>NC_088889.1:21088125-21391534 GCF_037157495.1 Lathamus discolor | reverse complement strand
CTGCCCTGCTCACACCCCACCAGCATGCAGCCCTGTGGTTCTCCCCTGCACATTTCTTCTTCTCCTCTCTGTCAGCAGCACTTAGGGGAATTTCACGGTGATGAAGCTACACGGTGATCAGTGGCGTTCGCCTGGGAAACAGAGAGCAGCAGAAATGGTCTAAATACTTTCAGGCTTCTGGCAGTTCACAGAGCAATACCCCAGGCAAAGAAAAAGATATCTTGATTAGAATAATTATAATTGTCTTTTCCTTTGCTCTTTCTACAGAAATTCCAGGCTAAATTATCATCTAATTTCAGAGAGCTCCATGACCAAGATTATCTATGAGTCATTTGTAATTACGTGCCAGATTGTATTAAAGCATGAAAATACAAAGGTTTCTCATCAAATACTAAGTGGGGGAAGAGAGAGAATCAAATTACATTGGAGGAAGGTAACTGTTCCAGCCACTTTCTGATTCATGACATCCAGCAAATGCAAAGAGAGGGGAAGAAAAAGGAAAAAAAAAAAGAAATTTCTCATTTTAATAATTGTAGAATTGTGAAAACTGACAAATTACAGGAAATTCCAGTTCAAGGCTGACATACCAACCTTTTCCAGTGCTCGGGAAAACAGTGAAAGGAGCTTTAAGACTCCCATTCTGATGCTGCACTAATTCCCATGGACATTTCTACCACAGCTTCACCGCGGTCTTGAGCTTAGTATTGAGAAGCGTATAAAACTTGCCCATTCAGAAATGCAGCCCATATCGACCCAAGTTTAGCTGGGAGCAGCAGACACGCCAGCTGCCATCCTGCACACCCTCATACCCAGCAGCAGGCAGTGCTCCTGGACTCCTGCATCCCTGTCTGGCCATCTCCCCAGCCCGGCTTTCCTGGCAAATTGGTGCTCTTCTCCCATAGCAGGATATTCACAGCCGCGGAATTGCATCACCAGTGGTGAGCCCCAGGATCAATCCTGGCATGCTGCATATTGTATTCTAAGAGCCAGAGGGAAGCAAAGGCAAAAACGTTCCCCACATGGAGATGTGGAGAGAAAAGGAGGGAGGACATGGGGTGTTGGAAGCAGTCATTGGTTGTATGCACAAAGTGCAGGGCTGCATGTCAAGGGAGACCCACATGAGAGTCTTGACAAGGCTGTAACATGTGTTCACTTCATAAACAAATGCACACATGAACTTTAAATTAAATATTAACACGCTGTACAACTTGGATGGGGCCATTTGTCTCTCCTCGGAGAACTCAGTCCTGTTTTTTCCCTACAAAAATGAGCATTATTGAGCAGCCAAAGACAACAGGGAAATATCTGAAACCCCAGCAGCCATGTGCAAGCAAAGCACAAGATGATGGTAGCTCCTGTATGACTCAAAGGTCTGGGATACATCCCCGCAGACTTCCATGCCTCTGGTTAACTCAGATGCTATCCCTGCAGCCACAGCCGGGGCTCCTCCAGGTGCACCCACCTACCACATCCCAGGACATCACTCCTAGCGCTGCTCTCCATGGACACACAGCAGCTCAAACTACTCACCATCAGACATACAGCTCTCCCAGAGAGCTGTTTGGGGAGAAATTGAACTCCTTTCATTTGATGTCCTTGGCTTTGCTGATAACCCCTCCCGAGCCTGCAGTGAAAGCACTGCCCTGATTTGCATAACCTCTCCATTACCCTTGGCTCCAGCATGGAGCACTAGGAGAGCATTGCAGTGGGATTTATGCCCCAGTGCCCTGTTCACAGGCTTGCCCAGCTCAGGAGAGAGAACAGCAACAGGGTTACACAGGTGCCTTATATCACGCTTGGCTCACACAAGGCAGGTGAAGGTAAAATATCAATAGCACTTACTCAGCCCCTGCGACACAAGCCCCATCATCACAGGTGTTTGTAAAAGCCATGAGAAATGAAATAGAACACAACATTTGCATCTAGCATCCCTAGGGTGGCATGGGAAACATCTCACTCACTCCCAGCCACACAGCTACCCTGTGCCTTGAGCTGAGCCCATGGCACACCTCACCCTCCACAGGACACCTTTGAAGCCTTCCAGAGGACCTGGCAAATTTTATGTTTTGGCAAGAAACTCAGCCCATTCCTGCTGCCCTGGATGATGCCCTGCTGTTTTACTTAACTAAAAACAAGGAGAGCTTGGGATGCAAGTGTCTCCTACAGCTTCATGCATCTGCCTAGCTCCTTAATGACTCCCTGCTGCAGCGAAGGGCACAAATTCACCTTTCCCTTCCCCATCTCACTGGAGTGTCTGCAAACGATGAGATTCTTTGGGTGAAACTTCATTTACACATGACTTTCCCCATGCAGCATTTCTCCAACACATGTGGTTGGCACAACATCTAGACGGATGCTCATGTGTATGTATTGAGTGGGGGTTTGAGGGCAGCCAGCCCTGGGCCCTAATGAGCTCCTGTCTTCCCATCTTTACCCTTCAAGTCCTGATCTTCAGTGAAACATCAGGGACCAGTGCTGGTGATCCCTATGGTGGATGCCAGTGCTGCAGAGCACAGGCAGATTTCAGGGACAGTAGCGGGCAGGAATTTCTTCTCCAGCTCCATATGACACTGTAACCCATGTGCTTTCCTGGGAAGAGACTTGTACTTTAGCTTTAGGGGTAGAGAGAGTTCACAGTCACCACGACTCTGGATCAAAAGAGCTCCAGAAGCAGACAGAGCACTCACTTCTGGAGGGATCAGAGCACTCTGGGGTTGTTCTGATGAATCCATGCCACAGCGCATAGACACAGGCACCACAGCAGTGGGCCAGGGACAGGAGGACGTCCATAGCATTCCAGATGTGGCCCACATGAACTTCAGATTTTATTGATGGAGTCCAAATTAAACATGCTCATGTACCAGGACATGACACAACTTAAGTAATACAAGCGCAGTGTGGGAAATGAGAGAAAGAAGCTAGCAGCAGCAATTGATGTGCGGGGCAAACCGGCCAGCTGCAGTTAATTCTACATGTGCTTCAGACATTCTGAATTCTCTTCATTCCGCAAAGTTTTTGCGATGCCTGTCGCATAAGCATGTTTCAAATGCCAAATTTAGCTGCAAGGAGCGCTGCTTAGCAGCCTCATAAACGCTCCTCCAGCCTCTTGCAAAGTGGCAAATAAACAGATTATTAATCTAAGATATTTATGGTGCAACTTAAAAAAAGCTCTTTTGTTTTGCGGCAAGTGGTGGCTGGTTAATAGCAGAAGGGAGGTACTCAAGCATCTTGCTCTTTAGAACCATTAAGGCTGAAAGAGGTGAGAATGGGATTTCCTCACCTCACTCCTGGTGACTACAAGGCAGACACTCTGTCCCAACAACTCAGCAGGAGCTCCTTTATCCTCAGCAGAGCAGCCCATACAGGCAGCCCAGTGTGTCACCAGGTGAAGAGCATAGACAAAATTACAACAGATGCCCCCTATTTGCTAATTAATATTAGTATTGCAAAGCAGAGGAGAAAATGAAGAGCTGGTACCTCCCTTGATACAGAGGTACCTTTGTAGTTGGGGTCCTGACGGGCAGTTGATCACAAACTCCTTCAGAAGCTCCTCCTGAGCAGTGGGGCAGGGAAATGCACCACTGTTAGAAGAAGGAAACTTGTTCATGTCAAATCTTTGGAGCTCACAGAGCTTTTCCAAGCAACTGTTAGGATTCTCAGGGCTCACAAGTAGAGAAATTCTCTGCTGAGTGCGAATGTCCTAGCAAAATTCCTTATTTTCCTTCCTATACATTGCTGAGGTCATTGTTAACAAGTCCGTCACTATAGGTCCCAGCTATCTTACAGCATGTTATTTCTCACTGGTGTTTAGGTGATCCTACGTGTTCAGTCTGGAGAGAAAGGGGAAGGCTTTTCTTAATGACCTGTATAGCACACATAGCTGCAAGGCTTTTCCAAATCTGAAGAATAGCTTCTGAGATTAGATCAGCTAGATCTAGAAAAGCTGGAAGAACAAAGGTCTCCAACAGTGCAAAAAGCTGACTCTGAAGCTTGGCCAGGTGTGACAGGGTCAGCAGTCCAGCCACGGGAGGAACAAAGGGTTGGACAGACTAAGAAGGTAGCCAGGCAATTACTCATTTAGTAGGCATCTTTTACTGCTTTTGTGAAGCATGATTCATCTCTTAATATGTGCAGGGACAGTCAATCCTGTGGCTGTGCAAATGAATCACCACACACTCCCCACTCCCTGCTCCCATGAGGCCAAGACCCTGTGCAGCCAAAACAAACCCGCAGAGGAAGCAGGTCTGAAAGTCAGCAACCACTCACGTAAAACCCTCACAATCAAAAGCTCACATATTTAAAGGGATAGAAACCCTCCCTGTCATGGATTGGGTGTTCCACATGTGAGTATATTCATCATGAGACAGCTCACACCTCCAAAGAACGTGGCATTGGTTGCTCAAGAGAGAAATAAAGGCATGGAAGAACCATTGAGACCTGAAGAGGTTTTTTTTACAATCATGTTCGTACCTGCTTTCAACGCAAGCATTTTGTATGTCAGGAGATTTAGCAAAGGTGGAAGAAGGAACCCAAGATTCACAAGGCTGTCCTGCGCTAACAGGGTCTCTCCCATCTTCTTCTTATCCTCACATGCTGCTGACGCCAGAATCCATAAAGGATGTGCACAAGGAGCTGGCA
Organism: Lathamus discolor; assembly: GCF_037157495.1. Classification (NCBI taxonomy): domain Eukaryota; kingdom Metazoa; phylum Chordata; class Aves; order Psittaciformes; family Psittacidae; genus Lathamus; species Lathamus discolor. The sequence goes on along the minus strand of NC_088889.1, from coordinate 21,386,896 downwards.
CACTGCTGTCCTGCCTGCGAGGGGCTGCTGTAAATTTTTGTTCCCAAAAAATTTTACTGCAGCAATGGAATGAGGCAAGTACACGAGAAATGTAGTATTTCTCCTGAACTGCAGCAAGTTAATGACATTTCCCTCTCCCTTTGCACCTCTGTAAATCACGGCGTGACTGTGGAACTCAACAGTGTTACACTGATGTAAAACCACCCTCGAGAGGAACCAGTCGGCATAAATCATCCCCTTCTATTTCCTAGTACATAATCTGGTGCCAAGCTTCACCAAAACCAAGGAGAAAACATTCCCAAGATTTTTCCAAAGGCAATAGTCTGTCTAAGCACAAATTTAAATGTCTGCCATTAAAGTTTTCTTTATCTCATTAAAATGACTTGCAAAACCATCTGCTAGCTAATAAAGACTTTCTAAAGCTTTAATATTGTATTTTATAATGAAATATACTAAGGGGAAAACAGGACATGTATTTAAAAAGACAGAACAGCAACAATTTGCTGTTCTTTCACAGAAAGCCGATAATGTTCACTTCCCTGACTAATTAAAGAGACTGAAGACCTCAGCCCTTTGAACATTTCTTGTACAAATACCGTAATTCCTAAATGCCTCTACATTTTTCTTCAGACTGCTCCCAGACACCGTGTCCTTGCTGATATCACTGTCAGGTTTAAAAAGGCAGATTTCACTTTCATGTCCGACTCCACTGCATTTTGTTAGCTTTTCACACCTTAAATATTCATGACAGACTGCAGGGATTCCAGCAGGTAACTTTGCTTCCTCTAGAGACATTTTCTGGTTTTGCTGGCAGATGGGGTGACCACGAGTTTGACTTCCACCCACCCACAAGGGTGACTCTGGCACCGAACTGAGTCTCACCAAGCACTGATGGCTGCACCATCCAAGGATGCAACCCAAGGTTTCGATCAGCTGCTGTCCAGAAGCAAAACCCACTCCTGTCCCTAAAGCTCTCCTCTAGCGTTGGCTGGGAAGTAGCTGTCACTCCTACTTTTCAACTAGACCAGACTGTGCCATGCTCCTAACGCAGTCCTTTCTCACATGTTGCACCCTCAGACACAAGGACTCTCTTCATGACTTCCTTCTTGCTGTTCCTGGATGCTGCTGTGGCTGAGACACTGCTGCTTTCTGCACTGATCGCACAGTACCTGCAACAGTGGCTGACACAAGTGAGAGCAGCACTTCCAGAAACTATTTCACAACATCCATCTCTTCCAAAAATACCAGTGATTGCATGTTACAGAGAAGGGCAGACAACATAGGCAGTAAGGGTCTACATGTAAGGGGGACCATGGCCCCATGCCAGTCTGCCAAAAGTCCTTGGTGATTCTAGATTCCCTCAGCTTCCACATTCATTTCCTTCAGCTACCCGTAAGAAATGGTACAAGAGGTGAGATTATCAGAGACAGCAAAGCAGACTCAGAGCAAAGGCACGGGTGAAACCTCCAAGTGCCAGAACTGCTCTCTTTCTAGGGACAGAAGCTACTGTGTCCCAGTCCTTCTGCCTGCTGAGTCATTGCTGGGCAGGATCCGGCAGTGAGTGACCTACAGTCACTAGCTGGAGAGCAAGACAGGCACCATGCCCATGTTGAGCAGCTAAGAGTGAAAAGTAAGGGATGTTATGGGGAGCCATCTGACACAGTTTCACACACACACAAACACACTCCTTCCTTTGAAGTATCAGGAAACATGGAGACTTGTCTCACAGTGAAATGAGGAGGAATTTCAGATCACAGCTTACCAGCCCAGGTCTCCTCCACTGCGTTCACTACTTGCTTCTCACCTCTGGTGAGGGACATCCCTGTCTCTGACATCTGGAGCAACTGATGCTTGCATGCTCCAAGTTTCACCACAATTCCCTGCCTGTGCTGCTTTCCTCCTCTTTTTGTCTCAACATCTCTGCTCTTCAGTAGTGATTGCTTTCTCCTGCTGAGCACTGAGCACTCTGCACTCGGTGAGCTCAGTGCTCACTTCCTTGCAGAAGGAAAGCTGCAATCCCTAGCAAGGTCCTTGCAATTTATTGCAGTAGAGGGAGTAACTTAAAAGTAGACACACACATACCAAGCCCCTCAAAAGCATTTTCTTGGATGGCAAGGTAGCCTATGCCCCAATCAATATAGGATCTACCTAAGAATTTAATGATAGCTAAGCTTGGCTGGGAAAGCAGGCTTGAAATGACACTGGAAGAGCCACAGCCTTCCTTCCAAACCTCATCTAAGTCCTATAATAGCTGTGTCTTCATCCTGCCTACTTCTGACCTTGACTTGAGGTGTCACAGATGGCCTCAATTGCTTATCTCCTTCTGAGCATCATACATGCTGTAGTAGTCAAGGTGGATTAATGGATGGGACTGCACCACGGGCTGAACATAGGCCTTGGGACCCCCAAACTACCTCTCTGCACAGTGGTATCAATACAGCTGCCTGTCCCCACTGATGTGTGCAGCAGACTGGGACAGATGTAATCTCCTAATTGATGGACTACCATCTGTCATCTGAGACGTAGCCCCTTTCACACTGGTTTTATATCCACAAGCAGTGACAATGCTTAGGGTCTAAGCTGGGCAGCTCTACAAGGGTTGATAGAGACCTTTTACTTGCCAAGTGGCTAAGGGAGTCTACAATTGCATGAGTGCCAAGAACATTGGCCAAAAGTGTTTTAGATGGCATTTTATTGATGTAGTGCAGCCAGCTCCTCTGAAAAAGCATAAAATGTACAGGGAAGATTAACAAGTGGAAAGATCCTTCATCTTACTGCAGGCAGCAGAATCCTCTCAGTCTCCTCCTTGTAGTGCCTGGTGGTCCAAAAAGAAAACACAATGATTCACATCGCACTGATTTGCTGTTGGAAACCTCAGAGCTTACCATAGGCCCTACTGATTTAATGCAGCACACAGTAGTATCAAGCAGTATTTCCCAGTGGCCTGGTGTTAGTTTGCTTGAAAATCGTGGCTAAAGTTCTGAAGCCATCTGCTTTAGCTATATTCTACCCTTTGTCAGCCCATGAATCTTACTTGGATTGTACTGGTATGTGTGCGGACTCTCCCCTGGTGAGCTCCCAGTGCATGCGCAGGAATCAAAGCAGATACAAAGAGCAAACACCCATGTGCACAAATGGTAGATGCAGATTTTGGCCTCCAAACTGTGTCGACCAGATGCTGATAAAATAACATGATTTTTAACTCAGCACACACCTTATTCATCAAGATATCACAACTTTCAGAAACAAGCACTGGAAGAGTTCCACTAAACACACACACTATATACTGCTCCCACAGTTAGTTAATTATATAGCTCAGTGGAAAAGACTTGTTAACGTTATGCAGTTTACAGAAAGTATCTACATTTATCACTGGAACAATATCTTGTAAAAAACACTTGCCTGATTAGACATGTCTTCCCTTTTACAGACGAAGGAAACCTCCGAATTATAAATTTTGGCCACTATAAACCAACCACGCAGCAATCAAAAACAAATGTTCATAAGAATGAAGATAGAAAAATCAGAAATTAGAAGGAGAGCATCGTAAAAGATGGATTCTGCAAGGGTTTATTTTTTTACTTACAGCAAATATATTACAGTAAAAAAGCTTAACATGGCTCATATTGTGGTTGTGTAAGGATGATACATATGCTTACATCAAATGGGTTTAATTTCCTTGGCACTACCCGAACCAAATGTAAGAATGCAACATAAAATTAGGAAACAGAACATTTATTAGGCAAATTCTACATTAACTGTACACATCTGCGGCTGGAGTTTCAATGCAATCCAAAGAATACAAACAAGCCATCAGGATGGCAAGAGCTTTTTCAACAAACATGTTTAATCCTCAAGACAAGGCTGTCTGGCAACATTTAAAAGTTGCTGTACCGAACACAGTGATTTTAAGGAAATGTCATAGATGATTAAGACACTGAAAATGCACTCACCACACTGAAGAATCCCATCATTTTCCTTATTTTTGTCATTTTTTTTGACTCCCACCATGCAAGAATGTGAAAAGATTGCATGGCAGACAAGCTGAATGCAACTGCTGGAGGGCTTTGCCTGTCAAAACCAAAGTGACTTGCAGCAACAGACATGCTTTATGCAACAAACCCAATGATATATAGCTTGTGTGAGTTCAAATACAAAGATCTAGGAACAACAGATGTTGAAGCCTTATAAGCTCTCTTCATTATAATCAGAATCCTGAGAAAAGCAGGGTCCAAATTACTCCAAGTGAATTTAGGCTTACTTATATGCAACAAAATTGTCCAGATACCTCAACAGTAGTAAACAGAGTTAATGCAGTGTTAATCTTTTTACATTTTAATGACTAGCTATAAAAACAGAAGCTAGCGTGTTCTAATCTGTTTACATTTCCTGAGCTTAGTTAAACCAAGAAGGAATGAACATTATAAAAATCCTGGTAAGTCACCAATAAATTAAAAATGTACATAACCACTATCGCTTAAGAAGCTTTACAATGCTCGGAGTGAAGTCTGCCTGTCTGATTACCATGGCTTTTCCTTCAGAACTCCTGTACAGAAACCATGCCATTAACTTCACCAGCAATACGGAGATGTTATGGAAGTGTAGGACTTTTTTTTTCTGCTCTCCAAGTGGCTTCTAGCAGACCACAGGATAGCCATTCCTAATCAAATCAGATGAGACCATTCAAAACCTGCAATCCTCTACTTCCAGCGCAAGAAACAATGTTCTCAGAAACGCAGCGTGCTACTGCAATTATAATTTCCTAGCAGCAGCTGTTTGGGTGGACTCTGGGCTCCCGCACATAACATCACCACACCGGCAGCAGGGTTAGTAACCTTTAGGGGGAACAAACCAATGAAAATCTACACGGAAGACTGGAAGAAAGACCCTCAGCAATAAAGAATTTATCTTGGTGGTTTCTTTAAGAGACAGCATCTTGCATTTGAGAAAAGCACTGGACCCCCATGAGTCATACACATGTTTATTTATGCATGTTTATTTCCTGCATAGAGAATAATGTGTACCTTGGAATAAAACCCAGCTTTGAGAATATACTGAGACTACGGGTATTTGTCATAATGCTATTGGCAGAAATAATCCAAACCCAAATGCTCAAATTCAGCTGTCCCAAAGACTTGCAGAGCACGAACTGTGATAAAACAAACTACTTTTAAAAATCTCCTTATAGCATGATTTTTAATTTGTGGTGTAGATAAAAGAGAGGTAGAAAGGTTTATCCCCTCAATATCATTTTTTGTGCAGTATTTATAAAGTATCAGAAAAAAAATCTATAGGCTTTTGGTGAAAAAACCAGCTTTTCCTCTAAGAGTTATATGGAATCTCTTCTTTCCACTGAAGTGCCGTAAACTAAGCAACTGGAATCTGGTTCAGAAAAGCTCTTCTTCCCATTAGCTTAATTACATCATTTGTGTTACTGAATTCTGCTTTTAAGAAGTTATTCTGGAAATACTCCTATACAGGGCTCAAAAATATCTAGCAGATACAACCTACCCAAAAAACTACATTTACCAGCCAAATAATAGCAAGTCTGCTCCTAAAAAGAGCACTCACTCTTGCTCTACTTACATGATCCCTCTTATGCATGCTACTGAGATGGAGAAGTATGGAAAGCCTTTTGGCCCTTCCCCCCTCTTTGCTGATGACCACTGATATGAGCAGCATCATCACTCTGGCTGATAATAGCTACAGAGTGTCCTAACGCAGCTTCTCTTCCTCCCATGATTCACCCTCTGCAGCATGAGGATGGATGGTTGCTTTAGTGATGAACACTAAAAGGGTAGGAAAGACAACTTGACCAGGAGAGACAGCTTAAGAGAAACCATACTAGTAAGACAAATATCCATCTTTCCCTGGTGTCAGACCGGCCTGCAGTGCTAAAGTTTTTATGACTGTCACTAGACAAGGGAAAGAGATGAAAACATCTTGGGTACCGCAGCTGCAGTCATCAAGAGTGTGATCCAGAGTGCAGTGCATTCCCCACTGAGCCAAGAGCCTTGGACCGAGCAGTGCCAGGAAAAGGCAAGTCAGAGACAACAGGGTGGGATTTGGCAATAAGGGCTCCGTCCCTGATCCCCAGTCTAACTGCACTGGGAGAGCTAATGGATCTGGAAGAGGAGGACCTGCCTGTTGCCATTTTGGGGCACACAGGGCTGGAGCATTACTGCTCCATTATTGCATTACTCAAGCAGCAGCGACTGTTCAAGGGTGGGACTTGAGCCATGAAAGTCAGATTGCTGCATGGTGACCTTTAATTTACCCAGAAAAAGTTAAATAAATTACATTAAATTAAATTTGGCCAAAGCAGATGCTAGCTTATTTATTGAAAAGATCAGCTTTCTCTTTCTTTCAGCCAGTTTTAGAGACAGGCAGCTTCGGGGAGCACACCGCCATTCTAACTCAGTTGGACAAGAACAGCTACATAGAGACGGTCAGAGTGACTCTCCTGCAGCAATACCAGCCACAAGAAAACCTGGCTGTTCCTAGGAATGCCCAGCAAAGGCATGTGAGCATAGCATTGTTGCCTGCTTGCTCTCTACACTTCTTGCCTCACGCAGGTCTTCTCCCTCCTTCCAAAGAAACCACACGGGACAGTGGAAAATGATTCTTTGCTGCCAACATTGTCTCCTATTGTCATCTTTTTCAGAAATTTATTGATTAGTACAAAGAAGTATTTACTTAATTTCAAAGAAACCAATACTGCATTGCAAACATGTCATTATTTTCTGATAGACTTGGGTAAGGAAGCTTGTATACAATAACAGGGTCATGTTCACAAATACACGCTGGAAATGTTTTCTTTCTTTCGGTTGTAGCATTATGAAACAACTAATGCTACTGTACTGAAATAATCAACAGGCACACCTCTCCTTTTTACCCATCCTATCTGTCCTTCAATCTGCTCCCCTTAACAGCATGCCTAAAAGCACAGTCACATAAATAAGAGATGTGTTGCTTTCAGCCACACATGCTTTATACACAGTTTATTTTGTCTCTTTTCTTTTGTTCTCTGGAAACATTATTCCCATTAACTTCATTCTCAAACGATGATCCACCAACATAAAGAAAAATTCAAGTACAAACCCAAACACTGTTGCTGGGTTATGGGTCAATGTAAACTGACCAGAGTCAATGGCAACCTAAAATTCACTTACAAAAGTAAGGATTGTTCGATTACATTTGCTGACCATAGAAAGCTTCTTTCATATAAAGAAACCTAATTAAACTCATACAGTTTGAAGACTGAAGATTTGCTGGGAAAAAGACATAGTCCATGTCCTTTGGAAGTAAACGGAACTAATAGCCATCGTCATCATCCACATCACAGCCATAATCTGAAATACACAAAGACAAAGGTGTATAAAAAATACAATATTCCAGCTAGATACCGCAGAAGTATTGCTACTTTCAGCTTGTTTTTCCGCTGCACAACTAGATGGTAAATTTTGTCTTCAGCAAGCATTTTAAAAATATCATGTATTTTCTTAGGGCTAAATAAAAAGTTCGTGCATGTCCTTCCCTCAATGAAATAAAGTTATTTGTAAGCATGTATGTGTAAATATCTCTTCTGACTTGTCACTGGGGCCTCATTTAGGAATACTTGACACGTGGATAAATGAAATATTTGGTTTAATTTGGAGGTTAAGCTGATCAAGCCTGATTGTCACAAGTAATTTGGAACATGGTGGCTGATAAGCAGCAGCATACATTTACAAGTAGGCACGGTCCTCACTTGACATAGCCACCAAGAAAAAAGCTGACTTGTTTACATTATTCATGAATTCATAAGCTGAAACTGCAAGGGGTCAGAGATAGCTCAGAGTTCCCATCACCATCAAAGGAGTCGTGCCACAAATCCTGACCAACACATCTGACTCAGATCTCCGGGATCTACTTACTCCTAGAGGAGCAGCTTAAAATTTTGCCTAGATTTTTTTTTATCCAGTTTTGTTTTCTTAAACAATGCTGAGTGCAGAGACTGTGTGATGTGTATGTCAGAAGGCAAGCCTGCCTGTTTCTAACGCACCAATTTGCCTTCTGTGTGCTATGATTCCGAAGGCAGTGAATCAGATATTTTCTGTTGTGCAGTTGAACCTGTGGATAGCCATTACATATGAGCATTCATTAAAGTTAACCTTTATATTCCAAACTCAATACAGTGCAACCAACATTTCATCCAAAGAGGGAAGCAAATGCTTGGAACCAGAATTAAATGTAATTTGTAATAATTTGAGTAGAATGGGTGAAGTTCACCCTCTGTAAACCCTGCAGTTATTCCAGGCAGGCAGGTCTAAAATCTGATGAAAGCAGTTAGAAAGGAGTTACTTGTTTTGCTGATAGCTCTGCACACCTGTGTCTCAATGCTGGGAATACTCCTTTCCTTTCCATTTTTATTGTTTTTTAACTCTGGCTTTTCAGCTGTTGTCCAGACCAGACAGGGAGCAGTGGAATGTTCTCAGAATGGTTTAAAGATAGTAACATTTACACAGAAAAAAAAGCTCAGTGACCTTTATTCTATTTTTGGGGGGGGGGTTATTAATAAACATGGACCCACCCTCCCCCACACGGGTGCCTTTTCTTGGGAACATTATTCTAATAATAAATGCAGGCAACAAACTGTTTTCCCTACAGCTCAGCAATTATTTTCCAGTGGAGAAATCAATTTAAAAGCAACAGACACCTTTTGTGAAATGCATACATATTGTCCGTGAACACTAACTTAATAGCACTGGAAAGATTTTTGCAATAAATAACATTTCAGTAGGAAACTTACTCTCATCTTGTTTTTCACAACCCGTAATTGGCAGCTCTCACTGAAAAAAGTATTTTTGTGTATTTTCAAAGCTTAAGTTTCTATAGAGAATCTTTCAATAAAGTATAAATGTGGATGTGTCCGGCTAGGAAAAACCCTGCCTTTTCCTGCCACCAAAGAAACCTAAATTAAATGAGTGGCTTTTTTGGGTAACCCAAAGAAATTAGCACACATCTGTGTACCATACAGCATGTCGTATGCTATCGATGTGACCTCTGTACTTGGTGAAGAACTACTTCCTCCTAACACTTTCCCCAGAAGTGGAGTGGGACCATTCATTCTGTTTTGAGCGGGATAGACATGTAACCAGGGCTCAGGGACAACTGGAAGTTGCTGCCTAGCTGAGCAAGGAGGCAGGAGCATGACAGCTTCACCTGGGAGGCAATGAGCCCCAAGCACTGCTAATGGAGGGGTCACTGATCCCGTAATTCCTCAGTTCCATGTTAATAAACCTACTTTGGAAAAATGTGTATAACATAGTCTGTTTCTGAGAAATCCTCTGAGCCTACAGCTCAAGAAGCAAAGTTTTCTCAGGAGGAGTCTCTAAGAAGGTCAGGTTTTGGGCAAGGGTGACTCCAGGCTTTCCCACAGGAATAGGCAATGCTGGAAATGTGGCCATAGCTCTGCACAGGATGAGATGCCAGAGAACAGGGACAAGCAGGGAAAACCTGTCTGTCCTCAGCCCTGAAACAACAAACCCCACAGCATCAGTAGATGATAATTTAGGCAGCAGTTTACCGTTTCCTCCCATTAACTGCAAGGCGCTCATGCAGTGATCATCATCATCTTCTATTTCTTCCTCTTCCACCTCTTCATCATGGTTGTAAGCTACTGGGCCACTCTCCACTAGCACACCTGCTGCTTTTTCTAAGCCAGGGGCTTCTGCTTGTGCACTTGGAAAAGTCACCTGCAAAAAAGGGAAAGGGACAGTAGAGCAGCCCTTCCTTTTGTTCAATATTGGTATAAAACTTTAGCAGCTTCCAAATGGTAGGACAGGAGAGCTGGAAGCCCATGTACAGCACTAGAGGCTTAGCTGTTCTAGGGGACATGCAACTTGCTCAAAGAAACGTTGCCTGAATGAAAGTCAGGCACAAACATCCAGTTTTCACGTAATTCATAGGCAGGTAACTGACATATCCAGAGACAGTAACAGCAGAACTAGGATCCTCTTGCAAGCACAAGGTAAGGAGAAATCTGGGAGTGAAGGCTCCTCAGTAGAGCTCTGGGTAAAAACTTACAACTTTTTCCTCATTGTGCTTGACTCACATCAGGCCTATTACACGATATTATTGACACTTTAATGATAGCAAAAAATGTACTCTTCAAATCAGAAAAAAAACCAACATGTACTGGTTTTGACAGCTCTTGGGTTGGTTTTATTTCGAGTCACAATGAGATACAGAACAAACAGCACTCTTTAGACAGCACTTAACGTGATGGCAGAGCACTAGGTTGATAATACACACCAGCACCAATAACATTACCTATGAAATTCATCAGAATAATGATCACAAATTGATCATTAACGGGACCCATTCGGTATGTGTACCTGCCCAGTTAGCTGTTCCAAGGTTAGGCAGGACACAGCAGGGAGGGTGAAAAGAGGCAAGACTACAAGGAATCAGAGGTGAATTAGGAGAAAGTAATATTGACTCTGGTTCATTAATGACAGATCTGGGAATGGGGCAGGAAGCAGCAACACAGTCTGCCCCAGTACAGCCCAGGCTCTGGTCTCTCTGAAGTTCTCACTTCTACAGTGTGCTTACTCTAGGGCTGTATTTCCCTCTCTCATCCAGGGAAGAATTACCACAGGAGCTTTGGTCCCTGCTATACAAAAAAATAGTAGACACGAGAAGGTCCAGAGAAGGACCACAAAGATGATCAAAGGACTGGGAAGCCATGTCAGGAAAGGATAAAGGAGCTGGGCTTGTTCAGCCTTGAGAAAAGAAGGCTCAAGGGAGACCTCATCACCATGTTCCACTATTTAAAGAGTGGCTACAAAGAAGATGGAGACTCCCTTTTTACAAGGAGTCATGTGGAAAAGATGAGGTGTAATGGGCACAAGACTTCCAAGAAGATTCCCATTGAACAGAAGAGGAAATTTTTTTACAATGAGAACAATCAGCCGTTGCAATAATCTCCCCAGTGAAGTGGTGGATTCCCCAATGTTGGACACTTTGAAGACTCAACTGGACAGGGTGCTGGGATAAAGCCTAGGTCATGCTTTTTCAAGAAAAGTTGGACCAGATGATCCTTGAGGTCCCTTCCAACATGGTATTCTACGATTCTGTGATTCTTTATCTCCACCAGCTTTGTAACAGTGTACTTTTCACCTCTGTTCTGTACTTAGACTATTTGGGGTTTCTACACTACAGCCTGTGGCCCAAACCGACACCTCATTAATGGCAACTTGAAGAACACTGGATTAACCATTAACACTGTTTCGTCACGTAAATAATTTTGAGAAGAGAATACTTAACAGTACCTGTCACTACTCAGCAGCTACCAGCACTGAGAGTCATCTCATCTACTAGGAAAGAAGGAGAAGACCAGGATGGCTTCCTTGGGAAGAACAGTGGTGAGGTGCTCCTCACAATCAGTGGTCCAAAGGAGACCAGGAAACCCCAGCTCCTCTGGTCCCCACCACAAGAAAAGTCCTACAGCACTTTAGGCTTTAAATTACAGTACGGAACTGTGTACTGCTGCATCTTCTGCAGTTCCATTAGCAGTAAGTTCTGATTTGGTGTTGTTAATGTATTTTTATTTATTTATTTATAAATGTATTTACTTAGGATGCAGTAACTCCCAGAATCCCTGTAACTCCAGGCACTTCAGAGGTACACCATAAGAGAAAATCCATGTACCAGAAAGTTGATAGTCTAATTATTCAAACATCAAAGCAGTACCTGAATGCGTCATATACCATGACAGTCAACCTAAAGAATCTGCCTGAGCTTTTCAAAGTCACCTAAGGGTTTGCTCCAATAGCTCATTAATAGGGCAAAAGACACCCATAAATTTTAATAGAAAAGCAAGTATTTAGATATTCAGACCACTCAAAGACAGGTTTTCATGATTTTTTAATGCTCAAATTAATCATATTATATAGAGGCACTTCCCTCCAGTTTATTTTATATTTCCTACTGCTGCTTTTGCCTCTAGAGTGATCAAATTGAGTCTATCTAGGGTTTCAGTATAAACAAAAATAGACGCAACAGTTTGAGACGAATCAGCATCATAATATATATCAATTTATATGCTTAAAAGTATCCATCTGCTCTGAAAAAGTGGGTGAATATAAAGGAGCTACAATTGAGTCATTATTTTTTAAAACTGCACCATGCTAATTAAAATGTGACCTTCTTCTAATTATCATGTCCACTTCCAGACAGCTATACTTCTAAAAATGTGCAGAGTTTTCTAATGAGCATAGCATAAGAAGTGAAAATGTATTTCCTCAGGCAGGATATCAAACTGCTTCTGAAAATCGATGGGTTTTGGTAATTTTAAAAATAAGGCAGTCAAATAATGCCTTTAAATAGAACTTCCTGAATTCACTTCCAGACGTCCTGGACTTGAGTTTTGCACATATATTTATGGATGGATGGACAACTGGCAAAGCACGTTGAACTCCCCAAGGTAATTGGTTCGCTTTCAAAAGTGTGTCAGTGTCACATGTTCATGAGGAAAAAGTAGGATAAATATCTTTATTAGGAGCAGAATTTTAAATACAGAGTAGACAGTTATTTTATCATACACAAAATGCTTATGTCTACTCTGTAGGGTGTGAAAATAATAGTGAAAGAAAGCAGTTATCACTATGACTGATAATAATCAAGATCTCTTCAGGAGAAAATGCACTTCTGGTGGTGGCCAGTTACTAGGTCTAACTTTTCTATGGCACTATTATATTTTCAAACTAAACAAACCAACCAGCCAAGGAGTAAGCCATGCTATAAGCTGTCACTTTGTTTCCTCACTGGCATCCTACAGAAGCCCAGCCCTTCCCTTGGGCTGTCGCTGGCTGCACAGAAGCGATGTTTTGCATCATCCCCCTTCTCTGCAGGGACCATCTAAGTGCTGAGAAACAGGCACGAGCTCTGCCCTTTCCTATTCGCCAGTTCGATAGATACCTTTTTAGATGCTTGCAGGGAAGTTTTTCGCTGTCTAACAAGGTATTATGAGGCTGTGCTAATGTTACTGACGGGTAAGAAAGGGCATATCTTGGTTAGAAACAGGCAACCTTAGCTTTGCAGTGTTTGCAGTAACCAGCTCCAAGTCTGATCAGAGAAGCAAGACTCATTTCTTTTGCCCTAATGTAGCACATAACCAGACCCAGGTTGTGAGAATTTCCAGACTCAAACTGCTATACTAGGAGAAGTGCTGGACTCTACATACCTCTTCAGTGGCAGCCTTTTTAGCGAGCTGTGTTGAAATCAAGGGTCTTAATCTGCAAACAAGGAAATATAAAATGGTGAACATGAGAAAAGTAATACCATGCACAAGAATTTGACTCTCCAGACAGTGAAAGCACTTCGCTAGGTTTATGTTGTGCAATTACTTTTTTAAAGATATAAGATAAAGAGTGGACAGCCACAGATTCCACAATAATTAATACACACATTCCCTTGTAAGCATCTGCCCCAGTTCCAGATAATAAGAAAAGATGCCAGTCAACAAGTACAGTAGCAAAATCTCATCTCAAACTGCAGCCTGAGCCCGTCCTGAAGGTCTTTGAAACAGATGCCACAGGTTACAAAAGTCAAAAGACAACTGATTTTTTTTTGAAGAACGCAGACCTGGTAAAACCAAGCTACATTCTGAAATGCCTAGCACCACTCTGCAACTGCTTCCCTGTGTTTGATGATATATACAGGATACTCAGTAAGATTATACATGCAGGGTAATCAAAATGATCACAGGCAAAATTATACTTCCAGCTACAGAAATCACCATCAAAACCAAGGGCACCCTGCATACTTTGAATGAGAAATGACAAAACCTGAACATAAACATTTTGCAAAATGCTTCATATGAAAAAGACCTGCATATACAGGGAGGAAAGACAGATCAGAATTACTTTACAGCTAAGTGTTAAATATTGTTCTTTCTGAAAAACATTTCATAACTTGTTGTCTCCTTACTGCCATGAAGGCTGTTCTCAATCCATCATTTAGTGCTGCTTTCTGGTCTTTTCTCTTCATCTAGATGTATCTAGTCACGAAGAGAATGACTTGCTTTCTACTGAAACACTGCTCAGACAGCTTCTCAAGTATGTCTTTTAACTAAGTCTAGGAAAACAACTTAATGAATACCAATTTATGTCTCCAGAGGTAGAGTCTTTTATGGTAAACAGTATCTTTCCTCTCATTTTTCTATTAGTCATTCCTCCCTGTTCACACAGTTACTGGTTGCCTTCCTTATCTATTTCAAATAATCAGCAGAAGGAAACAAACCCCCAAAGAATAAGCAGGGGAGACTCACATCATTATCTCTGATAGAGAAGACTATTAAAATACAAGATATTGTCTAAGCTCCAAAAAAGTTCAGAAACTGGTCATCTTTGAAATGCTTTGCAAGACCCAAAAGGCGTTTCAGCAAACAAAATAGTCCAAGATGCCTCCTTACAGTAGATCTAAACAAAAAGAATCCACAGGAGCTGTACCACTGAATGGTACAGAGCACATTATTCTGCTACAGATATTTCTTGTCATATTTCATAATTATAAAAAATTTAAAGAAAGAACTACTCTTGACCCACATAAACTATCTCTTACTTAGAAATCCTGGTGGAATTCTAGGCTTAGAGAGAATGCATCTCAGGGCATGGACACAGTGTTCCCTATGTGCCTGGCCTCTTTCCTTTATTTAACCTGAACTGTAGAGTTTTCACAGAATCACAAAATGGTTTGGGTGGAAGGAACCTTTAAAGGTCATCTAGTTCCAGCCCTCCTGCAATAAGCAGGGACATACTCAACTCGATCAGGTTGCTCATAGCCCTGTCCAACCTGATCTTGAATGTTTCCAGGAAAAGGGCATCTGCCACCTCTCTGAGCAACCTGTTCCAGTGTTTCACCACCCTCACAATGCAAAATACTTCCTTATAAAAATTTCCTAAAATTTGAGCCATCCTATCTATTGTCAATCATTGTTTTCCAAAAGTCACCCTGTTCGGATGCTTACAAGCACTCAGACGTAGCAATGTCAAAAGGTTATGTAACTGAGGGATGCTAATTACCAAACAGGCTGTATTTCATTGACATGACTGAAAAAAAATCCACCCTAACAGGGGTAAGTAATGAAGGACTTTTATTTTAAACCAGTAGTAGCGATTATTGCAATTAACACTGTACCAAAGATAGCACCTATTTCCTACTACTACCAAAAGACATCAGACCTCCCTGGAGCACCCTGAAATCCTTCCTCCTCCCAATTAAAATCAAGCTGTTGAGTAAGACTCACAAGGTAATCAGAAACTGCTGACATTTCTTTTAGAGCAAATTATACATGTGCTCACAGAGTGAAGAAAACAATCACAGCTATAGGAAGCAAAGAGTAAACATTCCAGTTTTGTTTTAATTAAAATGGTCCCCTAATGAAAATAAAAAGATTCATGCTTATGAAAAGCCTATTTGCACACTTTAGTGCTAAATCCAAGAGCTTTTCTATACCATTTTTCAGCAGTAACTGACTCTCACAGCCAAACTGAAACTAAACCTGTATTTCTGTTCCATGATAATTGCTCACAAAACACACATCTTCACTACTAGAAATACAGTGCTGCCATTTGATTTGGGCAATACAGTTTCTCTCTCAGCATAGTATCAAATGCATCCTGAAGCAGTGGGTTGGATTCTCCTCCTGCTCTGGCTGTTCAGCATCTGCTGCATGGTAGATCCAAAGGGGTCACTCGCAACATCTCAGCTCGCTTTGCCTCGGTACTATGTCCTCCCTACAAATAGCAGCAATGAAAACTGGAAAAAAAGGTAAAACCATCTTAAGGAGACATAAAAACTTACCCCCCTCTGAAATAATGTCTTTGATTAAAATGTTCTAAAAGTTATAAATGTATAAAAAGACAAGTTAATTTCTCACCCTCGGCTCTCCTTACACCTATGGAGAATCCCATTATTATGTACAAAACAGTGGGGTTTTGTTTTGCTTCTTAAATGCCCTGATGCCCTGACCTCCTTAAACCAGAGCAGCTGCTACCACACCAGCCATATGGAGCAATAAATTACTGGCTGCCATGGCTACAGATATGGGCTCCTTCTGCTGTCTGGCTGCACCACAGAGGATGGAAATAAGTGTCTTCATGGAAGAACATGACTGCTTTAGAGGCTGGGATAGGCCTGAGTATTAATGATCAAGAAAGCACCTTGAAAAAAACAAGTAACTGAAGTCCAACTTTCAATGTGCATGAAAACCTCATCTGTGAAAGGCTACGAAGGCACAAATGAGCACATACACACAGTAAGTGAAAAATCCTGTCCATCACAGTCCAGTTTTAACTCAGGGTTGCCAAGTTCCATAAATAACAATAATATCCTGCATTAAGGTATGATCCCACATATACTAAAGCACCAACAGACTCTATTGAAAATGCAGTGTCGCAACTGGTCTTCCCAAGTGTTTCAGCAGTTATTCACTATGATGATTGCTAGTTTGGGGCACTTCCATTTGCAAATTAACTTTTCAAATTAATACAATACCTCACACGAGGCAGTAGCAGAACAAGCAACATTCTGAACAGCAATATGATCCGTAAAAGGGGAAAGGAAAGATTTCACCCAGCTCCAGGTGTTATATCCACATTTCAAACTACTTCAAAAATTATGCAGATCTACAAATGCTCATGTCAGCCAACACACTTAACACTGGGAGCAGATAATCTTGACATGTTCATGACAAAAGCTAATGGCATTGTACATGGCATCAGAGGCTGCTCCCTGCTGAATGCGCTCTGCTCTCAGCTGAGATGTGCATGATAACGTCTAGGTTTGTCCTCCAGCTTAACAATTTAAAAGAAGATTCAATATAATAGCACCTGACAAGGCAGGAGATCACACACACTAAACTTTCAAAGCGAGCAAATTCTCTGAGAAACATGCTTGCTGTGACAAACAACTGTTTTTATTTTGCTTATTATTTAATAACAGAAGATTACTCAGCGGAGTACCTAAAATACAAAGAGCACTGTGAGGTAACAAAACCATCTCACTTGCATCAGGCTGTTCACCCACCAAAAAGGTTTACGATACCATAACAATCTCTTCAGTGCAATCCCACAAGTAATTTGGAAACTCACTCAAAGCTCTGTTTCTTACTGAATTTTAATTTAATCCATCCAAGTAGGGAACATCTTACTGCTGCTTACTGCCCATACTAATTTTATACATGGATGATCCCAGAAAACGTGATGGAAAGCAGAGATACAACGGAGCCTACAGCCACAAGCCAGCACTGTAATTATGCAGGTCGTCTAAGACAACTGCCCATAAAACCTGAACGTCCATACCACAGGCCTTTCATACGTATGCCACTTCTGTGACTGAAAAAGCTATTGAGAAATGATTGAGCAGAGCCCAGTCAGGTTCTCCAGGCTGGCTGAGATCCTCCTCCCACCTGAGGCCAGATGGTTTTGCCTCAGGAGGTCAGTTTACCAGACATCTGCGTAAGAAGGAAATGAATATAAATGTTTATCCAGGCTAAAAGTACCCTTTAATTAGGTACCGTCAATATTATCCTTACCGGAAAGCTGGGAATTACCTCTCTGCAAGGATTTAATGCTCTTGTTGGAAACACAACATCAGGAGATACTGACCCACCTTCCTGCCATAAAGTCAGGACAAAGGGGTGACCCTCCTGGACTCGGACAGCCGCTCTTTTCCACAGAGCAAAACAGAGATTGCAGTCATGACCGCGACCCCAGAGCTCTTTGGGGATCCCACTGCCTTCTACATCTGCTTCCGGCTGAGAGCCAGGTGCTCACAAGAGCCATTCCCTCCCCAGGAAACTGAGGCTCATGGCCAAGACCATGGCTGGTTGTGACACCAGTGAATGGCTGCAGGATGTCTTGAGGACAGGGGCTGGGGTGTAAGAGTGCACTGTGGCACATCAGAAGAAGTCCAGATACAACCACAGACAACTTCATGCTGCAAAGCAAAACAAAGCATCTCTGATGCTCACATCTTGAAACCCCAAATCACACCTTTTTTCCCTGAAACACATTCCCCAGTGACAAGGCCACAGAGACCCCAACCAATGGCAAAAGAGACCAAATGAAGGGCCCGTCCACATTGCAACGGGCTCAGCTCACACACAGAGAGGTCTCCTGGAGCTGGCTAACCCCAGTGCTGCTGGCTGCACAAATGTGACTGACGGAGCAGCAGGCAGGGTCCAAACTCTCCTAGATACTACCAGACACCTGGCCAGCAAGACTCAGATGCTTGAGCCACCTACTTCTAACTCTGCTCCAACACTGCAGTGTAAACTCCACCAACACAGCCAGCGTTTTCTGCCTGTTTCTGACAGGCAATGCCATGAAAAGAGCCATTTCAAGCAGAAGAAAAGCAAAGCTTAAGTGACAACAAAAATTACAGTGAAATGAGAAATTGTTCCCACTTCTGATTCCCACTCAGTCCTCTTTCATGCTGGATCAGAGGAGTTTCGCTTTCATCAGTGCAGCATCAGACAACATAGCGCTGAGTACATCTTCAGTGCTAATGAGATTGGCCCAGGCTTAAGAATCTAGGGACCAGAACTCACAGGAATAAACTGGCAAAAGGTAAGAATCTCCATCATTCACTAAAGGAGATATTTATCAGCAAGGAACTAAGCATCTATGTAAGTCATTGATACGCTTTTGAAAAGCAGGAACTTTGTCACCATAACGTGAACTAAACACCTATTTCAGAGAGGGGCAGAGGCCATGATATCTGTCTTCAATATCCAGACTGAGAGCAGGCAGTATTTTTCTGCATAGCTGCAGCACTCATTCTTCAATCAGATTCTATAAAATAGAAAAGAACTTGCTGTTCTTTCCACAGCCTAACCCAAAAGATTTTCAACAGCAAAAATTAAAAGAATGAAATCTGAAGCCACCTTATTGGGACTAAATGAAATTATGCTACTGCAGCAGCTCCAAAACAATCTCTGCACATATCTGCTTCTAAAGGAAATTGCTGCAGACCATGGGAAATTATGATTGCTCCAGGACAAGAAAGGCTGACTGATCTAATATTTCTGGTTGACACACCTTCTTCCTGGGCTTGTCAATAAAGATACTGATGAGATCATCTCTCCACAGGTCAGGAAAATATTAGCTGAAAATATGATATTCCTTTCACTATGAACATTTTTCCAGATGAAATAATGGCAGCAAGGTAAATCTGCACCTTGCTGGGAAAAGCTACTTAAAATAAGGAAGCTATGAAGCATTTTAATGAAGGTAAATGAGTAATCATGATGGTCTCAGTTAAGCAAGTCTAATGGCAGTGTCATTTTTAAAACACGGGTGTGAGACAACTCATGTGGTGACAATCCAAATATGTCTAACTATCTTGTAGGCAGTCTTTCAAATGGTAACAGCGCAGAATGCATCTGTTATGGCAGAAAGCACCATTATTAGCAGATAAGGCAAATTAAATAATTTCTAAATCATGCTTGGAACTATAGCAACAGAAATGAAATTTAAAACGTTAAATGAACACTATCATCTCAACAGAAGGATTACGCTATTGAAAAGTTCTCAGCAGTAGCACTGCCATCTGTTTCTGGTGCAAATATATTTTTCTAGACTCAAGCAAGGAGGATTACAGATATTTGCTTTTGGACAGGTGTTTTGATCAATCTCAACCTCATAAAAACAGCTAATGAGGAGAAAGATGAAAAGAAAAACATCTCAGTCACCTGCAGTCTCTGAGAACAATCCACTGAGATTGTTGTACCCAAAGGTGATGCCAGATTTATTGTTAGATCTTCCCCACTGACATTACAAGGACAAAAATCATGCTAGGCAAAACACTAACTTACCTCTTCCACCACCTCTGACAGCACATACCACTGTGCGAATTAACTTTCCCTCATCTGATTATGCAGCCAAAATAATATTCCAAAATTCAGGTAACTATAGATTCATACAAGTAAACCATCAAGGAATAAATATGGATGACATTTTTTTTTTGCCTTGTGTCTGGTCTATGATACATTAAAGAGCAATTTCACTGCCAGCCATCTGGAAATCAATGTATTCCAAGCTTTATCTTATGATTACCAACATTCCCCTTCGTAACTCATTTCTAATTATAAGCAATAAATCATTCCTTCTTGCTTGTAATTTGTAACAGCCAATTAAGGCAAACCTCTTATTTAAATAGCAAATCTAGCTTTAAAACATCACATATTTCGAGGTACGCACAAAACGTCTAATCAAGCAGCTGAATGGTAGAATGATGATTTAACGTGGCTTTTGCAGCCAGCAAGGAGACAATTGTGGTAGAACTGGCTCTCCCCTGTGCACCATGTACACCAAGAGTTTTTAAAACTGAAAGCACAGGTCTCATCTGTCTGATTGCCTGCAGAAGAGATTGATACGTAGCAATACATAAGCCAGGACACAGGGAAGTCTGGTGTCAAGGCTCCCCTTTACCTTATCAGGAAATGAATACAGAGGCTGTAAGAGGAGAAGAAGGTCTAGTAAGAAGTTCGGGGCTTTTTCTAATTACAGACTAACACTGTAAGAACAGCTCTAAATCTAAAACTAAAAAACACCAACTCAAGCAGCTTTTCCTCTGCCTGGATTTATGTGCAAGAAACAGACTGGCCTCCTCCTCCCAAGCCAAAGGACACCACAATGCACTGCCCAGGCGCTTGCTATTTCAGCATCTCTCTGTCACAGAATCGCAGAATTGTTAGGGTTGGAAGGGACCTCTCTGGAGATCATCTAGTCTCCAGAGAGGGAGACTCCATAACCCTTTTGGGCAGCCTGTTCCAGTGCTCTGCAATCCTCAACGTAAAGCACTTCTTCCTCATGCTGAGGTGAAATTTCTTATGGTGTCAGCATACAGCATGGCACTTAGCATGAGGATGGCACTCCTGTCTCGTGGACAGGAGAGGATCAAGCAGAACAAAGCAGTGAAACGGTCTGCAAAGAAAAGCATATAAGCAAATAAATCCAGATTATTCCTTTGGGGAGAAGTCTTTAATGGTGGTTACAGTTACAGCAACACTTCCCAAGAAAAAATACCAAAGAAATGCAGTAGAGGATGTCAGATGAGACCAAACAGGGTGGGTCGAAAAGCACTGGTGAGGACGCTGGGAAGTTTTCACTTGTATTTGTTCTTCAGTGTAGGTCTGAGTAACAGGCATGTGAGTGCAAATACAAGAGAGAAGCTTCTTAAAAATAGCTCTGCTGGGATTTGTCCGTTAGGAAAAAACCCTCACTCTTGTCAGAAAAGTATTTGATACAATTTTGGATACAGAATTTACGACATGAGAAACTGATCTGAGGAACATGGAAGTGGTTCCCACTGAGATTTTATTCGGTCATCACACAGCTCTAGTCTGTTCCAGCTTCACATTGTGTCATCTGGTAAGCGTTTACAGTAGGAATCAAGGGAACTAGATTTGGAAAAAATCCATCACAACTGACCTAAATCTGATCTGACCTGAATAATCCAACTAAATACCAAACTCAAAAATGGCTAGACAGAAGCAAGGAGAAGGAATTCATCAGCTGCAGGAGTTACCTCATGAGTTCTCTTTCCTCAACCATACATGAGGGTTAGACACCCCACTTTTTTATTCCCAAACAGCAGCAGTGATGGAGGCTATGTAAGTATCCCCTCGTACCAAAGGTGTCAAAAGCCAAGTGCCAAGCACTGCAGGCTCCACTGTGTTCCCTTTCCTTTTAAGACATCATTCATTCCTGAGAGAGCAGCACTTGGAAGTGGGAAGTAGAAGATAACAAGTAAATAAGAAAATCCAAAGAGAACACCTTCAAAAGGCAGTGGCAACCATGTCAGTACTATCTGGTCTTGCCTTTGTCATACAGTTACCCAAAGCCATCCCAGAGAGTGGCCTTGCCTGGCATGGTGCATGGAATGTGGTACTGCAACAACCACCTGGGTGCGGGTAATGCCATGTCTGACCCACAGCCACACTTGCCCAACTTGCAAAAGTGTGTCACATTCACAAGCTGTCTCATCACCAAGGCTTGCCCATACTGCTGCTTCAGGGTGTGAGGTTATGCTGCTAGTATCACTTTATTCCAAGCTGAAGATGTACAGGTGCAGCACCATCTAAGCAAATACACTGCAAGTCTCCAAACATGGATCACTGTTTTTGTAGAACTTGTAGCGATGTGTTCAACAAAAACCTTTACTGCTTTCAAGACTTACCCTATTTTTATGTGTTCTCAAAACACAAGGCTCAAAGACATCTTAACATCTGGTTTAGTCTCTCAGAAATGAGAACAAAACACTCAGAAGAAAACTAAAAAATCATTAGCTTGATGTTGGTGAAAACTGGACAATTTTTCTGGCAAAAGCTCTGGATGAGGATGCAACAAAAAAGCCTGTGCAAAACTGTAAAGGGAGGAAGAAACAGACACCAAAGCCTATAAATTTAATTTTGAAAATAAGGCGTCATTCTTATTATGCCTGTGGATGTGTATCTTCCCCATATAAAGTTTTAAAAGCTTTACATAAACTATACTTCTAAGCAAGCTTGTAATTAGCTAGGGGCAGGCTTGGTTATAATTATAACTTGTAGAGACACACATTATGGAAATGCTTAGCTAACAACCATAGTGATGCTCTGCTGATGGCTGAAGTCGGGCTGGCATGTGATTGCTGTGTAACCATTCGAGTACTTTCTGTCTTGTGTAAACTGGGCTCCTTAATGAAGCCTGTAGGACCGGTCTGTCAGGTCTTCCTCCGCAGCTGTGCCATATCTTGCTGGTATGCCAAGCTTTGCTGCCATTGATGCTGTGATGCCCTGTGTGCCTGCATCTGGCTTCCCTCCTGCTTACAAGTACGCTGTGGATACCTGGCCTCACCTCACCAGGAGATGCTATACCAAAGCGAACAGAGAACATGGTAGAGGGACGAAATTGCACCATTTCAGAAACATGCAACATCAGACTGGATCCAGTGCATTAATCTAATCAGCCAGATGTCATCACACTGTGAACATTCATCTGGTACAGCCTTTTTCAAAGTTAAAATGAAGTTGATCCCACATCCCATCCCCAAAATCCAACAGGATCTTCTACTGCAAGAATATCTCTCCAAGTCAAAGTTCCTGTAAAACTGCAAGTTCATAAAGCCCACACTTTTGGATTTAAACTCTACTGACTTAAGAAAGTAAACTGTACCCTTTTATTCCAAACTTGGAAGCTGCTTGCATGGCAATCTCTACTTGTGTGTAAGTAAGCATGGATAATACAGTGCAAAACCAGTACAAATCACCTGGAAAATGGCTATTTACCATCAAATACGATACAAGTTTTAAAGATGCATTGCTACACACTATAGGTGCTTGCTTGCACATACTGTTATGTACCAGTGAATCACTGAACTGGGTGGCAGAAGCACTTCATGTTATAAAAAGCCTATCTCCTTCACAATGCATTTGGTACACGTAAATAGACGAGTGTAAAAATTCAGCCACATTTTTGACGGGAAGAAAATTCCAATTGGAAATGTTAGGAAGAAAAACAATATTAATTGCTGGTTTAAAATCTGTGTACAATATGTGCAACTCCTTCCAAAAAAGCAGGACATTACTTTTGATGTGGGGAGCAGACAGCACCATCTTCTGTGATGTCTTGTGTAAGCTCCACACTACACGTCTGTAACTAAGTTAGGCTAACTATTGTAGGGGATCCTACA
This sequence comes from Lathamus discolor, assembly GCF_037157495.1. NCBI lineage: Eukaryota > Metazoa > Chordata > Aves > Psittaciformes > Psittacidae > Lathamus > Lathamus discolor. The sequence goes on along the minus strand of NC_088889.1, from coordinate 21,363,172 downwards.
TGTAAAACAGACTTATTTAATAGCGGTTTGCTTTAATACAGCTTAATACTAGTGTTAGCAGACACAAGTTAGCCGACAGAAACCTCATTCAAACTGCAGAGGAGATGCCTCTCAAGCTGGTTTAACTGGATCTGTTTGAAAACCTCTCCAGCTGAAACCCATGCTGCCTGCAGTCAGCTGCACAGGGCTGGTGAGCGGGACAGCTCTGCTTGGGCCACCAGCCCCTAATTTGGCTCAGTCAAAATAAGGAGCAAAACAAGTTAGCAGAGAAACCTTTGCTGGCTATTACCTTTTGAAATTGCTGGAGTTTCTGAAGTTTGTTAAAGGGCACTTGTGAAAGCAGGTTAGCCGGCAGATCTGAGGGACAGCAAGAAGCAGCTGAGCTCAGCTGGGAAGACAGCTCCTGATGCCTCCTCTTCACCAAGTCTTCACCTGGATGGATGGAAGGTGGACCCCAATCTTACACATTCAGATGGCCTAAACTTCTACAAATGGGCATTAGTTCTCCCTTGTCAAAGCAAATCACAGCAAAACTGATGTGACAAGATCTGCTAAAAAATCCTTTACTCCACCTCATTTTTTTTACCTGTCCCATCCAAGAAATTGTGGCCCCCAGTGCTTAGGTCTTTGGCCATCAAAAATGCAGCATCTGAGAAAAGTCAGTGTAAAAGCCAGAAAAGTGATTCCTACAGCTGAACAATGTCCTTTCCTCCAGTGCAGCTACAGAAGATGCATTAAAAAGAAAATTACTGTAGCTACAAGGCTCCATCTGAAAACTGCTCATCCACAACCTCAACTTTGCGTACACAGCAATAATAAAAAGCTGTAACAGTTGCAGTTGCCTTTCAGCACTGTGCTGCTTCCCTTGGACATGTACAGCTACAGAAGAAATAGGCCATCTGAGAAGGAGTAATATATATGCCATGCAAGATACATTCCTACCACAATTATTAAGATATGGGCTGTGAATAGTAAAAAGAGTTCAACTGACTGTGAAACATGCAAATACTACAATATATAGATACTAATACACTGCCTTATTTATATAAAATTCCTTCTTTCCACCCTATTATTCATTTTTTTATCACCATATTCTGTGAAGTTTTGCAGGCAATTTTTGACATACAATAGATTTTAGTACAATTCTAGTAAGAAGGAGTAAAACATGAAACAAACACTACCCATCTCAAGTAAATCCCTGCTTCTTCCTCTGTATCTAAGAGACCTTGCACTTGAACCCTGCCATGAAATAATAATTGTATCAAACAGAGAAGGGAGTACATTCCCGCTGTAGTTCAAATCCTTCTAAATACTAACCTATGTTTGAAGATCTATAAAACCCCTGTAATTTTAGTTTAACATGCTTTTTTTTAAAATGTTGAACTTTAAGTCCTTGTATTAAAAAGTCACAGAAAATAAACCAATATTCCTGCAACACCTGAGCTACTTAAAGCTAAGTGCTGAGAAGTATTGTGAGATTTGGTATGTACGGACCCTTTCTAGGCTTTGTGCTTCATGCATCCCTCTCCAACGCAAAGGGGCTCCCCGCTGTACACAAAGAGAAGGCTGTTTGGGCTGAAGTCACAACTTCAAAGACCAGTAGCACAAAATTTGCCAACTCACTTGGCCATTCAAGCAAATGTCAACTGAAACAAAAGCACACCAAGGAAAGTTGTTACCGAATGCCACGCTAGGAACATAATGCAGATTTGTATCAATGATCAACTTAGCTTTCACTAAGTCTAACAAGCAAGTTTGCTTATGTTCTTTTTCATCACCATGCTCATTTTGCTCTGTAAAGGCATTTTCGAAGCATCAGTTAAGGGAAAAAACTAATTAAAAAAAAACCAGTGACACCCTTTTTTTTTTTTTTCTAAGAAACATTAGTCTTGAATGCATCAAGTTTAGATTTCCTACATTCTGTACTTGGTGAAAATATGCAGCAAATGCCTAAGAAGTGCTTGGCCCCATGAGACAACAGTCGGCACAGACTCACTTGTAATACATGTCTGCCTTTCAGCTGTTTAAATCTCCATACACAGCATTTCCTTTATCAGCACCACAGCAACATTCCAGTTTGCCTTAGTTTTTTTTTGTCTACAAAGTGTTGTGAGAACATCAATACTTGGCAACCTAACACTTGGGGTTTTAGCATGACACCACAGATCCCTGTGTTACTTTGCTCAGTTAGTCAGTAAAATGTTACAGCAAATAAATAGATGTAGAAAGTACTTTTTTAATACAATGTGCCATATTGTAATGTAAACACTTTTCACTGTGCATGTTTTTATGTAAAAAGCTTTTCAGAGTAAACTGTCTTAAAGGAACTGAATCAAATTTAAACAAATGCATGAGAGACTTACATTTGGAAATTAATTTGGTAGCGATTTATGACCCTTTGATATGAATTTTCAGCCTTTTAGAACAAGAATGTATTCGTTCAGATGTCTTATGTTTTGCCTGGCCTCAATGGGAATATTACGGCTGAAGCTCTTCTAAGGTTCTTGTTACCTCTGGGCTTCTGAGTGTTAATACCGTATTTGAAAATCTTAAAAGACGAACAAGAAAAACCCAGAAACCTCATACACAAAACACATGCTTCTACCACAAACACATGGTGTTAAAAACAGTTGCCAACACTGGCAAAAGTTGATCCATCCAATGCTGAACTTATTTACTGCCTCTACATCTTCCCACTGAATTCTGATGTCCATGCGAGCAAGTCTGAACATTTGAATTCCCATCTATCTCACAAGACGAAAGTGAAAAATACACTCCAGAAACAGCATACGAGCGATGAGGCATTTTTACCAAATGGAAGCACCACGCAGAGAGCCCTGGAGCAGATTTCTCTCATCTCTTGACAAAAGAAATATGGGGAAATCATTGAGAGAGTGTTGTCCCTCCAGTTGCACCCTGGACTCCTGACCCATCAGTCCCCCTGGCGGCACAAGCAGCATGTTTAGCAAAACCATGTTGGAACAGCCTTTCCTCACCTGCCGCACACTGATCCCTGCGATACCTCCATGGGCCCTATAAACAGCTGACAGTATTTAATACAGAAACAAAATCACACCTATGGTGTGTTACAGCTCCCAGGAAACTCAGGGCACAGGCTCAGGAGGTTGGGCTTACCAAACCCTTCCTCGTAGACATCACCTGAACAATTTCTCCGAGATGATGCAGGAGATACCAGGCTGATGCTGATGCCTGACCCACTGAACTTGGCTCCATCCTCCTCTCATTTTGCAATATTCAAAGGAGACTCCATCAGACTCCCCCCAGCTTTATCAACAGCAAGACAGACCCAGCCAAAGGCAATTGCTCCCAAATGCTGGTATCTACCTTGGCTGCTAAGCAAGTGCAGGTGTGCACCCTCTCACAGGATCAGCATTTTTGCAGACCAGCTTTTGCTTTCCTTTCATGCACACATTTCAATGTCACAGTTCCGGTAAGATGATGTGCAAGACCCCCACCTTTTTTAATGGATAACAACATCGTAAGTTCAGTAGGTGTCTTTAGGAGCAAAAGCTAAAAAGGTAGACTCTACATGTCAAACTACAACACAAAGTTTGCTTCAGTTCTGACATAAATAGCATGCAAGCCTCACGTTTATTAAAAACAGATGAAAAAAGTCCCAATTCTTTTTGAATAGCAGAACTACTGAAGGGACCTGGTGGAGTTGAGCACAGCAGGAGTTTTAGTTGCCTATCACCACACGTTTAAACACTTGAGGACTTTGCAGTAAGTGCTGAATTAAATTCGCCATCAAAAGACAAAATCCATGTTCTATCTGCCAAAACCTTTAGCAGGCTAAACAGAAAATGTCACAATTGATTTTCAGCAGCAGTATAGAAATAAAAAACATTTTACAGTCTTTAGGGGATAGATAGATAGATAGATAGACAGATAAACAGCATGACAGACAGATGGATTATTGCTATAGGTAATTTTTTACTCCTCCTAAGCAAAAATCAGGCTGCAAATGGATTGAGAGAGCTGAACAGATTCACAAAAAAACACAACTAATGAGTAATTTTATTTTTAAATCCCGTGGTCGGTCAGAACCACCAGCCTAGAGGTACACAGTGAACAATCTTTTTTCTAAAGCACTACTGTTTTATTTGCATTAAGGTTAAAGAGCCTCCTCTCTCCTTGACTGGTGTCAGATAAAATAAAACAAAAGCATTTGAAAGGAGAAAAAAATGCCAAACAAAACACATCACCCTGAGCTATTAAAAGTGCTGGTTTGGAGGTTATTTTACTCCCTCTCTATTTTGCTAACAAAGTCATAAATTAAATTTGGTCTCATTGTGCACCCACAGAACCAGTATTAGAGGTATGTGTGCAGAGCCTCCCATCATACAGAGCCCCCTCACACCTCAGCTGGCTCCAGCTCTTGCTGGCTGGGAGATGAGTTTTTTGTGGGAGGAAGCAGGGCTCGCGTATTCGCAGATTCCCTCTTCTCTCTAAATCTAGCAGAGATTTTAATACTCTTCATTTAAACAGTGCAGTGAAACACAGAGAGGAAGAAACGCAAGCCAAGGACCATAAACTCTCAAAGCTGACTCGCAAGCATTTACCAAACATACGATGCTGGCAAGCAGCAATGGCTGCTGAGCTGATAAGCTGTCTGCTGCGCTTACAGACAGGCTCCCACATTTAAAAGGACTGAGAAATAAGCAACTTTATAATACTGCTATAAGGGAATTAATGCTAATATTAGAAAAAAGAGTGTGAATAATCAGGCTCTGCCAAATGCAGTCCTACTAAGCAGCAAGCTGGACCATTTCCAAAATTACCAAGTAACCTGTTTTCATATAACCTTTTCGACATGAACAACTGACCTGCATCCAGCATCACAGAAAATTAGATTGTAGTTTCCCCCGCCCCCTGCCCCCGCCTACCCACCCCCAAACCTCAAAGTGATTGTTCTGACTTAAAATGGTAAAATGTCTATGAGAAAGGTGACCCGAGTGGGGAAATAATTAACTGAAGATTTTTTTCTTTAGGACTAAACCCACTTTAGCAGGGTCAACAGAAGCAATGGCACAGAGGTCAAGACAACTCCCCTTCACACCAGCAGTTCCCCTCAATCACAGGCAGAAGCTTTTGGCTGCCCCTATCCCAAGGACCATTCAACAGCTACACTCCTGCAGGAGAAACAAACCAGCCCCAGTGATTTCCAAACTTCTTTTGAGATGCTTCCAAACCCTTCTGAACTTCTATTTGTGCTATTAGCTGGGGGGGGGGGGGGGGGGGAAGTCAGAGAGTGATGACTCTCACATAGGGAGACGAAACCGGGCCAGCCTGGCACCCTCCTCTGTCACCCATTAGTGACCAGGACATGCAGTACCCTCTGCTTTGACATGGTTTATGCTCACCTCCATTTACAGAGGACCCACAGAAGTAAGTAAATGCTCCACCATCACCATTTATTGCTTCCTCCGTCTGTGAGCGCCTCAAGGAAGAAATTCAGACTTAATCTATCAGACACAACCCCAAACCCAAAGATCTTCTTATGACACTTCAAGTATTTGGCCCTCAACCTGTATTTTGACTGCAGTCTTCAAACATGGCACTCACCCTTACCGCCACCGAGACTTCCCTCCTGCTGTCCCACTGAAATTAGCCTTTTCCTCAGTTCTGCCATGCCATATGCTGCTGTTTCCCTCATCTATGCTCCAAATGTTTCAACTCTACTACGCATAGGCTCCTATCACGCTATGGATAACATTTCAGTGTTTCCTCCACATCATCACTATTTTGTTTCTTGCTGAAATCACCCTAATGACTACAATTCTCTCCTCCACAGAAGCAAATGGTTCTCCAAGACAGGCCTAATGCCTCTCTAATCTGTCATGTGCTGCTTCTCCAACGCGTGGCCCAAATTGGTTCTTTTGTAGAGCCTCATATCTAATTTGCAGTCCACTATCTCTCTATCTCTTTCAGCCTTATGGCTTTTACAGCTTCTGCTCCCATGTATGTCTGCATTTCAGATTATATTTCTTTGGATGCATTAGCCTGGATTTTTTCCAAGATGCTCTTTTTTATTTCCTGCTCTCAGTTGTATTTTTTTTCTTAGTGGCAGTGCTTCGCATGGCCATTTTCAGTTGTCTTTGCTGTATGACTCACTTTATTGTCTCCTGCAGATTTCATTAGCACTGCTCTCCATCTCATTATGAAGTAGGACTGAATTTTACACATTGTTCAAGCTTTCCACAAAACATCTTCTTGCAAGTTAGCACCCTCCTTGCAAGTTAGCACCCTCCTTGCTGTTTGCCTGGGCAGACATGGCACTCAAAAGGAAAACTCTTGGGGTAAGAGAATCTACCTGAACAGTCAGTTTCCGTAAGTGCTATCAGGAAAATGCTAGTGGCATTAGAGGAGCAGTGTATGTTAACACCATTAGCTCCTGGAAGATTTTGGTTTTTCCCATGACCTGTTTTGTTAGGTATTTGAAGGTAACTCCTGCCAGGAACAGATGGTGTTCAAACAGACAACTGGCAAGGGATCTATAAGACTGCACTGAGATGGTGCTGTGCGTAAGTCTGGCCAGTTACCCAAAACCTGGTACAGGAGCTGCCAAAAGGCATTGTTTCTGAAAGAAAATGTAGTAAGTAGGACAAAAAAAAAAAAAAAAAACACAACATATAGGTGAGGAAATTTAAGAAACTTTCTGATACAAGGATGGTGTCCTGTCTATTAGCTCCGTTTTTGAAGCATTTGTATCAAATAGTCTACAGATGGTTGGATGTGAGTAATGCTTTGACACGTGCCTGTATAAAAGAATATGATAATGATCTTTCACAGATGTGATGGCACAATTAAATCAGCGGACAAGAGAAGCACTTTTTGAGAAACACTTAAACCCAAACAAATCTTAATCCTCCACAAAATGCCTTCAAGTGGCTGAATAAATTTCCTCCCCATTTTTACTCCAATATTATCTTACTTCAGACCAAAAAAAGGATAACATAGGCGACCTTCAAATGAATTACACTATACATTATGTATGTGTTCCAGATAATCCCTGCTAACTGTCCAAAAACATTTCATTTTCAGAAATTGCATACTCCCCCAGCATAAACATTACTAATGATGCAAAATAAAACCAGAAGGGATTCATCCCCTTTCTAATGCTAAATACTGCACAAGTAACTACCATCTATGTAATCTTGATGCTGCCTCAACACAATTTCCAAAATTGAATACAAAATAGAGAATAAATTTTTAGGAGATTACTCTTCAAGAGAACTACTGCCAGTAATCTCCTAGTAAGACCTGTTACTTTGACCTTCGTGCATATTTTTTTAACACCTTCACTTGCTGCAATGTTTGTGAGAGTGTAAGTGCAATGAGAAGCCCATTTAGGAAGAAGTCCCTTGTGCATTACATCTCAACAAGCCACAAGCTTGAAATATCCATGGAACCGTTTAAAGTATTTACAGACACCAAGGTCAAGCTCTGGAGATCCTGGGCAGAAATCTATCACGCTCTGAAATATTTCTTTCAAACCTTCCCCCCTCAAAAATATATGTTAAACAAAGACTTAAAAATGTTGTTTTAAGCAAACTCTGCAGATGTAGGGAAATGCATACAGACTGTGTTTCCTCTGTCCATAATTCACCTTTCTGCAATACACATTAATCTTTACAATGCCCCCTATAAAATCTAGATGCAAGGGGTCCTAACCACAAGATTTCATGCTTTTATTTTGAAATACAGTATTTCTGGGGGGCAGGGGATGCTGCAGGTGGGAAGCCAGAGACAGCACTACAATTTCAAGTGCCAAACACTGCAGCAGAAAAGCCCCATAAAGCTGTTTACCAAAGACAGCCCTGATACACTGTTACTCATCAGGGGACAGAAGGGCCAGAGCAGCTGCTGCACTTCAGATTGTGATGTAACGCACTGTACAGTTGCAGAAGCTCCACTAAATGTCCTGAGGTTTCATCACCCACTGTATGCTAGATCCACATTTGTCTCATAGCAGTGCATATATTTACCACTTAATGGACATATAAACAGCTCCACACTTTGGAATATCACAGTCCATTTAGAATTCATTTTTTGCCCCTTAAGCATCTCTCCCTGGTACATTATCTTTAAATTATTTTGATTAGGGCATCTTAAGCACAGTCAAATAATTTTGATTACAATAAGACATTTTAATAATCAAGTAATTGAGGGAAACTTCTATTTTTCTGTAGGTATCATTTTGAAAAGAGTCGTTTCCTCTGCTCCTCCCACTTCAACAGCAAGAGGCTCTTTCTCGTTCTTATCATCAGCTGAATGGTATGGAAGAGTTACAAAGTCCACAAAATGATACTTGCATAGCCATTAACTGCTTGCTGCAATCAAGGCAATAATTAAAAACCATTAAAAGTAAGTCATGCGCTGACCGAGCATCAGACTCAACCCTTCCATGCAACAGAACTGTCACTGAAAGTGACAACTTCCGGGCTCATCAGGACACTGGCAAAAAAAAGGCCCCAAGAAATCTTGTAATATTTTTAACAAGGTCCTCGTCTATCTCACAAGTGAGGGTTTCCACTGCCAGATGGTCAATAGGAATGATAATGGAAAGAGCTGAAGCCCAAATAAATCTGCCACTCTTAATCAATCACAGGCAACCGTATCATCAATAAGCAACATGTGTTACCAGAAACTCCCTTTGGTTTGCTACACGCAAAGTTGGTAAAATGCACACCCATGTATTCATTGCTGATACTGGGCAACTTCTGTAGTAGGCAGTTTTGAGGGTTAAACATTTTTCTTTACCTAGCAATACTGTGATTTTGGATTCACCCTGAAAATTGCTCAGAAGAGCAACAGCCAGTAAATATTAGAAGACATTTAAATAGTGGCTCAGTTGAGAAAAAAACCCCAACAACAAACAAACAGCAAACCAAAACCCCCATCACCAAAAGCTCAAAATTCTTATTAAATCAGCCACTGTGTAATAGAAATCCACTCCTTATTTTCAGGTCTTTGCCTACACACACACGGTGCACTCTTGAGTGCATGGAAAAGATAATTATAAAAGGACAACTATGCAACATGCTGACAGTCCATCTATCTCCCACTCCACTCCAACCCCTCCAAATGTGCAGGGACCACAAAATCCAAATGAGGTGAAAGTCATAAAAATTACCAAGTTCCTAATCCCTTTGTGAAAATTAGAAAGTAGGAAGAGGAGACCCAAAAGAGTTGACCACATCCCACACAGGTATGAACCGGCTGACAGCTATGTGCTCACACCAGAAAACCCATCTCTGCTTGCAGCAGTCTCACAGAGGAGAGCTGGGGCTCTTGCTCCAGGGGAGGAAGGGCATAACCAAGGGAAAAGCTATGGCAGCCGGTAGGAAACTAGACTCCCCTACTTCCACTGCTCATGGTAAAGGCTGCTTTACAACCATGTTTTTAAGAGGGGCTTCCAAATTTGGCCTCAGTAAGAATTGTGTCTTTTTGTTTTCACTGACTGTTGTCCACCAGTGTTTCAAAATACAATTGCAAAACCAAGACTCTTCGATTAGGCTAAGGAAATCTAATACTTTCCCAATTTAGTCGCAACATGGCCTTCAGTTGCTTGGAAGAAAAAAAGAATAAATGACAAAAGTTATTACAGCACAACCGTCAACAAGTCATTTTGAATCCACTTACGGAGACACAGGAAATTATAATTAATCCAAACTCCGTAACTTGTCTTTCAGTACAGCGGTAAATACATAACTGAAGATGCTTCTCCCTCCTCACCAAATTACAACCTCCCAGTATGTAAAGACCACAAGTCAATGCAAAATCTTTTAAGCTGTTTTTGAAACTCTCACTGGGCAAAATCATGCTGACACAGACACTCCTTTGCCCTCCCTTTATCACCAACTGAGAGAGATGACACCTTTGTAACGCTGAGCATCTGATATGAAGCAGTCACATTTTGCTTGGTTTTTTGCTCTGTTCTTGTTTTCTCTTGGGTTTTTTTGGCATCCATCTAGCATAACCATGGTGGACAGGGTCATTGGAACAGCATGATAACCCTTCAATACCATTTTGAAAGAGTATCGAACTGTGTGTGCACACAGAGAATGCTGTTGATCCATTTTATGAAATAATGCCAGGATGAGTATCCCAACATCTTCAAAATTTAAAACCAGCAATTTTTATTCTAGTAATAACACTCTGAAAGATAATACGTTAGAATTATTACAGACTGCTGCAGCATCATAGATTAGTCTCATAGCATTGATCTTCAGGTGACCAAATGGCAGATATGCGAATGTTCCCTACCGTTGAATCAGTTAGCACCTTTCAATGTTTTTGATTTTTTTTCTCCATTTTCCTATTTTTTTCCCCTAGAGAAAAGAACAATACAGCTATTTTTCCTTTTCATCCAAAATGAAAGGTTCTTTTTCTAGATTTTGAGAAGTCAAAACAGTACCTGAGAGCCTAAGTGAGACAGAAAGATAATAAATAACACTGAGATACACTTGATAACAGCTGAAGAAAAGCAAGATCATTAAACACAAGGGTGATGCTCATCCTAAGAAATGTCTCACAAAAGAAAAGAAAGGAAAATACCTGCAGTGATAGACAGCATGTTTAGTAACTTACCAGGCTATAGCGCAAGGTGGCAAAAATTCAGATGTTCTTAAGTAAATTGTTTTACCGTTTCTTTCCAAAAGCCTGCACAAAGCCTGAGAACATCCATTCAGTCAATAATCTGCCTTGTTAGGAACAGTCTCACAATTCTTTGTGGTGCCTGCATAGATACCAAAATACATACTGCCCCACCATTTGACAGCTGAACCTAAGTCCACCAAGGTCAGTGGGACAAAATCCAGCCCTAGGTATGCTACAGTACAGAAAATCCTAAGGTGATCCATTAACAGAAGACATGGGTGATTGAAATCGCTTACCTAAAGCATTCCCTATTTCATCTTAATGACATTTTTAAAGCAGCTGCGTTTAAATTCCTCTTTAAAAACTCTCTTGAATATTAGTGCTTCTACAGCTCCTGGCTTTGACCTTTTGGTTATTGAGTTTGGTCACTGAATTTGGTAAATTGTGAGAGTTTAAACGATTTCAGATTTGCCCTAGTAAGTGAATTTAAACTGGAAGCTGGCCAGGTATCTCTGGAGCTGTGATGTGGAGCACAGTTCATAGGCAAGAGGAGCTCCGCTGTTGAGAGTGCTTTAGTAAAAGATAAGTCTTCCAATAAAAGCCTGAAAATCTTGATCAACCTTAACATTACATGAAAGCAGGGTCTAATACAGGTACCCTTAGGTCCAATGTGTCTCCTGTAGCATATGCCCAGCAACCTGACCAGCACAGGCAACAGTATCACAAACATCAGCTTTTAACACTGTGGTCTGCAGGGAGGTAGGGTATTAAAGGTCTTAATTACTACGCTAGAAAAAGTCTCAGCTATTTCATTTGCTTCAAAATGGGTTTTAAAATGAAATCAGCAGATACTGAAATTGAAAAGAGATGGTAAGTAATTCAGACAAAAATGCATCTGTCACTGTGGCCGGCCTCTCACAAGCACTCTGCAAAAAACATCTTAAATCTGGACTTCCCTGAGCTGCAAATCCTATCAGCAAATGCTGAACCATAAACTTGAATTTTCTAGTGTCATCTTCACCAAAAAGTTAATGTAATGCAGTGCTTAATACCTGTGGGCTACTGAAGTAGCAACAAAATAAGGAATATATACTATTCCCACTCAGTGCCTTGGATCTCAGGGTTCCCTACAGTTTCATAATTCAAGACCTCCTTATGTTTTAAAGAGTAATTTTAAATTGCAACACAAAACTAACAGAAAACTACACACTAGTAATCATCGGATCTTAGAAACGGTCTCTTTCACTTCTCCTGTTGAGACAGAAATCAATGCATAAAACACACACTTTCCTCCAACAGCTATTTAAAGAACTTTTTCTGCAAAACTTGTGTTTATATATACACACACACATATAAAATATATATATTAAAAAAAATCAGAAGCTGAAGATTACAATGTGCTGAAAGACAAACTTTTGATGTGATCTAATTACATTCATGGTTTTTGTCACTGAACAAAATAAGTTACTTATCCACTCCTGTATAAAATACAGGGAGCACTTGAAAAAGTTGATTCAGAAGAAACAGCAAATCTCCCAAACAAGTTTGGGCAAATGAACCCCAGAGTCAGGTTTCCCATCCATCATGTTGAGAGCTGTACATTGTTTTTCCAAGGCAGGGTTTGAGGCTGCCAGCCTGACCCACAGCCATGGCTGCATTGTTGGTGCCAGCGGGTGAAGGCTCCAGAGCAGGAGCAGGCTGGTGCTTCCTGATAAATCACTCCTAAACACAATGGGACTCTTGGAGACAATGGCGTCTACAGTTCCTTTTGATGTTAAGGGTTTTTCTGATCTCTTCAGGTTAGATTAAGAGAGAGACAGCCAGGGTCGGCAAAGGTCAACGGGATGAGGTTTATTTTTACAGAAACTTTTCCCTTCCAACCAAGACCTCTATAGCAAGTCAGTCAGTTGCTAGTAACTTACTTTGCATTATACAAGATTTATGATTTCTTACAGCTTACACACACCACACTTTACACTGGACTCAGCTCACTGGTTGCAAAAAAAAACCCGCAACCAAGCCTCAGTGGCTTTAAATCCCTAATTAGCCCTTTCTTTGTCTTTTTTTCTTTTCCTGGTTCCCCTCTCTCTTTTGTTTTCATTTGTTTTGGGTTTTTTTAACAGAACAGAATTAAGTATTGTCATTTCATGCTTTTAGAGTTGATGAAGCAGTATTTAGGTTTATTTTTTATGAAATGCATGATACAGTCTACCTGAGCCACACAAGATCAATGTATGCAATCTAGGTAAACCAAATTCTTTTATTACCCCAGTGCTTTGTGGATGAAAGGAACAAGGGTATTTTAAGAAATAACAGGAAAATGAAAATATGGATGCACGGATAAAAAGTAGCTCTAGTTCTACAAGGATTTAAGAAAATTTAAGGTATATGTGTTTGGAACTTTTCCCGTGATGAGACTGAAGCTTTTTCAGCAAGCTTCTCGCTTGTATTTTTTAAGCGTATGTTAAAACTAAAATAAGTTATATAAAATCTGACAGTAATTTTTTATATTCCAGATTGCCCAAAGGTCAAAATCACATTTGGACTGGACTAGGCTATAGGCAAAGAAAGCTCTTATTTCACCAATGAGTTTAGAGGATATGAAGAGGTGTGACAGAGGCAGTATCAAGAATGAACACGTCAGCAAAAGGTAGGTTTTTTCCACTGAAAGTCATTGATGATCCTTATCTCCTGGACACTGTCCAGAAGAGGAAGAGGGGGAGGAGTAAAGACTGCAGAAGGTACAGCCTGACGTAGGAATATCTAGAGAAAGCCTGCAGTAGGCATCCATTAGCAATATGAGCAACCTAAGCTCCTCTCTTACCCACCTTGTTCCACAACCAACCTACAAAAAGGAGTTCACCTTCCTTCAACTCTGTTCACAATTTTTTTTTTCCTCAGTAATTTTTCAAAAGGAATGAAAAAGTGCAAACATGTTTAAAATGTGCTATACTTGCCTATCAATTTTTCAAGCCAATATCACACAGGTCATCTGGCAGAAAAAAGACTTAAGTGTCTTAAACCACCATCAATTAAGTAGCACCTTTAGGCACAGAATTAACCCTTAAATTGACTTACTAAAGCCCCAACTGGAAGAGCCTGTCTCTGCCTCCAGGAGCTGGCCAGCAGGCGATGCTGCCTTGTAATAATCAGTTGTATGTTTCAAACCACCCTGACTTTTGTCTTGCTCCTCTTCATTTAATAATTTGATTCACTGTTGACTCTGTTATTAATTCATCAGATGACTGATTGATTCAAAAACATCTTTAATCTGGTGACTGTCTTACCTTCAGCAACAACAGTTTCAGTTAGGATTACAAATTACTTTGTTTCTTTATTGCTGCATGATAAAATCTGTACAGAAGTGTGCAAAACCATTTTTCCATTAAAATTACCATGTCACCCCCTTAGACAGGCAAAGATAACTCTACAAAATAAATATGCCAGCCATTCCATTCCACTTCCAAATCTGTATGCATGCCCTTCATACTTCAGATCTCAAAACATTCAGATTGAAAGAACTCTATGCTGTAAAGTATTATATATTTCTTTCACATAAATACCACATCTAAACTAGTTTCTGAATACAGAGACAACCAACTATTAAATATATGTCCAATACTTCTATTCAGTACGGTGCCTGAGAGTGATCATCATGTCCAAGCACCTTCCAGCGCTCCAGTTCAGCAAGGTTACACTCAACCCTGAGTATCAATACAGTTTTCAAATCTACCACACCAAGTAATGCTGTGGGCTGTAACAGCCTCACTGTATCCTCTCCCTGCCAGCCATCACAGTCCTGCTTGCATGGAAAGATTTCAAATTATCTAGTTTTGGACAGCTGCTGAGCCAAGTGATGCCCTGAAGACCCCGATGCATTCGGGGTGAGAGGTTCTCCACTTGCCATCACTTGGGTGATGGACTGCAGGTACTGAGGTCTAGACTCTACTCTGTACCTTTCCATATGACCTCTATCGAAGAACATGCTTCTATTCAAGTGTAAAATGTGGGGGGAAAGGAAAATGTATGTAAAAATAGTGGTTTCCTCCATTCCTTCCGGGTCACAACAAATGGGTATGTATGAGAGAAGAGAAGGAGATGTGGGTTAATTTTCCCATATCCTAAACAGAGCAATGGGTTTGTTCAGTCTGTCATTGTGCTGCACTGGAGGAAAGGGAAAATGCTAGGCAGAAATTTCTGATTCACTATAAATTGGAAACTAACATAAGAAAAAGTTCAATTTGCTGCATGCATCTTCCAAAACCACCTTTAGATGTTATATCAGTTTGTTTCATCCTATACTTCGTAACAACTGCAGTAAGGTAAAAATGAACTCAGTTAGCAGACCAGAAGCATCACTGGGTAATGGAATAGCAGTTACATAAATTACTAAGTTACAGCACACTGGCCAATTTAAAGCTAATTATGAAGATGTTGTTAAATATTATGTGAACAAACAACACCTCAATTTTTGCAACAAACTGCTATAGCTCTCTGATACTTTACCCAGCCGTAGTGAAAGAACTGCAGTCATAACCACATAATGACTACCAGCTATCTGGTCTGGCAATGCGTGCAAACATTCAGAAACAAGAAGCTTCACGTGACTGCTCTCCTAGTTTTGGTATTAAGTCTTGGAAAAATAATGTATGCCATATTGCAGTGAGAAAAACATTTTGTTTGTTTTGTTCCTCTTCCTTCAACATTTAACAAACGTTGGCTAAAGACTCAACTTCATTTGCAACTCTAAAACACATCCGACATACGCTTCCCTTAGTTTACACTAAAGAAATGAGCAGATATATACTGTAAAGATCAACAAGCAGACAGACCCTGCTAGGATTAGGGCCAAAGGAAAATGAATTCAGAAACAAACCATTTTCCACCCGTAAAAAAAAAAAAAAAAGGAAATAAATCAGAAAAATATACAAACTGAGGACGAGCATTTCACAGCGCTGAAGCACTCTCAGCTGTGACAGCAGGACATGAACCTCTAGGGTTTGATAACAAGAGCCATAACACTTCCACAATCTCTTTGTTTCTCCCCACTCCCCTCACCCTCCACATCACATATAACTATTTTTGCTGTCACACTATTAAAGTTCAAGAGACTGTGCATACATATGTATATGAAATCTCCCATTAGACCCACTGAGTGTAATTTGGAAAAAAGCTTGCAGAGTATTTCCTTGTAACCAACCTGAGAATAAGAACACAGATAAACAAGGCGCTCACAATCCAACTGTCACACAAAATTACCTTCTGGGCTAAAATTGTTCCTATTTGGTCTTAAAACACAAGACAGAATTATTTCAGACAGTCACAAAAATACCCTCTGCATTTTCGCACTGCCCAGCTGACCTCCCCTGGAATCCGACAAGGAGATGATTTTCTTGAGTGGGAGGCAGAAAACCAATATCCAATTTATATTAAACAAACAAGAAGGCTGCTGTAAAAACAAGGACACTTGACCTGGGTCTGGGCCATGAGGTCGAGCCAGATCAATGCCTTTTTAGTTTTAAATTGAAGGCATTCTAATCATTTGGGGTAAATGGAACCAAGTACTGGATTTGGCAGAGGCTTGTTATTGCTGAAACAGTCACACAAGCCTGAATGTGCCCTCACCCAATCTTGAAGGGTTTATTTACATATATTTTGCAAAGGTTCTCATAAGTCCAAATAAATGACAGCTCAGGAATACGCCTCTGCAGTCCCAGCAGACCATGTTCTCTTACCCTTACAATAAACCACATTTTGACAACATTAAATGCCTGTACTGTAAAATCTGAATGCTCTTAATGAATGATGCACACCCAGAGCTGATTTACAGCATCACTGAACCTACATGAATTGGTACAGTTCACACAGGGAAGGCTTCTTTACAGTGTTTCTCCTATCATTAAGATATTCCAGAGGCATTTTTCTCAAATTATATTTTACAGAGTGAAAATGGAGGTGGGTTAACTGCCATACTGAAATTTTAGCATTTTATTCCAGTACTCAAAACCCAATTCCAGTACTCAAAACCTAACAAATTCAAATCTGGGATTCTTAGAAAAAAAACTAAAAAACCCAAAACTGGGATTGTTACAAAAAATACTCCATTTTGATAACATATAAAGCTAGAAAACCCTTAACTCCATATCTCTTAACTCATTGGCAGAACAGGCATAAAAAGGGGAAACGATTCCTTAACTCACCTCCTGCAGAAGGAAGGAAAGGACTGAGGGATGAAGGATGAAAAAATGACGTTTTTTGTAACCTTGCCCTAACAAACCAAAGCTGCACAACAGAAAAGCACAGAGCTGCTGGAGTAACTGCTGAAATGACTTTGGAGTCAGCGGCAGAAGCAGTTCCTGCAGTAGCAGCAGCACAACTGCATGCAGACCCTGCTGAAAGGAGCTCCTTTCTCAACAGTGCAGAACAGAGCCATGCAAAACAATATTCATACATGTTTCAGAGTTTAATGTTTTCAGGGGTATCAAGCCTGTCAGATGTGAAAGAAAAATGCCACCGTTGGAATCGGGGGGAACTGATCTTCAAAAAAAAAGAGTAATCTGAATAAACACCAAATCCTGACAAACACCTGCCAGCTTCCAGCAGGATGGATTGGGAACTGCTTCTGCTTTTCTTTTCTTTCTTCATTTTTTCTTTTCTTCCCCCTGCCCATCCTCTCTTATCTCTATGTCACGAGAAATGAATTTGAGGCTAAAGGGATAACCTGCTCACCATTCCTGGACAGTGTGCTGGTTCCTGCCTCCCCAGTTTCTCGCCCCAGGTGGCACTTGCTTAACTCTCTCTTCTCAGGAGCATAGTGCAATTGCACAGAAGCAATGCAATTTTCCTCACTTAATGAAAAAGAAAAGGCTGCTGGTCATCACATTTTAGTATTCGGAAGTTAAAAGCACACACTCATTTTACATGTTGGGTCAGATATGCTTCTTTCCAGTTCTTGCTTCTGATTTATCTCCTTAATACAAAAGGCTTCTTAGCTCATATGAGCAGCAGTAACCTGCAGCATTAGCCAGGTTACAACGCTACTACAGGCTTTACTAGATCAACTCCTCAAATCAACTGTGAACAAGTAAATGCATGTGTCAGCTCCTTTCAAGGTCATTCGTAAAGCTCTCCCCCATGCAGCTAACTTTAATAAAGAGATGCATGACTTGAAAAGCAGAACCTTGGAAGTCTTGAATTCATTTTTTCTTGGCTTTGCTTTTTGTAAATAAAATACTAAACATAATTTGTATAAGCTTGTCCCTCTGAAAGTTACGAGACTGGAAAATACTGGTAAGATTTATTTTAAGTGGAGGTACTTATCAAATGTCACCGTTTTCCTGTTCAAAATGACTAATCATTTTGATTAACCTTTGATTTAAATGATTATATAACACAGCAAAGCACAAACGTACATAAAATTATACTCCAAAAAAATTCTCGAAGAACAGATCACATAAGAAACAGTTATTCAAAGTGGTTAGGGAGTTTACTTACCGCATACATAACACTCAAACCAAAAGCTGACTCTACACACTCAACAGGAAGGCTTCCACCACATATACATAAATTCATACCCAGGAAACACAGTCTAGTTAATCCCATAGCCAAAATGAGACTTCTTCCAGAGGAAACACCAAAAATATCAACTAAATAGCAATTAAGCACAAAACTCCTAACTACCACCTCAACAAATACTCCCAGTATCTTCTGTAAGAAATTCTATTCCAGTTGGGAAATTGGTATTAGCACTTAGTCACACATAAATGAAGGCCTGAAGCAGCACAAGACAAGAAATAAAATTTAGTATTTCACTTTGAGTAACTACACATAAACTCCAAACCATGTAACAGACTTCAAAGCAAAGAAAGAAAAACAGGGTATCAAAGGTGAATTAGACAAAGAGCTGAAGGCAGTTCTGAAAAATAAAAATATATGGTGGAAAATTTAAGGATATTAAAATACTCTTCAGATCCCATCTCAAAGGGCCAATTTGTACAGAGAATGCATAACACCAGAGCACAGAAAAGACTCTCTCAAAAGCTCTGCATCTGCCAAACATGGGGATCTGTCCCTCTTTAGAAGCTCTGCTTCATTTTGAATTGCTAACACACAGGACTTCTTGTAGACACTGACCAGCTGGCACTGCATCAGTTACAGTCAAAGAACTTTTAAGATACCAATTCCCAAATTTCTAAACCATTACCAGAATGTCATTTTTCCTAGTGAAAAAAGGTTCTGAAACAACAATGCCCTTCCTCAATTCAGTGAATTGAGAGTGTTTTAACCTTTATAATCACCTGGCTCTAACTGAATAGAAGTTTCTTGGATACCCAGGAATTCCTTGGGTTATTCAAGCTGAGCTTTGTTTCACACTGTTTTGGATTGATCTAAGTAATCTAGAACACATGAGCTCACACTCCTCCTGTCCACAAGTAGCAGTCTCACAATGTACAACAAACTAAAAATATTGTACATGAAAAAAACTGTATGCTTTGGATTTATAAAACTTAATTATAAGCCACAGCCAATGCAGAATAAGCACTCAGGACATGCGGACTTGCAGCTGAGTCAGGAGCACACAGCCAGGACGTGGCACGGCACCCAGCAAACACTTCCACCTGCCTAAACCCTAAAACTACAAATAAAGGGCTTATCATAATCATTGATCCTGCATGTGAGGGTAAAGCTAGTTTGGGGCTTCTTCCCTCCTCATTCCCCAGGACAACGAAATAGAGATTCTGCTGAGCATCTGCAGTATCAGCAAGTGAAGAGAAAGTTTTCAGGCTGGGTGTGATAAACAGAACCCCATGCCCCCTTCTTCCCACAGTGTTACCAAAAATAATCTGGCAAAGCCAATGAGCTCAAAACAAACTTCCACCTTACAGTGTAGTATTTCCATCCTGGACACCAGAAAGGGCCAAGTGTAGATAAGGGTTGGAGCTGGGGGGCGCTGGGGCAGTGCTCCCACTGCCTTGCAGCAGGAAGCCAACTCCATCTCCCCAGGCTCCCTCTGCAGCATGTGATCATCAGGCTCATCCAAAGCACCTAAATTACACTTCTACCCATATTTTACACCCCAGGGGAACATGATTCCAATTAGAACCAAGAAAGCACCAAGTAATTTATCATCTTAAATGATACACTGAATACTGTAGAAAAGTATTACATATGTTCTCTGTAATAATAAAGGGGATTTTTCTGGGGTCATGACACCCACTAAAAAGCCAACAAAAATGCAGCCAGAGCAGATGCTAACTGAAAGTGTGCATCTCAGGGCAGGAACCTGAGCAGCAGAACAAGTACCTGATACTGCAAACATACTGTTTGCAGATCCCATGGCCCCAAAGCAAAGGTGGAGCCATGCGCCAATGTGCACTATCAAAACGGGTGGTCAATAAAAACAACTGAGACTGTGGAGAAAATTTGGAGGTGAATTTCCAAATCTAGTAAAATCTGAGATCCCTACCAAGGGCTTTTGTCATTTTCATAGCAGGCATGATTTGGTTTTCTATTACAATATTCATACGCTTCCATTCAGAACAACCTTGTTTCATTACAATGGATTCAGCCGTGCTTTGCAGTCCCACTGCATTTCTTACAAGGCACATTCTTCAGGAGATTAACCTGACACATTTACTCTCCTGATAATATATCCTGTCTTTTCTGATATCATTACCAATCTCAAGCACATAGCAATAAATAGGCTTAAAATTTTTAAAAAGTAGTGACTTGAAAGCTTTCTTGTTCCCACATCTTCTTGGTTCAACACATTTCACGTCACAAGTAATGCTGTAAGCTTCAGCTCAAGTAAACAGAAAATAAATTATTAAGCTTCTAACCAAAAGCTTCCAGTCCTAAAAACCCCTCTCTACTGGACTTGAAGAGCTGCAGCACATGCAGAGCTCTAACTGAGTTCAGGTTTTAAGTTGCTCAAAGTGGTAATCATTCTTTTGTAGAAGTTCAACATAGTATTCTTATGCTTCAGATGCACAGAAGACATTAGTGAAGATAAACTCTGCAACTGGTAATTGAAATTAAAGTTGCAACATCTATTATGGTAACATCCGCTATGCAACATCATGAACACACAGAGAATGAAACAGTTTTTGCATATGAAGCACCAATCGTGATACCCACTGGAACACGAATGCATTAAGAAATGTAATAAAACACATTTGCACAATATAAAAGTTCCTAAAATGACTTACATTGTCATTACTAGTCTTCTACCATCTTGACAGATACAATAAGTAAAACCCCAGTATAATTCTGGGAGATGTGTCTGAGAAAAGCATCTTTTGCTAAAACTCAAGAAGTTGCACAGCATTCGTGGTAAAGAAACCTGTTCAAAAATCCAGTTTGCTTCTGAAAATACTGATGCATATAATGTCTGTCTAAGAAGGAGAAATCCACATGATCTTTGGCATAATTCTTCGAAAGTACCTTCTTTACAAAATTTCAGGAAACACCAAACATTTCCAAGGTTACAAAATAAGGATTTTACATGAAATAACATGATAAACTGTATTATGTTGGAATCCAAGTAACCATTAAGAGATTATGGTAGCAATAAAGCAACATTAAAAGGACCACCAACTGAAAGAATATCCAGTTTAAGCACACTCCTGGGACCATGCCTAGCATTCCAAGTCTTTGCTAATCAACAACTTTTTACAAGATTGTAAAATTTGCTTATTATTATCACATCAGTAAACAAAAGCTTTTCCAATATTTAACTGATTAACACTGTAACTGCTACTTTATCCCATGTTAAAAAAAGAAAAACCACGCAGATTGTACCATGCCTGGCTGAGGATAGCAATTTCTTTAGAGACAATCTGAAGCTCTCTATAAGGAAGTAACATTCTAGTGTATTTTATAACAAAGGGCAATTAGAAAGATGGAGATGAAGATCAACTTCCTGTTTCCAGGATGCTACATCCTGTATATGAAGATGATTTCTAAACAAATAACAAATTTGTCTGCATTATTTGCCCAAACCTGGTGAGCTATATAAAATTTTGGCTTGCAAAAGGAAGGTAATAAAGATATTTATTAAAAAATAAACAGATTTACTTTCCTAGTTTTATACCTTTATAGGAGTGCTGCTTTAATCACCAAGAATGAGTATTCCTTTCGTAGCCTGTGAAGTTCCCTGTTACTTGGTACTGGTACCTTCTAATTAAGGTTAGGACTAAATCAGTAGCTCTTTAAAATCTACTACTCAGATGAACTAAAGGACCAGATCAAAGCATGGTTATTCAAGGAGCTACTGCTGTCAAATGCAGCTGACTAAATGTTTAAGACATAAAAGATAAACACACAGGACTATAAATCACTGCAAACCAAAATGTTTGCACGATCTCTGCAAATGCCTCCTGGATAAAGATACATTATGTGCTTCACTCATTTTCTAATGAGCAGTGTTCAGGGGTTTTATTATTATTAATTGCATATAAATTACCATGATTTCTGTATCCCTGGAAAAGTATTTAGCCATTCACCTCTCAGAGGAACAATGCTGAACAAAGGCAATGAATGCGTGGCATATAAGAATAACGCAGAACACAGAAATTTATGCATGCCATTTAAAAGGCATGGCATTTAGACTACAAGCAAAAAAATCAAAAGTATGTCATAAATCTCTAATTGTAAGAAAAAAAAAAAACCCAAACCCCAAGTAATGGCTTGCCAAGTCCTTGATATTATTTAAGCAAGCACACTGCCTACTTGGGGAATGCCAAATCTTAACTCACATATCTGCATGTATCCCCAATCCTCTCTGAAGTGTTCTGTTGCAAAACTCTTTGTATCTGAGATCTGCTAATCATCATCAGGAAACTCTGTTACGCATCTTAAGGATGTACTTTAGGCTCTCAAGAGGAAAAATAACCATGTTTTATTAGCTGCTTTTGGAAAATACAGATTTCTGTTTATTTAGAAACCTTTTCAAGTTGTACCACTGTTAAATTTAATATTTACGGCATGATTTTCCAAAGAGTTTAACACCTGTTAAGAGTTTAACATACTGACTTCAACAGGAGTTGCGAGCGCCCAACATTTCTGCAAACCTCAGGAGTGACAGGGTTCAGATGTAGCGAAGCAGCTTGAGCGTGGCTCTTACCAGTGAGCTCTGAAACGCAACCAGGATCGCAACCAGCCCCTATCTCTCATAGCAGCACTGCATTTCAGACAACTGAAATGTCCATGCTTTCAGGCCATGTCCATGTCCATGGACTGAAATCATCCATGTTTTACTAGAAATACCAAAATATGACTGCTTAAAGCATAGGCTAAAAGCTTTTAGTTAATCCTCAATGCATCTTCACTTTCCTTCACCAGTGGAAAACTTACATGATTGGGTTGTTAGACATCACCTTAAGGAACAACTTACACAGCTCTAAAGAAGAACTGGAAGGCAAAGCTGTGAGAAGTTGAACAAGGATGAAGCCATCTTGGTAAAATACAGAATAAAGAAGGTACAGCAAAGAAAGAAAATACGTTTGGTACTCTGCAAAAACCTGTATCCCAGCAACACTGGGGCCACTGATGTGGTCTTCAGTTTTGTCTGACCATGCTCTGGCCTCGCTGCCAAACAAAGTCAAAATAAGGGGTTAGACTTAGTCATCCTTATTATGCTTAGCTTCTCAGAGACAGGCACCTACTATCCCTCCCAGCTTCACATTTTCAAGTATTCTAAGACTCTCGTCCTTGCTGTAGTAGATGATTTCTCGCACCTTGTGGCTGGCTGGCTGCCCTCCCTGGTCCTTTAGCCAGTTGCAACACATGCCTACATCTGAACTACAGTGGAAAGACATTGTCTTATATTTCAGAATTAAATTCCTAAGTTTCCTTGTGGTGTTTGGCCTATACTTCTGGAAGCAAAATCTATGTCTTTTAGGCAGCATGTAAATAAATAAGTAACATCTAAGTAAGAAATTACTACACATAGACACAATTCAAATGATCATCCAACATAATTTCATAAACTGAAGACAAATTAAATAAATATTGCAGATAGGACACATCAATCTCCTCATACACTTTCTAGCATGCTACAAATCTGCCCAGCAAGTCAAGAATTTTACTCATTTAAATAGGAGCTTTCACCACACTATAAAACATTTGCAAATGCAGACCAGAAAACCGACGAGTATTTACTGTAAAGCTTTATATTTGTGTCATCAATTAGCAACAAAAGTTTGGAATAAAACTAAAATAAGAGCTAATCAAAACAGCTAGCTGTCAAAACAGATGGAAATTATATTTTTCAAATCAAGCAAAAAGCCAAAGCTTTCGAACATTTAGCATTGTGTCAGCTGATACAGACAACTCAGAAAGGAAGGACAGCAAATGTCAGGACTGTACGAAGAAAATGTGTCCCTAGCTGAAAGATTCACGTTTATGAATTTCCATTGATTCTTTTTTGTTGGCTTCAGGATGATTAACTCACACCAAAGTAGACCTTTGATACATGAACTATAAATAAAGTGCTGCCACGACACTGCAGGCAAAATAAATAAAAACAGAGCCCTGACATTATTTTAGCCTCAAACAAATGTTTCAGTCCCTACATTGTCTGTCTCAGAAAGATACATAGACAGTCTCACAGACAGAGATATAAATGAACAATTGCAGTACCTTTTCCCCACACTGTTTACAGGGCTGGCTATATTCCTACTGGCAATAGATTTTCTTCTTGACAGCTTCTTGGTGTTGGTGCTGTCATCAGTGCTGTCATCCTCCTTCTTTGGTGTGTTACTTCCTTTGCTGTTCAGGTCCCTTAGCACATTATAATTAATTTTACTTGAGATTTTCTTCTGTTCTAACATCTTTTCAATTGCTTCTCCTGCTGTGCTGGCTTGAATTGGCTCCCGCTTCTTTGCAGATTTCTTTGGCTTAATTAAAATATAAAATTAGTGATGTAAATACAAACAAAGTTTCCACGAAGCAGAAGGGTGAGCTGCAGTTCAGCAGCCCTGGCTCAGCTGCTGCTGATGCGGGGATGCAGGCAACGCAGCCGGGCTAAGCCAGCGCTCCCTCTCCAGCCACTCAATGGCACCAAGAGGTCTTTTTATTCCAAGAGATAAGTGTTTGCTTTTTGCCAAATGCCCACAGTTTATTACAAATTCTTTACTTAGTATTTGTATAACACTGCCAGAGAAGAAACATGGGCCATTTCTGAGGCACACAAAAAAAAAAAAAAAGGAACAGGGACCCTATAGCATCACCCAGCATGAAAATAAAGAAATTCCCCTGCTAAAATTGCCATTACAGTCCAGTTGGGTCATGACTCCCCTAAACACTGACAACTCTGTATCAAAACTGCAAAGCTTACTATTTTATTTCAAGTCTGAATATGGCCTGGAAGAGCATCTACTCAGCTCCCCCTCCACGTTGAAAAAGGCCAAGAATATTACCAGCAGCTTTCTACGTGTGGACTGGCATTAACACCAATGGACAGAAAGCAGGAGGCTGCAGACACACACGCAGCAGCAACGTAACCTGCAACTGCTCTTCCCAGGCAAACGCTGCAAGCCCAAGCCCAGCGTTGTGCTGTGGAGGTTGATGATGTGCAGAGCCAAACAACAGAGAAATGACACAAGAGAACATTTCTACCCATGTCCCATAACTACTACGCTTGAGTAGTTACAAAAAAAAGCCCAGAACCTCTGTTTCCATTTGGCATTTCCTTTTCAAAGGCAGGTTTTAACACCAAGTTCTGCAGGAGATTTATTTTTTAATGGATAATAGCCCCTCTGTTTACCTACGTGGGTCAAGTGCTACCTTGAAATTGGAAAGCACTATATTAGTCAAGCTCTACTTGAGCTGTCAGAAACAATACGGAGTCTGAGAAAAACTCCTGTGTTGTCCGAACAAAAAAGTCGTGTTTGGGTTACTTGGTGGTGTCAATGAGTTATACAATTTTGGAAATTGCTGGTAGACTGCCATGCTTGCGTAAGCACAGGATGAATGAGAAACTCTGAAGCATAAAACAGTGTTTCATTGTCTGGTTTTGTTTTTATTGTCAAAATACCTAGGGGAAGTAGGAAACTCTGCCTTTTGCATTAGTCAGGAAAAAAAGAAGAGGATATATGCACTGAGAACTAACATGGATTTTAGTTGCATGTGGAAGATTTGACTTGTCACTTGCTCAATTACACAAAATACTAATACCGTAAATTGTGAATATACAGCCAATTAGGCTGCTTTAAACTGCTAAACATGGAAACAGGACATGCCATTTGCTAACATAACTGCCACATTCTTTATGAAAGGTAGAACAAAATACTCCTTTCAAGTGACTGTAACAAGGATGTGTTCAGTTCTTCATAAAGAAATCATTATTGTAAGAGTAAAGAAAGCTACTGAAGTTATGGCAAGTACAAACAAATTCCCCATGCACATGTTAAAAAAAAAAATTAGGCATGTCTTAAAACCTGTATTTAAATAAGCAAGCAATTAGGACAGCAATCACAAACGCAAAGAGCTAGCTCTGACTTGGCCATGCACAGAATTTTCTCATAATAGTAATTTAAAATAAAAGTTTGGGCATTAGTTTTACTCACCACCTGAAGAATTATAGCCTCATAATTTAATTACAGGTAGATACACGATAGCTTTTTGCTCGTTTAGTGGTGACCTGTACCAATATGCCCATATATCCTACACGGAGCTGATCAGCAATTGTAATGAATTTCCAGGACATTTTCAAACAGACACAATTAGCACACAGTTTAATACCTTGTGTTCCTTATAAATCCCAAGTTCTTTTTCTTTTGCTATTCTTGCTTCCTTTTCTGAAAGATGACAAAAGGGTAACCAGTATGAAGATTAAGTAGAGTGCATATTTCAGTAACACTAGCCAAAAGGAGAATTTCAGTCCTAATACTTACCTTTTTGTTCCTTCAAATAATCCGCATTTTCTTTCATCCATAGCTCTGCTTTTATCTGAGCTTCTGTTTCATTAAGTATATACTAAAAGACAAAACAAGTTTATCTACTTTTAGAAATAAATTTGAAAACCGTACAGCAAAACTGAACTGAAAAACCACTGGCAAGGTCAACTCACATTCTGTTTTAAAAATACATTAATAAAACATGGCTGAGATGTGACAATCACAGAGCATTTCTAGTAAATTCTAAAACTGACAAAACCAACATGTGTTCAAAAAACAGTTCTTGGTTTCCAAAGTACGATGGAGTGACCGAAAACCATCCAGGAGTCATTGTACATGATCTGTAATTAACCCAAAATGATCCCAAGTTTATGATCTTTTTCAGATGATTTTAGAGGGCACCATGACAATGTGGTCGTCTGCAAGTAATTCTGTGTGTTGATGGTGGTCTGTAATTCAAAACAGCAGGGGAACCATTGCCCTGTGCCACCAAAACAGAAACATGTGTCTTCTGGATAGATTTCTGCGAAGGTTTAGGCACAGTTACTGAGGTTACTAGTGCAATGGGCACATCTGTGTGAATGAAACCAGCTTAGATTGCTGTAGTTTAGTCCCCTCGATTTTAGAGTGTTGGGTTCAGTAACCATGCCTAGGCATTTTACAGTTAACTTCACTTAGTCTTGGTAACCTCATTAGTAGGTATGGAGCTGTAAAACTCATCCAGACTTACTCAGATGAATTACAGAAGTAAATAAATAGGTAAGTAGCAGGCAGGCTGGCAGGCTGGTAGACAGATCTCCTCCCAGCTGCTTAACTGCAAAATTAAACCTAGCATTTAGCGCAACTGTGTGAAACATAAGTTCTCTACAGTCAATGCTGCCTGGCAGCGAAGAGCTTCTACAGAACGGAGAAGACAAATTGAGTCATCCTTTATGAACCTGACTTTATTATTAAGCAGCAGACCCAAGACTTGTAAAACAATTTGAGATTTCGCCATCTTATGGGTTTGAACATTTGAGATATTCTCCAAAGTAAAATGTACATATAGGATTTTATGAGAAAAATATCTCCAGTCAAATGAAGCTAATATAGGGAGAAGTCCTTCCTCTGAAGACAAGTGAGGCAAGCAAACAGCTATGCAAGTCCTGGTTTATCAGACCAACATTTTCACTCTTTCATCTGCTTCTATTAGAAGCCACAATAGTAAAACTCACTTTCTCTTAGCAGTTATTCATCCTTCTTAAGCTTTTAGAGTCCATAATCTCACGTTTACAATATTACAGTCTATTGCCACAGAAATGAACATGAGCTCTTAAAATCAGAGTTATAGCTCATCACAGAGCCTGCGAAGAGGGAAATATGTGCTTGTTCTTCCCCTATAACTGTTTAAATTAGGGACCGGCTATACTGAAAACCTTCAGCCTCCCCGCTCCCTCCATACCACATCTGCTTAATTCACAAGACCCTAACGCTCAGCCTAGCAAAACCTGCTTCACAACTGAAGTCAAGCTGAGCATTCACCCACTGCCAACAACATTCTGCGGATCAGTAACCCCTAAGCAATATCATCGCTCTCAATGACTTTGTACCCCAAAAGGAGTTTTTTGGCATTATCTGTCCAAATTACACTTTAAAAACAGGGTGGCAGCTGGAGAGGGCATGAGGCTCAGAGTCAGGAGAGCCAGACTTTGTCATGTGTTCAAGCAGCGACCTGTTCTACAGCCTTCAACAAGCCATTTCCCACACGTCTGTCTGTTATATTCAGGCTATGAGGTAAAGGGTATCTTTCACTGCCACACACATAATAATAAAACCAGAAAATGTTGCAGAAATCTTTAACAGAACACAGAAGCTGTACATCCTGGTCTTACAGTTTGGTTTCCATAGCAGCCTTCTATACTGAATATTATCTTAATTAAACAATGAATTTAGAGCTCCACCAAAGACTTCCACAACTCCTTCAGAATAAAGGATATTCTAAAACATAACTTTGGCAAGGAACATCACAGACTTGTGTGAACATTAGTTTTGATCTCAGATCACTGAAATCACTGGAACCCCCCTATAGATCAGAGTGAAGAGACAGTGAGGGCAGAGGATAAACCAGGTAAGAATCATTTTGTCTTTCTGGAATATCCAACTCCAGAGACACCTAGGGTAACAGCGCACCTTACCCGATCTATTTCACTGTCGTCGATCCCGCTCAGATCTAATTCACCATCTCCTGTATTCTCACCTACAGAAAAGAACACATTTTAATCAGGGAGATGTTTGTTCAAAATCTATCGCAATTCAAGTTCTGTGGTGAAGTAACACTTAACGGTTGCCCTTCAGATATTTGCATCCTTCTGCATTAATTCAGCAGTTTTAATTTGCTGATGAGAATTTTCAGTCTGGGGTACAGGCACACACAAATCCATTTAAAATTCAGGAATCGGCATATTCTTTTTCAGTACTAAAGATCTGTCAGACACTTCGACTTGCTTTTTTTCCCCATTTTCATTTACAGGCACAAATGTTCAGCAGGAAGCTGGGGAAACCACCTTTAAAACATGGCTGGTTTTCTTTCATCTGTCTGAGCCTGTAAGTCAACAATTTATCTGTAAATTCTGACATAGAAAATATTTTCTGTTTTCAAGGAAGCCGCATGAACCAGCAAGTAACATATCATGCCTACAGCCATATCACGGCTTTCGTCTTAATTCTGATCTATCATCATTTGAACCACTTAGCTCACACCAGTTCTGTAAAAAGACGTGTATTAGTTTTTCTATCTAGAAAATGGAAATTATTAAAACATTTCCAAATTTTAAAATAACTTTTAAAAGCTATGGAAAGGTCTAGATAAATGTGAAACAATAAATACTTTCTCTAATTACATTTTCACCGTCATTTTTCTAGTTTTGCATTTATTAAGGCATCTTCTGAAAACAATTTTTTTAATATTCTGTGCATTAAAAAGCATTAACAACGCAGAACTTAGGCCTAATTTGGGACTGGCACAGTATACAGCAGCAAAACCTGATTTTCCACATCACCTTAATATACAGCAGTAATACAGTGTTAATGTAGCCCAGGTAGAGAAGAAAACAAATTATTCACTAAGATTTATACTCGGGAAAGAAGCAATCTTCTTGGTCTTCTCCATTACATCTTATCATGACTAGACAAGAGATGACCTAACCAGTTTACTTGCAGAGAAAATAAACAAATTCCGTTTCAACAACTGCAATAACAAATTCAAACCAAAATGGTGCAGAACAGTGTGGCACAGTTCCTGCTCTCCAGTCCTGAGGATGTGGCTCCCCACAAACCAAGACCTTTGAATAATTTGATTGCCCAGTCTGGTGCTTTCCCAAGGAGCAGAGGTCCTGAGCAGTACAGCTCTGGATCAGTGGCAGAGGAAGGCAGCTGCAGCTCTTTGACCCAGCATCAGGTTATGGCAACCAAATGGTGGAAGACAAGCAAAGGTAGGAATTACGAGTATTCCCAGAAGACACAAATGATGCTTTTCTTTGCAAAACTCAGGCATTTAAACCAGTTGCCTAAAGTACATGAAATCATAGGGTCAGGAATCCAACCAAAACACCTGGTTAGGAATATAGACTGTGCTTCTTGAGATGGTTCTGCTCAACTCAACAGGCATTTACCAGTATCAGCTGTCTTTTCAAAAACACTCTAAACAACCAACAGATAGTTTTGAACTTTCCATGCCAAGTCACATCTGAAATGGGTTTCACCCATTCCTGTCACAAGAAACAGTGTAACACCATGATTTGATTTTTTTTCTGATATTGTTTCATAATATCAATTCTACCAGTTCAGATAATGTGATGCTAATATGACTTTACATGCCTTAAGGAACATTTCTTATTGCTGTTACGTTTAAAAATTACCTGTGCTTTAGTCCCAGGCACCAGATCTATTTTACAACCTTTTTGCCCCCAAAATACTTTAAAAGTATGAAAGATTTTATAACTACTAAATATATTCAGTACATATGCTTTAATTCTGGTCTGGTCTCTGTACAGTGCCATAAGAGCAGAACTTTCTGCACCAGAACCACCAGTTCCTCTTGCAGGCACCCTGCCAGGCAGGCAGGGATGAGACCCAAGGACATGGCAAAGCACACCCTAGCTCAAGACTGGAGAGGAAAAGCAAAGTGACACAATACATCCCAGTGGGTTGCTACCTCTTTAATACAGTTCACTGGAATTTTTTAGCAAAGCATAGAGAGGAATCACTGTATGCTGCATCATCCCTGGAAGACCAGCGTATTCTGCACTGCAATGTATCTTCTGCTGAAACAGAAATAGAAATTTCCAGTAAGCAAAATGCTTAAATATTCACCAAGAAAAGGAGTAAACGCTGTTGTCTAATGTCCGAGACGCCTTCCCAGGAGACTGTCTACCTGGGTCCAAGAAATGTTTCATTACACAAACTAAAATAGCTCAACAGCAGAGTGCAAGAGTGTGCCCAGGCCAGAATAATCTGTCTCCTAGGTCGTAAGCTATTTGCGCAGAAATGGGTCTTGCACAGTGTCCCCCATATTCTGGGTAAAGCGGTTTAACCACCAAGTTGTAGGACAGAAGGGAGGACGACCTCCCCCTTCTTTGTGTTATTTACTTTTTGTTTCCTCAAAGTTTTTGGGTAAAAAAATACCCCAACTTTCAATTAGGTTTATCTGAGCAAATAAAGGGTTCTTTTCTTCTTCCACATTCACTGCACCAGACAAATTTAAATATTGATTATCTACACAGACTTGGAATTAGGGACACAGAAAAAGGGAGCCATCCTCAAAAATCACCAGTAACTTCTGAAAATTCTAGGCTAGAAAATCAAAAATTGGAAGTGGCAACAGAAATACAAATGTCACTGCTCAACTTTACATGAAATTGCATCCCAAAATTATTTGTTGTAAAAACTGCCATAGTATCTTAAGACAATAAAAAATCCCACTGAAATCAAGCTGCCACTGCTTTTATTCATCATTAAACACCTCACTCCTTCTGTACCCTGCTATATTTTTGGATCAGAGATTTAAAATTTAGTATGTCATAGTACAGTAGGTGCCTGTTCACTTATACAGCCCTAATATGCCAGACTGAAAATGATGTAATTTCAGGCACCATGGACAATTTCACATGTCATTTTAAATATAAGTTGTTACTGAATTAGGTGCCAGTTTTTTCTCATTGGATCAATTAGCAATGGGGATGGAAAACTCATTCTCCAACTGTTAAATTGCAGCGAAGAATGCAGAAGCAAGTTATACGTAATAAACATTTCTTAGACCCCATAACAGCAGTAGAGGGAGTAATTGCAGGATATCCCTCTGCCTGCAAGTTGTCCTTTTTCCTGCCAAGGCAATAGGTATTCATTAAATGCACGGGGCTTTTCAGAATCCCTAGTTTAATGCTTTCACTGAGAAAAAAAAAAGTGTTTTGTTACAGAATGCCAATTCAAAATGGAATACATCCATTTTGATGTGAAAATTTCCATGGCAATCATTTCCAACATGAGTAGACCTCCCAGCCGTAAATACCTGTCTGCTTGATGTTACACGGCTCACTCCAGCACACAGAAAGTAAACCCTTGCTTTTTTTGTATACCAGAAAGATCTTCCCAGCTGCTAAACTTTTCAAAACAATTTCTAAATTATCATTTTTTCTTTTAATAAAAGGGCTGGAATAAAATGTTTGATGAAATAAAAACACAGATGTGGCCAACATCTGGTCCAACCTCTTAAAAGCTTATTTATAAAAGCAGTAGCGTCACGTGGCATGGCTCTTAGACATGGATTTCTTCTGCTAAGAAAAACAACCGCTTTACTGTAGGGCACAGGAAAAAGTAAGCTGGGTGTTAAAAACAACACCCCCCCCCCTGCCCCCCCCCCCAAGCCAGTTCTTAAAGGAAAGTATTATTGGGAAGAGTGCAGAGTGAGGCAGCGAGGAGCAGCCTACTCCACCCTCACCTAACATCTCCGTGGCAAAGCGGAGCAGGACAGGCACTTCTACAGCTTTCCATCAAGGTCCCAAATCAACTACATTCATGCCACTTGAAACTATCAGTCACCCAGGGAGCTCCCCCGATATTTACAAATAAACCCCCACAAAAGCCCTTTCTTTACAGCCTTTTAACGTCTTTCCAACCGACTCTGGTAGACACAGGGGCTACAATCAGACACTGGGGATTAGGTTTGTAAACCTGTAGGATTATTTACTGTTGTCATCACTAAATGCACGCTAAACCCTCTTTTAACACACCGTCTCCCCCTCTCTTTACCTCTGTTCAGCTAGTTAAATGTATACATCGCACGCTATTATGTGAAGTTATTATAGAAGAATCATTCCAGCCATAATATTTTAAACCCCACATTTTTAAAAACAGCAACGTGAAGAATGTGTTTCTCTGTTTCTATTACAGGAGGCGGCACTATTTATTGCTCTGCCCAGATAAGAGGATTTCCTTACAGACAGAAATGGAGGCTGAACACTTCCCAGGAAATCCTCTGGAGCAGACATAATGGAAGGCACTTGATGCTCTGGTCCCATGGAGCAAATACACTCTCCTTCACACTGTTGTGTAGCAGTCAAAGAGCCAAAGAGTTTAAACAAAGAACCCTTCCACCTATTCAGCACACCAGCAGATGCTAAGCACTTCCAGCATTTAAGAAATACTTTGGGTCAAGATCACAACAAAACATGAAAATAATTGGGAGAGGTATTTTCACTAACAAAAATCCTTAACCAACAAACAAAACGACCTGAGCGTGGGGCATCAGAAACAGTGGGCTTGGTTATTGCTCTCCAGGGAGGGATTAAAACTGACAGGAGCCACAGAAAGTTCCCACAGATCATCGAGGAACCTGACGGGGAAGAAACACTTTTGCAGCTAAATCTGTTGAGTGGTGCCAGTGCCACTTTGGGAGCTGCAAGGAGCACGAAGGGAAGGCTGTAGCTTAGCATCAAAAAGGCACTGCACAACCGTGCCACAATATAATTGATTAGATGATCAGAGGGGACGAGAACCCGTCTGGAGGGGAAGATAACCGATTTACTGAGGGGCGTGAAGAGAACAGTCATTATGTGCGGATAACCAGGAGCGGAGCGGCAGCAGCACAGGGCAAACAAAGTGCCATAGCAATCAGGTACAGAAGAGAAATGGATGTGAAAATGCTGCTGCTGCAGGAGCAGCAGCAGCAGCAGCAGCGTGGCATGAAGTGTGGCATACAAGGATCGATGGGCATGCGAATGAACTAGCCATGCACCAAGGTGTATGCAAAGGGTCCATGGGGATGACGAGCAAGGTATGCTGCGAGTTTTAGTCATAAGGGGCTAGGAGGTTATCTTGGCAGTTTTAAACTGTTTCCAGTCTCCCGCTCCAGATAAAGCACCTCTAGGTGTAATCCCAGCCTTCCCCACCATGCTCCCATACCACAGTATGCACCCTGTGGCTTCCAAGGGCTCCAGTTCCTCACAGTCATCTTCGGCAATGTCATCATGTGCCATCATAACAGAAGCATGCCACAAAAACAAAACATTAGGACAAGGCAAACTTAATTGCACTTACTGACAAGATAAGGTCATAGAATGCGTGATATGTACACTCGTATTTAAGTGAAAACAGTTTTCATTTTATTGTACCTGAAGCCACCTTGAAAATTACAACCTACTTCTTCATAGTGCCAATTCAACACCAGGATTCAGGTCTGACAGCACACAGAGTGCATGAGGCCATGCATACAGCATAAAGATAAATTAAGATTCTCCCTTTATTATCTCCTTCTGCCAAGGTAAGGTTAAGGGATCCTGGCCAGCCAGAGCCAAGTTTCCCGCCTGCTAGCTCCTTCAGAGAAAGCAAACACACTGTGCCACACAGGCTGAGGCCCCTTCTTCCGAGAAACACTTGTTCCTGACATGGAAGGATGGCAGGAGGCATCCCCACTAGCGCTGGGCTGCCTGGCAGCACCAGGATACACAGTCCAGGCGGTGCAAAGTGCCCACCGGCCAGCTCCTCACACTGGGCTATAAGGAGTGTAGAGGCAAAGCCCAAAGGGTGCAAATGAAGAGCGAAGAGGGAAAAGACACGATCTAATAAAAGCAAAGGAACTTCACATATCTGCTACATAACCTACTATCGCAAGAGTGAGAGAGCAGCTGTGCAAGGTAAGCCTGTACAAAAGCAGGTATGTATGAGCTCATTAGCTCTTTCTTTGCTCCTATGTGCTGAAAAGAGGACCTTCTCACACAGCAAAGAGGCACAAAAGCTAGGACCATCCCCAGCTGGTTTGCACTTACTGATTGGGCTCATCCACATCCTCTAGGCAGAAAGAGCTTTTCCTTCGAGACCTGGCCTTAGCCTGGCGCAGAACTACAAACCTATCAAGTGCCTGCATTTCTATTTCCTCAGACTGAGATGGAAGCTCCAGGTGCTACATCTGTCCTGCAGCAGCTGATTGACAACCCACATAAGCTGCCTTCATACAGCGGTCACAGAACAATTATCCCATCACAGAAACAGAATTCCAAATCTGTGTGCTTAATGATATACGGGAATGAATGATGCAAAAAGCTTTTCCTACAGTCAGTCATCGCTCACAGAACTTTTATTAGATACTGAACACATTTCTTAGAAATTAAATTTCAATTTAAGGGGGGAAAAAAAGCAAAACCCAACAACCCTGCTGGTTTTTCTGGCAGCACATCCACACTGAAACAAATGCTATTGTTTCACTTCACAGTTCACGGGTGATCCAACCAAACCACATCCACATAGTTTATATCCAGTTAAAAGTTACGCCACTAGTCTAACAGACATGGAAACTTGTTAACTTGGATGCTAATTCGTCAGAAAAACAATCACCCTATTCTTCCCAGAAATCCTCCACACACTATATGTTTTTTTAGAGCAGGTAGTGCAAAAATAGTGCAGCAATAAACAACGCCTTTCTGATTCTGAAGATTTTTCTTTGAAAAGGTAGGTTCATGCTTATTGAACTATATAGCAATATAAAAAGCCCTTAAGAAAAAATCCTTTCAACCTCCTGAAATAAATACAGCTGGAAGTTAAGGGTTTGGACTAAAGAACATCATGCCACTGTCCTCAAAACCAGCAGCAGATGTTCCTTTTTTGGAGGAACATTCATGTCCCCAGCAACACTTTTGAAAAGAGTGAAAAAGAGCATCCTTTATGCAACCTACTTAACGCAACTCATCATTCTTTTGTAAGCTCACTACCCTGCTGCCATGACCAAATGCTCAGAGGATGGCTGCTCCAAACAATACAAAAAAAACTATTTTTTGTGATGAAACCAATAACCATCAATGATCAACTTGACAAATACTAACCCAGAAACACAACTAATTAGCAACCAGAAGTGACATTTTCTGGCTCCAAAGCCCAGAAATGGTAAGAGCTCCCATGCACAGACACAAGTCTTCTCTAGCTTGCTATTTCTGCATCAATAAGGCCAAGACCAATCATAGAACCCCTGCCAAATGTGCAACGCACTCACATCTCCGTGCTCATCCACATATCTACCCTTTCCTGCTTGTGAAGTTATGGACACAGAAGCTTTTAAAATGGGAGGCTGTAAGGACAGATTTCCCCTACTTACTGCTCTTCTCCTTATGATCACCAATTCCCTGATATATTTTCCTCCTTTGCTTTTTATGCTGTGCTTGGCATCTTTTCTCTCATTTCCCTTCCCCCACCTTTCCTTCTTTTTGGTGCCTTCTGGCCTGTATTTTCTGCACTTTTTTTAATCTCTGCAGGGGTATCCAGCAGTAACAGTTTATATAAAGGGAGAGGCCAGGGAGAAGAACTGACCAGCATCTTAATCAGTTCCACTCTCCAAACCCCACAAAGTGCCGCGGTATCTCTTGCAGAGGGCGAGGGCTGTACAAAGCCCTGGAGAGCTGACAGCAAAGGTAGCTGGGCTCAGATC
This sequence comes from Lathamus discolor, assembly GCF_037157495.1. Classification (NCBI taxonomy): domain Eukaryota; kingdom Metazoa; phylum Chordata; class Aves; order Psittaciformes; family Psittacidae; genus Lathamus; species Lathamus discolor. The sequence goes on along the minus strand of NC_088889.1, from coordinate 21,326,701 downwards.
CATCTCCAGCTCACCTCTCCCATGCTGCCAGACCACTATGTAAAACAGCAAGAGCACTTTACACCCGAGCCAGCCATAAAGGGTACAGCTGGTTTCATGTTTAAGTGCTGAAGCATCTTTTCTGCAACTGCAGCTCACTGGTTAAGTAGCCAGGTCTTGCTGTGGCAGCTAAATGCTCTGCTGTCTGTCCCTGTCAGCCCAGGATCCTTGCCTGGCCAGTGCTCAGCCACCCCAGCAGAAGGACATATGTTTTAATGAGAAGTACATCTACACTGTAACGTGCTGCCCTCCTTGCACCAGGTAAGACTAGATGGCGAGTTCTGCACTACAGACAATTTAAGAGTAAATCATAGGATTTTGCCTGGGTTATTTTTATCTACATATTTTCAAATCAAAAATCCACTTCTGTCCCACCAGGAAAAAATCTTTAAGTGTATACAGCCATATATACACACACAATTCTTAAGCTACGAAGTCAGAGTTAAAATTAAAGGAGACTCACAATACAACATTTGAAGGCTATTTTGAGTGACTGGAACTCAAAAGCAAACTTATTTTCTTAGGACAACACTGAAAAGTCACAATTGGTTCAAACTGCCCAAAAATTAGAGCAATTTTCCTTTAGCAGAAGTACAAGTGGTTGAACTGCCATAACAAAGGGCAAACTAGAGCCCAGCCTAACTCAATATATCTCTCACCACATCCGAGTTACCAAACTTCCCTTGTGCTCCCACCCCACAGCTCCCCACTCTGGGACAGGCACACAGGCCAGCACTGGGCAGCACTGAAGGCCACAGATTAACTTCCACCCTCACCTGGCCTGTGTCAGCTCTCCCATTAAAAAAGCTGTCTTCCTCTTGCTCCCAGTGCTGTGGTCTGGAACAAAGACCTGCTCCAGTTAAAAATGGCCCAGCAAAGTAACTCGCCCAGACAAGTGAGAAAGAGGAACATGTTGAACTTTCCACTTACAGTTTTCTTCTGATCGCCCTTACTGTCTCTCAGCAAAGGTGGGCTAACTTCTGCCTCCTACTTCGAGCTTCGGAGCTGGTCTACAGTAGATCTGGCAAGAAGCTCAGCACCAGCCACCAGAAGCCACCCGGGCTACAGAAAAGCTTCAGCAAGGAATTATTAGCATTAAGACAACACCATAATATAGTGTATGAAACTACATAACCTGAGTCTTTATTTGGAGGAAAAAAGATTAATCAATTTGCATCCTGGCCATTTACCACACTGTCCAGGCGGGCTGAATGGTGAGAAGCTGTTAACTGAGAGAAAATTATCAGGTAAGAAATTTCCCATTTTGTTACCCAGCTTCTTTCTTCCTTCACTGCTAATGAGAAATAGCAAGCAGGGAATTACAGAGATGGGGAGAAAAAAAGGAAGGTTTATTATCATTATTATTTATTATTACTCTAGTAGAGTAACAGGCAAGGGCAAAAGCTCCCCTGCAAAAAGCAAAAGCTCTGTAAATGAAGCAATTAGGTAGGAGCCTAGCCCAAAGGAGAAAGGCTCTGTAGTGGATGGGGGCTGGATTCAGAGCACCTAACAGGCAGTGTTTTATGCCAACAGGACTATCAGAGGCATGGAGCAGAGAGAGATCACACACATAAGATCCTGACTCTAGTTCAGTGATCTGGACCAGAGGTTTACAAACCTAGAAGTAGGGGACATGAGTTTGAATTCTTAAAAGGCAGCAGCTACAGAAACACAGATCTGTGTTAAGAGCCCATTGCACAACAGATGGCCACGGCCAGCACAGAGCATGCTTTTAAATAAAAATCACAGAGGTTGCGCTGTTTCTTGTTGGATGAAGTGCTGCCTTTTTGTCTCTGAACATGCATAATGGCTGAGAAACAGGTAAGCGGCAAAGTACTTCTCTGTCTTGCTCTGGACACCAACAGAGCTCTCCTAGGAGCCCTGCCCCAGGGACCAAGGCAGTTTTGTGTCCATTTAGGCAACTGTACAAAGCATCTAAAGATCTCTGCAGTCAAAATACAGACTCAAGGTTTCAATGGAGTACGGCAAGCTCACTTGGCCATCTGGCCAAACTGCAGCACAACCTCGCTGCAGACAGCACAATAAACTCCTCTAGGGGACGTACATGTGTTCCCTCCTCCCCTCCCCAGATGTTTTAGGGACTGCAGTGAACCTCTTCCCAGATGCACAGTAGACAGTGGTGAAGGATTTTAACATTTTGCCTGCAGCAGCTCTGAGGCCCCAATGCCTTGGCATTTGGATAAACTGAACTGTAAGCATAGCGTAATTAGCATGTGTACTCCATATGCTTGAGATCCATCATTACAGCGTTGGAATGCCCTCCAACACCACAACTTTCCAAAAGAAGAAAGCTGTGGAGAAGTTCCTGGAGAATAATTTGTCTTATTCTCCAGGAATGGTGGAAAAAGGCACTTCTGCGCACAGGAGGTTTCAGTGGAGCTGGAGAAATAACCTTTTGCTGACAAAACCCAGCAGCATGATTCACCTATAAATAATGGAGCCAGTTTCAAAGCCGGCCTTTCAAGCTAATGGCTATCAGAAAGGCCAGCCATATGCTTGTACAACCTGTCATTCTGATTAATCTCAACATCTGACTTGTACATAAAGTTTATACAGTAACAGAACTATATTTAATATGTCATTTTAGATAGGTTACATATTGCTGACTTTACAGTTTCTCACCAACCTGCCAGTCTTCTCCAGGTTACAGGCACACAAAAGACCCTGTTTAAATGCTGATTAGATGCAGAGCAAAGAAAGACTTTGGAAAGATTTTAGTAAGTCTCAAGAATCAGAGAGATAGGTAACACATTTCAAAGAGAGCACCGGAAGAGATAAGGTCCCACATCCAAATGTAATTAGTTCTTTATTTAAATATATTAGGCCTCTATTTAACACAGTAACACAGAGGCAAGAAGAAAGTCACAAATCATGGCTAAGCCTCCACACAGACGAAAAGGACTCAGGGCTCTTTCTGCAATGTACTCATTTTATTTTACAGCATATGGCATAGTATCAAAATTGTTCTTCTTTAATTAACTGAATCATGATGCTTTCCCATGAGGCTTAATCTAAGTTCACCATAACATACTGTATTATGGCACCAGTCCTCAAAAACATGACTACGCGTCCGCAGCACATTTGGAGAGAGGGATGTGCATTTTATGTACCAATTCATTTAAATACATTCAGCATTACATGCAATATTGATTTCTCTGAAATCAGTGAAGTTTATTTTGAAATAACTAAACCAAAGTTAGCTTCTGAAACTAAGCTCTGGGTAACTGTTTCCTATTTCATTACAAAATGAAACCCAAACCCCCAGATCATCATTTCAAATTCAGACCTAATGTCCTTTCCTATGGAATAGACATTTATATTTTATTTCTTTATTCCTTTTACTTCTTTTGATAAGACTAGGATAGTTTGCTCTTTATGTTAGCTTTAACTAGGTAAACCCTGTCTACAGCAGACTTAAATACCATTAACTGTGCAGTGAAATAAGCCTGGGATAATGGGCTGACAGAAGGGACGGATGAGGGAAGAGCCAGGAAGGTTCACAGACAAAAAATTTGTCTCCTGAATGAGTAAGATTTTGAATCTTACTAGCAAGATAAAGCAGAGAATACTAAAGTCCAGACAAAACACCCCCACACAATTCCCTTCAAGCCATCAAAACCAACATAAAAATCCTTAAATGCTAAAATAAAGCCAAGCAAAGGAACATTACTGTCGACAACTGCCAACTGAAATGAATGATCTGAGCTGAAAGTGTTTGCTGACGTAGCTAGAAGTTGCCACAAAGAACTGAAGGCTGTGGCAGCAAATCGGTCTGCGGGAGAGCTTCTCACCTCCTGCTGAGAGAAGCTGTGCACATGGACCTCAACTCTACCATCGCTCCAGGGACGAAGGGGGTGAAGGTGGAGCTATGCCATGTGAGAGTCTTTTGGAAGCAGGACTAATCGCACCCCTCACTCTGAACTGGGCCCAACAGACCCAAGATAAGGCCAAGCCACTCCGTCAGCAACAGCAGAGAATCCATGACTTTTGGCCTTTGCCAAGGGGAGCTTTGCACATCAATTAAAGCACTTTATAGATAGGACACTGCTGACAGGCAGCCATTGTGGCTGTGCCAAGGTACCAGTACCCACAATCACCCTGAGGAAACCCAACAAGGAGTACCAGGAGGCTATGCCAGAGGCAGGGATCCCAATATCTGCATCCACAAAAGTTTAATCTTCAAGGTGATTTTCAGACGCTACAATATCATTACCATGGTGACACTGCAATCAACCAGCTTGACTGACCAAAATGATTATGCGTCTACTGGCCATAAAAACTTACTGATTAAGTTATTCCACATTTTGCCCAAAAGAACAGAACAGATTTGGACAATACAAAGTCATCTCAATCACAGCCTTAACTGTACTGGCACGTAAAAAAAAAAAAGAGAAGGAAACAAGAATAACAACTTCAGGCTTTTGTGTTATTTTTAGACACTACATTTTCCTCCATATTGTAGTAAAACTAAAAGTAGAAATCTTTGGATGCAGCAAGGAGAATGAGGAAGCTTGCCAAATTTTGGGGAATCAACAATTAATATAACAGCAATTAACTCAGAAGAGTTACTACATGACACTGTAGGGTTCCCCGTGTGTTCTGCCCCAGCGACTGCTTAAAAAATCTGTTAAGCAAAGAAAGAAAATAAAAAATGCTCTTTTTTTCTTTTCTTTTCTTTTCTTTTTTTATTTCTTTCCTAAACCACCACCATTGCAAACTCATGCTGGTATCTGAAAGTCATCTGGGCTCTCCCGAGTTATACATCCTTATTATCATAAACATTCCACAATTGGAAATTACTTTGCGTGATGCTTACGCCAAAAATAAAATTAGCTGTATTGCATCTGCAGAACCAAACGTAGTAAAATGTAATAAACATTCATCTTTGTCAGTGGCTCTGCAAACCAATCGGTTTAGCACATAGGTGCCATTTTTACACAGTTGCTTTATTACTACATAATTATTGATGGATCAGCCAAGTGCTCTCTCAAGGAAGACTGTTCTTAAAAACAAGCTCGTTAGAAGTTTAAGCATAAACCTTAGGATAAGAAACCGCAGTTAAATTTCATCTGATATAAACTTCTAAGGAGAAGAAAAATAAATTGGAGGGACAATTTAAAAAAAATGCTATGTTTGAGGCAGGCATGAAATTGAAGCAGACAAGAAACTTTAATGTCACAGAAAGAAAAGAATTGGGGACATCTGTACTGAGAATAAGTTGTAAGGAGCAGGAGGAATTATCAATCCAGTGATGTGCCAGCTCTCCGCATTTCAATCGCTTCACAGGCCTTACCATAAAAATTGTTTGCAATGAAAGCACAATGAACAATCTCTCAATTTTATTGCTCCTAGTGATATTCTACCCACTTTGTGTGTACACCAACTGTAGTCTTTCAAGTACAATACTGTTTCATATTAGTACCTGTTTAAATTACTTGCCCACAAACATCGTTCCATGTTCAAAATGCCTCACTATTAAATTTTCTGTTTCAGTCAAAGTACTTCAAGAGTTTCTATCAAGCTCTCAGGCAAGAAAGTTTCATGCAAGCTTTCTGAAAATCAAGATACAGCAGTAAACTTTAAATGTAAAAGAAGGGTTTTTGAGGAGAGAATTCAGAAATCCCTCTCCACCTTGTTAAATCAAACTTCTTCATTGCTCCCAGACTTCTAAGTGTTGCATTTCTGGAGTTGAACTCAAGCATCAACCTCACTCCCTCTACAAAGACCCTGCATATAAAACAATTCTGGGCAACAGCATCTCTGAAATTGCCCACTCCAATTCACTGATGGATGATTAAACCTGTCCAGCACTGATACCTCAGTGCAAGTACAAATGCTGCTCTCCACATCCAAACAGATGTTCTTTGCTGCCACACAGACATGGTGCAAAGTGTTCCTCCAACCCCAGCTGAACTGGGGGAGCTGATTTCTGCCCCCAGAGACTCAGCCCCACGCCCCTTCCCTTCACAGCACGTATTGCTCCCCTCCTGCCTGCTGAGTACCAGCCAAGGCATCATTGCTTAGCATGCATCTGCCAAAATGACCCTTTTATTAAAAATGGCTGCATGAGCCTGCGACATTTTTGACATACCCAGGTGAGGGAGGCAACTACATGTGTACTAATGCCAGCAGACAGGAGGCGAATGAGACAGTAAAGCAAGATACTTAACCTCAACCAACAGCATCCACAGTATCACATCCCAACACACCTGCATATTCGCATTCACACAGTGCAGTATAAACCCGGGCTTTTACCTTTGTTCTTGAGGAAGAACAGGAGCTTCATGTTAGTTCTACAGCAGCCACAAAGCCATGAGACATGGTATCAGCATGGAAAGCAATACTCCTACAGAGTGCTACAAAAACTATGGCTTTGAAGTGCAAAAGACAGACTTCATGGAAAAGCAACTTCTCACTGAAGTATGTTTTATTAAATGAAAAACACTGCCAGCATACAACACCACCACCAGTGACACAATTTCATGTCGATATGGATGTTGCTGCATCTCAGTACATGACTTCAATGTAGATTTGCAGGAATTAACCTTCAGCAGGAAATTAGTAAGGACCATTATGCATAACTTCCAAAAATCAGTCATTTGCCTTATTCCTATATATGTGTTAACAAATTGATCACAGAGAACTGTTTTACTTCCTTCCCATTTGTGAGTACATGGTGGCCTCCCCACTGTAACTAAATCAAATGCGGGATTTAACTAACACATTTGCTAAAAAATGGTATGTTTTCACCCACTGTACAGCTGTTTACTTCTGGTTTCTGCATTCATACCTGTCTCAAGAGCCTTGTTTCTTGCGCCAGATTTCTTTGCATGTACTACTTTACAGCATTATTTGCTCTCTCTCATTTCATACTCATTCCCTTATTTCTACTGCACAGTTGTAAATGTCCAGGTCTTTTGTCACAGAAAACAACTTTTACAGTTTTAGGTGTACACATACATTTCTACGTGAAAGCTGAGCCTGACCTTAAACTGCTGACTTTAAAAAGAAAGTATTTTCTGCTTCCCTTCAGAAAAACTTGCCTGCAAAAAATCCCTAGGGTCAACTCATTGCAATTTCCCACTAATTTGCAGGTACCCCCCCACACAGCCTGCCTGCATCTCCTCCTCTGACTGCTTCAGACACTGACCCAACACAGTTCACGCAATCCTAGATAAAAAAATCGCGATTTTTGTTATTAATAACCAACCCAAATTTGTTCTTATCTGCCAGTTTCTACAGCTTTGCACCACTGTAATTAATGAACACTGAAAACTCTAAACAGTTTTTTCAGCCCTACTGAATGCACTCTAGTGAGTGCATATGAAAAAAAATTAAATTATAAAGCTGAAGACTACAGTAGCCTCATGTTGACAGGTCACTCTGATTCCAGGTCAAAGCAGACTATATTTGGCTGCTTTGATTGTAATTGCTTACAGGATAAAAAATAAACAGCAATTATCCCATTGTCACACAAGAAAAGAGACTTAATAAATGAATCAATCCTAAAGTAACATTGAAAACCAAATTATTTCAAAAGCAATCAGAAGTAGTAAAATTCAGTTTCCAAAATTGTTTTTAATTGCCAACAGTGTCAACATTATTCCTCTATTGAGTAATACATCCATTTTAGTTAGGAAAGCATTCAGCAAACCAAAAATGCCACACTACAATTATACAAGGCTAAACTCATGACTGTTTTCATCAACAGTCTGTAGTGCCTTATCTGTAATCCCTAATTACAAGGGCCATCTATCAAGGCACAGTGCAGCCCATGCATCTTGACTACTATGACAGTCCCACGGATTTCAGACTCACAAACAAAACAGATGAAGTGTGTAGGGGTGTGATGATGTTAATCCTTAAGAGGATACAGGAATTAATTTTTCCAACTAAATTCAAACTACTGAATAAAAACAAAACAACAAACTGCTACCCAAACATATTAAGACCTTACAGAATTGGCACTCCACTCAAAGGGTGGATTTTCAGTTTGCAGCATTGCCTGTACAGCTGAACCTATGCCATAAAAAGAATAAAGTACTAATGGAGGATTATTTTAGATTTTTCAGAAGATGCAAGACAAATGTGAAGTGGTCAGTATCCACTACAGCACTGCACATGGATTTGTTATCCATCATATTAAACCCAAAGTAGCTAAGCCTTGCAAAATCACTCTGTGCTGTATTTCCTCTTTCCAAGGGCATGTTTTGCGGCTCCTTGACCTAGGTTAATAAGTCTTTATTCTCAATAACAACTGAGACCATGAAGACTCCTTGAACTGAACCCAGTCCTCCACTCCTGACATTTCAGATATTGTGATGAACTGCTCAAATAACATCCTCCTGAGCAGTTAGCTTTCCATGCAAATTGCAAATTTAACATCCTCTCTATAGCCTCCACGTATTTCATTTTCCACAACTCTCTAATGAACAATTTCAGCTTTCAGTTGAGTTTTTTGGTGAAAGACTTTCTTCCTTTTTGGCAGAAGAGTAGGGCAGGAATGTCCGTTTCTTCTCCAAATTGTCCACCTAACCAAATAACAGTGAGGATTAATGGGCTCAAATTCTGGCAGATGCAGAAAAGGAAGTATCATATACTTCTCATGCTACAAGAGAGTTATTCAGGTTTTTTAACCAGGCTTCCTGTGTATCTCCCACACCGAGGACCAGCATCTTTTTAGATGCTAGAGAGCGTACACAGGAGAAAACCTTGAAAAGAAGCCCGAACAGAAAAAGAAAACCTTAGACTGGCACCTACAAATGCTGAGGCATCTAAGTCAACCATGAAATACAACCCCCCCTTAGTATTTGAGGAACAACTGTTTTCATGATTCTGCTATTTAGCTACAGGAAAAGGACCACTTCTCAAGCTCCATCTGGGCTTCTCCTCTTCTCCCTGCTTGCCCACACCATGCTCCTGGACATTTCCACCTCCTTAAGCCTAAGCCTAAGCCTAAGCCTAATTAGAGCAGGCAGCAGACCTGGATTTCCCCTCAATACAAGGGAAAATAATGCATAAAACCATGCAGAAGCTGACTGCTTCTCCTTGCTCCATCAAAAAGCAGTATCAGTGCCACAGCACACATTTAAATTATCAACACGCAGAATGACACACCAGCATGTGTTCAGCATGTTCAACCTCTTCTCCCAGCCATGTCTCTGAACCAGAGACCCAGCCCTGCTGCCAGCTCCTTCTCCAAAGAGCCAGCAGCCAGCTGAAGCATCAAGAGAGGAGAAAGAAGCTTTTTTGCCTTTTTTTCTCAAGCAAAGGAGGATGAGGCCTTAAGTGGTTGATTACATACAAACATATCCCACTCCAGACCAGAATTTTATGAAACTGAAAGTAAGAAAAGAGAAGGAGAAGGACAACAAGGAGAAGGAGGAGAACGACAAAGGAGGGGAATAAGGGCAGAAAGACTTCCTTCTCTGAAACAGGCAGGGTAGCAGGACAGCCACGCTGGTCAGCCAGGGGCTAAGGGCATTCATTCACAGGGGACACAGCCAAGAAAGATCTGCTCCATTTGGCTGAGGGACCCGAATCCCACTCCCCAGTACCTTCTCTTGACTACAGCACCCATTACTCTGGGGCAGTTCTTTTTGGCCAAGACTTCTGAGAGAAACAACACACATTTTCCTCTAAGGAGTATCTGTATTGATAAACCAATCCTTTGGAAAGTCCTGAAAAACAAATGTTCTAAAAATGTATTCATGTGATTCAGCTTATGCTTTCACTCAAGTTTATCTCCCTGATGGCTCTAATAAGCTGCAGGTTTCTCGCCAAAACTTTCTAGATTTGTTTGGAAATCTTTCAGCCAAACTGTATGATTAGTTTTCATCCCTTAATCTTCCTAGTTACTCATGGCACGAATATGGAACGAATTTATATCATTCCTATCCTTTAATGAAATGCAAAGATCCTGCATGGAAAAAAATGCGTACACAGATTTTGGAGTAGCACATGCACATGCAATACTCATGAGTGACATACATAGTCGAGGAAGAAAATCATGTCATCTGCAATTCATACCCAAGACTTCATGTATCAAAAAACTGCATTCAAAGCAGCTGGTGGTCTCCCATTACCATGCTGGCTGCAGCAAGCTCTTCACATCTCATTAACAGCATAATGAAGGCTCAATCAGGGATAGTCTATCAAGACTGCCAAACACAGAGGCTAGATTGGAAAGATTAGCTTGGACCAAGACTTATATTGCTTAGATCTCAAAATTGGGAAAGAGTTAGTCCTGCCACAGAAAATATTTCTGAATGAGCAAACAGCACACAAGAGAAAAAGGTCAAACCCTCACACTGATCAGAAGGCATCACACAAAGAAGGTGGCACCAAGCATGTCATACACACTGCTCATTCCTACAGGTGGGGCTTAAAACTACCAAAGCAACAGCAGCATTGAAGCCAGAGCCAAAAGAAGAGCAAGCAGGACAGGGACACGCATGCTTGCACTGATGAACAAGTGTACTTTGCATATGTAACACAATTAGCACTAAACGCAGCAGCTTTGTTTCTCATGCATGCAGTAATTATGATGTAATAGGACTTCATAATGTTCTAATTATGGATTGTATCTTTTTGTATACTTTTATACACACATATATATTTTTATATTTCCAAGCAGTTGGCACTGATGTACTAAGATAAAATCTGAGGAAGACAGATGCTAGAAGAAGCAGCCAGCACGCAGAGGGGGTCAATACCCATCTGCTGAAGGCAACAGCAGTAAGCCTGCCCTCTGCCATGCAGCAATCCAAGCTGGGATCCCGAATGGGGTGAACAACTCTTCCTGGCATTCTCCAACCATTTTCAGCCTGTGGACCCTTGAACATCCTTCTACAGCAGCTCAAACCCTGCTGGAAATGTTGCATTTCTGCAAACTTCTATGCCCCCAGTCTTGCCAGTACTGGTCACCTGCTGCTGCCAAGAAAAAGGGGGTATCATATACACATAAGTTTTTCCCCTCTGGGGGAGGGAGTTGAGATGAGTCATGGAGGGATCAGCGAAGCCTCAGAGCCAGGATGAAATATGAAATGGAAGCTGGCAGCTGTGGGGGATGAAATTCAGAGGAAGAATAAGACCCTGGAGGATGATCCCATCCCTGTCTCATGTAACTTCATCTTCAGCCACTTTTCACATTCTCATTCAGTAATAAGTTGAAAAGCACTGCTACAAGGGGACGACAACTATTCAATCCACAGAAATCAATCGCAGCATCTCTCAACCTCAGCCCGTGTCAGATTATACTTGCAGCAGTAATGGAGGCATAAATACAAGGAGCAAGAAATGAGCAAACTATTAATTGTGAACAAGCACAAAACCTTTCTTATGTATTCTTTATGAAATTAGCAGTGAATGCAGTAAGCTGGGTGCCTAACCAAGCACAAGATGGTACATGCACAGCGATTTCTCCCTGCAAAGAGCTGTTTACTTTCATGAGGACGTGCAGGAGCAAGTTACCAGCCACTTCACATATATTACTTGGAACTACCTCCCTAAATGACTGTACCTGAATTTTGATTCAAAACAAAAACTAAAAAAACATCCAAGCAAACTAAACCCCCAAATCAGGTCTCAAATACTACACAGATTACAAAGGGGAAGTTATGTAAGTCAGTAACTTTCACCCTATATTTTACCTTTACAGAGTCATAGAACCAGCTAGGTTGGAAAAGACCTTTAAGCTCATCAAGTTCAACCATTACCCCAGGACTGCCAAGACCACCACTAAACCATGTCACTGAGGGCCTCATCTACACGGTTTTTGAATGCTCCCAGGGATGGTGATTCCACCACTGTCCTGGGCAGCCTGTTCCAATGCCTGAGCACCCCTTTGGTGAAGAAATTGTTCACAATATCCAAGCTAAACCCATCTGGCACACCTTTAGGCCATTACCTCTTGTCCTATCGCTTGTTACTTGGGAGAAGAGACAGACCCCCACCTCACTGCAACCTCCTTTCAGGTAGTTGTAGAAAGCGATAAGGTTCCCCCCGAGCCTTCTCTTCTCCAGACTAAACACCCCCAGTTCCCTCAGCCGTTCCTCATCAGGCTTGGTTTTAGGCCCTTCACCAGCTCTGTTGCCATTTTCTGGACCCACTCCAGCACCTCACTGTCTCTTGCAGTGAGTGGCCCAGAACTGAACACAGTATTCGAGGTGCAGTCTCACAAGATTATCCCCGTTATTATCAGACCTTTTTCACTTTTAGCTCTGTTTAAAATTTACTTCTAAAGTTTAAGTTTATGACTTTTGCTTTATGTTTCAAGAAGAGATGAACTGGCAGTGTACAGCTTAGCAGCATGACATGGGAAGGAGAAGGATACGGTGAAAGCCAGCAACTATCAGAAGCACAGAAACACCAAGAAAAACGATAAATTAATCAAAGTGGCATAAAAGGAACATAAAAAAAACCTGCAAATGGAAGTTTTACACCAAACAATGTTATTTCTTGAGGACAAAGTCACGATAGTTGACTGTGGCAGACTCCTAAAGGAAAGAGTGGCCTGTTTCAAGGAACTGCAGAATCAGAAAGAGCACATAGATCATGGAGAGGATGCTGGGATACTGCATGGTCAGGAAAATGGACAGACTGATGTACCCGATCTCCATCTCTAAAACTGAGATCCCGCTATAAAGCACTTTTATCATTAAGAATAAGAAAGAAGCAGTTTTCAAGGACTGGAACAGATTGCAGCTTAAATATCTCTGCAAATTAAGACACTTTGTAGGAAAAACACCAGTCAAATGTAGTGTTTATTCTAAGCACTTTACTGCCTTAGACTCATTAATCTGGTACCTTACAGGCTCTCTTTGTAATGCAAATTTGCTAAAATACTATGTTTTACATAAAACATTCATATAGACAAGCTCACACTGCTCAAACACCAATTGTAAGTAGACCAAAAATACACTCAATTTTTCTTAATACTTGGGCTCTGAACCTCAGTCTTATCTGCATAAGCAGTTTGTGAGTAACATTCTGCTGCTGCTGCAGCCACTGCAGCACAAAGGTTCAAGATTTCCCAAAGCAGCTGATGTAAGCTATTATAAACTGAATTACCACACACAAAAGCCAAAAGAAAAGACTTTATATAAGGTACCTAGAGCAGAGGTTTTTCTGAGGAAGAGAGATCATTACAGACAGGAGAAGAGATACCTTGCATTTAAGGAGGCCAAACATTGCACATACTGCACCTGCTTGCTGAGGTCCTGTTTAATAGCCACCTGCTCAACACACAGTGTATCGTCATGAGGGTTTGCTGGGAATCCTCACCACGTAGCACCAGGCATGCTACTTGCAACCGCTGCACTGACTGGACATAATGCATCCACCCAACAATGCTTGGAGCCCAACAGGAGATACAAAATCTTCCTGCCCAAAGTCTACAGCCGAACCTGGCTCAGATGGTCCACACAGTGGAGGATGACTCAGGGCTGGAGGGGGCTGAGGGAAGGGAAAGGCTCCTGGTTTATGACTTGCACAGAAGAAGGACCAAAACATCCCCTTAAGCGTACAGCATTACGATGACTCTCTCCCATCTCCAGTGGACTTAGGTGTTGGAATAAGAAACACCGTAGCAAACCTATGGCCAGGTGAGATTCACAAGATAAACTGCATTAAACCAAACTCAAATACACAGGATAAATGCAGAAAATTTTATGATCTTTTCCTCCTCCCTCCACAGGTACCAACTACTTATGTTCCAAAATGATCTAAAATTGTGCCATCTCAAACTCTGAGCAACCTCCCTCATCCTGTATTTAGTTTTAAAAACTGCCATTTCTTTTTCAGACTTGAAGAAGACTTGGAAGAAACCTGGAAACTGTCTAATTTTTACAACTACAGAAGCTGGCCTGATAGAAGAAGATACTACCTCCAGGTACAAGCTTTTTCCAGATTTCCCAGCGCTATGAGGCAGAACGCAAGACACCGTTGTCTGAAGTGACAGAAAGATCTACACTGGTTTTCATCGTGGTTCAGAGCTAAGCTGCAAAGGTGACGGAGGCATCTTAACAAGAGGTTTTCTTTACTCTCTGTAATAACATGCCAGCTGCAAGCCAGGTGTACTCCCAGCCTGTCTGCTAGACCTGGTTCCCAACCATTCAAAACACATTGAGGCTCCATTACCGCTCCTGAACCCAGATGCCTTCTCAAAGGAAACCAGGTCCTCAGTAGGGACACACTGTGATGCACCCACACCACACAGGCAGCACAAGGCAAGGGCTTGGAGACTGGGAACTGCACCCCAGAGTGACTACCCCACAGTAGAGACATAACCAAAGTGAATCTGACTTAACATGAAGCTTCTATATAATTAAAATAAATTAGCAGAGTCACTGGCAAGGGAAAAAAAAAGAGGGAGGGGAAAAGTTTGGGGTGGGATCTACCATCAAAACAAAACCAAAACATTAACTCAGCATATCAGCTTCACAACATGTTAAGAAAATAAGTACTTGTTCAAACACCTGCACTGATTAAAAGAGAAGGAACATACTGAAACTGATTTGGTTTTGAAATTCAGTTCATTTGGCACACCCTCCACTTTTGAAAGAAAACAAACAGCAAATGGAGACAAGCCATAGCGTGAGCAGCCTTGCACTCTCCTGCCCCCCCTGCTTCAGCCCGACTCAGAGGAACATACCTGGCTATACCAGCTTAGTTTCATCTTTAAACATGGTCCTCAGCCTGTCCATTAAAATGGTCAATAGCTATGCCAGCTGAGAAACGTCCATCACTGGAAACTCATTTTTACAGGTCACTGGTTAGCCAGACAACAACAGCTTCTAGCCATTACTGACCTCACTTTGACATGAACTGCTGATTTCCAGGAGAAAAACGAGTCATGAGCTACCCATTTTCCTAATCATAATTAATCCAAAATCAAAACCACTCATCTGTTTCTGTAAGATTTCGTTCATACAAAATATAAACGTGCAATCATCCTGCAAAGTTTCTGGAATGTGAACACTAACTTCATAAGAATCTGAATGCATTCAGCTCATTTACTGAGGCAGGGAGTACCTTATTAGAAGTAGGTGCTGTATGAACAGAAATTCACATCAGAACAGTTTGGATAACGAAACATTCTGCGGCACTGACCCCCAAGTAAGCTGACAAAACAGATTCACACAGGTGTGCCTCATGATGGAAAAATTAACTGTGATAAAGAAAAGAATAAAATGCCTTTTAGATATGTTCCATTCTCAAGGTCATTAAGATGCAAAAGTAATTACAAAAAAATGCCATCGCCATACAGCTCAAGCACACAGGAGAAAAAGAAAAACCTGCCTGGCTGTTTGCAGTAGTGTCTGCTTTAATGGCTCTGGCAAAATCATCTTCCTCAGCTTATCAGTCCTGCTCCCCCTGTAACACTCAGAGCAATATGATACAGATAGATCTGGGGGTTTTAAGAAAAATGGAGCAAACCCAGGATAACACACACCAAAAAAGCATACAAACAGTTATCTCCTCTTACAAACATTTTAAATACTTGCCATTTGCAAAGTTTCTCCATCAGCGAGACAGACTGTATCATGTTTGACTCCAGTAAAATGTCTCCTGAGAAAGTCTCTCGATCTAAAATTCTTATACTTGGGTTTTAATTTCCATTCATATTTACAGGAATCTGCTTCCTTCAATTTCTTAATTGAGACTGCAAGGCTTGAAATATGCCCACCAGCTATTATATAACTGCAAATCTACTTGTATAAGAGATACACATTCTCAGGCTTCAGAAAATAATTAAGCATTCCAGATGTTCCTGCAGTTTCCTGAGGAGCAGATGCCAATGACCAACATCAACAATCAAGACCACTGGTCACACCCAGCCTCACAGCTCCTGTACCTCGATGTTACAGTGATTCACAGAATTGCTCCCACAGTAACCATCAAGATACAGGGAAATTACACAACAAACCCACAACTGGCTGTGTGTGCCCAGTTTCTACTCTGAGCTGATCTCCTACTCACCAGGTTCTCGGTCCTTAGTGTATATGCACTCTTTTATAGACTCTGTTATGCCAAGACTAGCTGCAGTGGGGAGTGGGCCAAGCAAGGATTCCAGTGCAGGTGGTCTTACAAGAATTTCATTTCCATTTGTGCATTTCTCATCTTCATTTTTTCTTACTCTATCATTCTCATGAAGTTCATTATAGAAGTCCTTGTTTAAGTGATTAGCAGCTGCTTCCAGTTCCTCATCTTCTGCCTCCTCCTCTGCAAGAGTACTAGAGGTATTATCTTCTATAGAATCTGTAAGGAAAAAACCCAAACAAACCAACAGATCTTACCATCTGTTACAGAAAATAAAGGGAGGTGCTCACATAAAGAATAAAAATGTTTAGAGAAAATCTATAGAAGAAATACACAATATTTTAATGTAATGTATGAATACATGGAGTTTTCAGATGCTGTTCAAATTCATTACCTTGACTATTATATTTGTGAATACAGTCATAATTTAAAATAGAAGTACTGTGTTATCAAATTATGGCAGGTAAAAGGGCTTTGGGAGAGAAGCCGGCCACTTACTGGTATAATTACAAATGAGCAATAGCCAGTTCAACCTGCACAAAGCCCATCTGTATCGCTTAGTCAACTGGGGGGTTCAGTGACAGAAGGGTCCCAATATTGGCCCACTGCACTCTCGGTGATGAAAAGGAACATTTTCAGATGCCAGTGCCAAGCTTATACTGCACGAAGAAAAAAACCACGACTGAAATCACTAACGAATTGCCATTGTAATGAACAATGCAGTTGCTTTTGAAGACCAATAAATGAACAAGCTGACTGGCAGAGAGAACCCCAACGCAATGGAGAACTTGTACCACGCAAGCATATATATGATCACATTTATCACAATAAAGTTCATACACTTGAGACTGCCAGCAGGATCCAAACCCATTACTATTTAGCAGTCCCAGGACTTTATGGACTTACCCTCTTTAGTGTAATTTGCAAATACGCCTTTTGCTTTTGGTCTACTGCTTTCTAATTCAATCTCTATTTCATCTTGATAGCTTGATATTTCACCTGTGGTGTTGAAATAAAAATAAAACTCAGCAATCGCTGATGTAATTTTGAACAAATGAGTGATATGTTACACTAAACACAACTTATACCTTCAAAATCCTCCAGCTTTTTTGATAGCGCCTTCTCAAGCTGAAATGAAAACAAACAAAATAAACATGAAATTACTATAAGCCCCCACAAGTTTGTACTGTTTGTAAACTCTATATAGAGACAGAGAATGGCAGGGTATTTTAAAAGCAATGAGCAGGTTTTGAACCTCAACTCAAATGACTTTGTGGTGTCAGAGAGGTAAGACAGACAAGTTTCAAAATACTGACGATTTCAAATGTTATCTCACCCATCTTTATACTTCAAAAGGAATCCTCACTCTGGCAAACTGAAATAAAAGGCCCCATTCTTCAGCAGCCAGATCTATGACTGTACCTATAGATGTAAGCAAGTGCAAGGACAGCACTGAAATTGCATTGCCCAGGCCGAACACAGCACACAGGCAATGGCACAGTGAAGACCTACAGCAACTAGCAGGCTCTTGAGAACATCATGAACACACCTACAGACTTTTAAACAATGGCATACATGAAACAGTAAAAACAAAAACCCGAAAAAAAAATAAATATAAGAATAGGCTACAACTGTAGTAAAATTTCCTCCGGTGCCAGCTTTAGTTCAAGCTTTGTAAAGAAATTAAGCCACATGAGAACTTATCTGTGGAATCAGGTGTTGTACCACAAAAAAAAACAGCAGCCTCATTAAAGTAATTGGGTTACTGTCTTTATATGTGTTTTTAAAAAAGAAGTTATATGTAATGGCACTTCTCCCACAGTTTCTGATCCAATTACAAAGCTTACTCTTTTGCAACCCCAATCCTTGCTACCCAGGGTGCATTCAGCATATAAAAGGGAAATGGACATTAGGATATTAGGTGGATATTATAGTGGATATTAGGACAGCTACTCAAGAGCTCCACACCACTAGCTCAGCTGAACTTGTCACATGAGAGCCTCCTGTTTTGTGAGGACGAAAAGATTTGGTGCTTTGGTAAAAGGTCAAGAAGGGAAACATACATACAGCAGGAAAGCAAGCACAAGGAGGTAACAGTGCTTAGTGCAACTGCATCAGCTTGCAAACGGGGGAGCATCTGGGCAGAGTGTGCTGAGCCCTCACCTACAGTAAGTACAGCAGTCATGGGCTAAGCACCAAACACTGGTAGCTGCACAACACAGAAGCTCAGCTGGTGCTCGTTTACTCGGCCACCCAGACATCCTGATCTGACTAACAAGAGCAGTGGCTCTATGCTTCCCGCAGCAGCTGGCTAAGACAGCAGGCATACTTTGATCCCTCATCAGGGGATATTTAAAGGTACATCTTAAGATACAAAACTGAAAGAGCGTGCCTCCCTGGAGGAGTGAGCAAAAATTATATAGGAGAAAAAGTTTCATATATATATGTATATATATGTGTATATATATATAAGTATTCATACATATATATTTTTTATATATATATATACTGGAAGCTGTCCCTTTGTCAGTAAAACAAAAAAATATCCTTTAGTTAATGGGTATCATATGCACTAACGCTCACCCTTCTCTTAAGAACCTCAAAATAAATGTAACTAAGCCTTATCAAAGGCTAGTCGGTTAGGAATTAGAATATACTGATTCAAAAAGGGATATACAGATGTAGAAGAGAGGAGAGAGCATCCGGTTCAGAATTCACCTGCTGTATCTTCAGTTTTTTTTGACCAGCTGTAAACGAAGGAGGATCACATTCTCCTTCCAAGTCAATCTTCATAAACTCATCTATGGTTAACTGACTTGTTGGTGTATCTTCAAACTCTGTCAACCTACCAAAGCATACAATGCATTACTATGACAACTTTATGAACACTTTTAAAAGCAATAAAATTTGTTAAACTGCAAAGTTACAGAATAAACATGTCATCCTGAGAAACTGGCTCAAATACAGGCTACATTAAAACTGAAGTGATACTAGTTGTTTCATCTGCTGCAACAAAAGTCTCTTTTCATATCACAAATTAGCTTTTGATTTATTAACAGTATGTTACACACTTTTTTTTTTTTTTTTACTAAGACTGATTAGAAATACTGCAGTCCCTATGGTCAATTAAGTACAGACTGACAAAACCAAGACAAGAAATGCAGCTCATTTCTCCTCTCTTGCTGCTTTTGTTATCAACAGCAACAACGAAACAGATTCCCAAACTAAAATATCTGCCATCATAGTTTAGGAGTATGCTCAAAAATATTGCTTGTATGTTAGCATGATTAATTTATGCTAAGCAAATGTTAAGGTAACATATCTTCAGCAGACTAGAAGAGGGACAAGAATTAACCTTCCCAGGAACACAGAAGCAGTAATAAAATAAAGGGATCATTCACACACAGCACAAATAGAATAGATGTATGTGTATTGTTTACAATAATACACTTTGCATTTGTTTAATGTTCACATGTTAAAAGTTCCTACCTATGGGAGAGAGAGGACTAGCTCCACGGGGAATTGCCATGAAAGCAGTTGAGTCTTTCAAAGGAACTGAATCTTAAATGAGACCACATTGTCATAACTTCATCCACTAATTCCAGCATTTTATACAGGTGGTTAACAATGAACACATCCATTTTACAGATGGAGAAAGTGAGACAAAAGGTTAAGCACAAAGCCAGATCAGGAAATACCTGGCAGAATGCTGTTCTGACAGAAAGTGCCCTTTTATCAACATTTTCCATGGGAAAACAGCAATGATCGGTCTGCAGCTGCTTCACTGGAATATTCCCATCTTCCAGAGGAAGCAAAGCTGACAGTAGCTTCCATCTGCAAAGCTAGGAAACTGAAAAGGGTGATTCAGTACTTCCATCACAGGACCTTTCAGCATTTCTCCCCCTGCGAAATGCAGTCACGGTTTTCTCCTCTACCTCTAATTGCAAATGAAGTTCCTTCCAAAGAAGAAACTTTCTCTAGGACAGAAATCTGCCTCCAAACAACTCCAGGGACAAACTCAAGGGCCCACGGCCATGCTCTCTCCTTGTATCCTCATCAGTACCTTTACTTCCTTTTTTGTAAACTGAGGAGCAAGGCAAGACATCCCCCTGCAAAGGGATGCAGGCATGCCGTAACTTCAGGACACTTTGCCTGGAAGCACCCCGCTCCGAGTGCACAGGCTACAGGCCCACGAAACACGCAAGGAAAGACGGGCACCTCTATGTAAAACCAACAACAAGCAACACGCTGAGCCCACTCACGGCTATGCCAACCAGAATTAGCACTGCTGAGAAGAAAGCCTCTGAAACCTAGTCTCACTTTCGGAGTTCAGGCATCTCCACAAAGCCCAAAATTAGCCATGCATTTGAGAGAGACTGACAGCCCAAATCCTTCCCTCAGAGTACCAGGGACCAGCTCCCTCATCCTCTTTCAGATCAGACTGGAAAGAAGAGGATGCTGTTCATGGCAGCAGCACCCAGCTTTTAACTAACAGACTAGAAATCCTTCCCAGTGTTAACGGGCTTCCAGCGTGCATTACGCACCTTCCAGAAGGCAGCCTCATCTATCAGGCTAGAAGGAAAACCTGGCTAGGGCACTGTTACTGTTATTTTAATTCGGGATTTACTTAATGCCAACCCCATGTATTATTTTAGGAGCATGCATCTTCTCAGTCACCATCATTAAACTACAGTCATCCATCTCTCCCTGGTATGAATCATGCACTCACAGGTCGTCCCACTTCAGCAAGACTTTTCCTCCCGACCAGCCTCTCCTCGTTACAGTATTATTCTCCTCCCTCTGTAAAAAGCCAATATGCACTTTGGCAAAGTCACCCAGTTTGTTTATCCCACGCTTACTGAGTCTGAGATGAGCAGCCAGACTCTGAACTCAGCCAAAACGGCACAACCCCGGGCATGCGGAACTAGCAGCAAAACCAGTTGCTCATGAAGCAAGGCTGGGGACAAGGTGACCATGCTTGGGGTTCAGCACCTAACCCCATGCACGTCTCCTCAAAGACACTTGAGGCTTGGTCTGCCCCTATCCTTGTCCACTGTGTTGTGTGGCTCATGTCACGTACCCTGCACCCGTCAGACATTCATTATCCCACGTGAGCCAACGTGCAGGCAGTTGGCATGACCTGTAACTCAAGCACCAGCTTCAGCCCTGAGCTAAATCAGCAGCACAGGTCTCTCCCAAGGCCTTCAGTGCATTCGCACCAGGACAGGCATAGCTATGTCATGTTTGCTGATGGTGCTTCCAGGGAGCTCAAACCAACAACACAGCACAGTTCAACCATCCGACCCAGCCACAGGCATTCAGTCCTGTGTCCATGCCCATGCCCTCTTCTTCCTCAGTCCTCAGCCAAGCCAAACGGGGTGAGGGCTGCATGCCCATGGTGAGGGCTGCCAGCGTTACGCGGTACGCACAGGCCAGTGGCAAGCTCACATTTAGAGCAGCATATTATTTATTCACTTCTCACTGGTCTTACCCACAAAGCTCAAACCATCCTCCAGAAATGAAGAACCATCCCTGAGTCAGGATCACAGCTCTGTGGGAGAGCGAGCTGTTCACTCCTTTTTCTCCTTTAACTTGATATAAATAAATACCTGTGTTTGCAAACCACTTGCCTGCCTCAACATTTTACATTGGCTGATATCCTGTCTACATATTTTAAAACATTTCTTTAACTTTATCCAGTGTTTGGACACATGCCACCAAGGCAACAAACTGATGCACGCAGCAGTCTACGCCACACAAAACAAGGTAGTATTAGTTCAGCAGCTAAGAAAAACTGATGCGATCTCAATTATAAACACAATAATTTCAGGGGTGAGGTAGTGCCCGCATGAAAAAAATAGCTACGGGCTATTTTTCAACCCCCCCCCCCCCCCCCCATATACTCGCTTTGCACTTTTGTTGATCTAAAAAAATCTAGCAAGAGTTGCCATTTCAAGTTTTGCACAGAAGGAGGAAAATAAACAGATACCCAAATTAAGATATTACATCCTTGGCACAGATTCAAAAGGGCTCTAAAAGTTGAAATTTGGCAGACAAGTATTTTCTATTTATAGTTGAAGCAGAACTACTGCTATAGCTCAGGCTAAAATTCAACTTCCAGTATAAACCCTCCTCTTACAGTTTCTCACAGCAAACTCTTTCAAGCAAATTCCTCTGGGAGAAAAGTTTTTCCAGAGCTTGATGTCATCTGCCCCTAACCCCAACCCTTTATTTTTTTTATACAGAAAAATTTCCACGGCTTTTATTTCATCCGTTTATGGACAAAACCACACCTCACCGTCTGATAAAGCACTTTTGTGCACAACACAGTAAAGCGATTCTGTTCACACTTAATTTAGCTCCCAATAAGGGAAAATGGGTCAGTCATTCTGAAGTTCCGAGCAATGTTTTTTTACTTGGTTTTGTTTCAGGGATACTATCCAGTGAAGACTTATGAATCCAGTCTACAGCCAAGGGAATA
This sequence comes from Lathamus discolor, assembly GCF_037157495.1. NCBI lineage: Eukaryota > Metazoa > Chordata > Aves > Psittaciformes > Psittacidae > Lathamus > Lathamus discolor. The sequence goes on along the minus strand of NC_088889.1, from coordinate 21,304,119 downwards.
AAAAAGACTCCTGTGTGCAGCTAGCTGCTTGGGTTTAATGTTTAATTGAAATTCTGCAGCACTGGGGCATGACAAAGCACGTAGAAGAACAAGGTCTTCTGAAGCCCAACTCACAAACGCTTCTGGAGTCCAAGTTCAAAGTCCAAGAGGGACTTCTAAGGAGAAGGAGAGACCATTTAGGAAAAGCCACGGCATCCTCGTATGTATACACAATCAGCATCTAGCTCTAGAAAGCAGGCAGCATAAAGCAGAGGTATCTTGTGCTGGACCTCTGTAGAGAAGGGCAAACAAATTATAACTTCAGGGACAACTGTTTGTTTAAAGAGTGAATGTGAAATTTAGACTGAGCAGTCAGCCTTTAAGTTACCTGCTGTGAGAGGTGAGAGGTCTTTTTAAAAGTATTAAAACCATTAACGGATTAAAAAAAGTACTAAGCTGAAAATTGGCACATTGATAGCAGGAATACATCAAAAAACTTAACTGCAAGATAAGCCGGTGGTGGTAATTAAGTTCCCCTGATTTTTCCCACATTAAGAATATAATCTAAACCCTAAGTAATAAGTTACATGTTATCTACATGATCTTAACTGCGTATCAATTACAAATACTCTAGCAATAGATCAGCTCATTTGACAACTCCAACACTTAGAAACTCTGGAAAAGTGCAGGATTTATGGGATTTATATCTTAATGAAGTACCAAAATACTGCAGTACATTCCCACTGTGTCCAGTGCTGCCTATCACTCTAAACATGTGCACTCACTCACAGGAGTGAAGCTCAGAATTTGCACTGATGTGGCAGACCATTACTGTTTCTTAAACTACAGATTTACCAGTCTGTTGCATCACCCTCCTCTCCCACCTTTTTCCAAGCCATACAGTGTTTACTCATTGAACTATTTATGGAAGCCTGTAAGCACATACCCTGAAAGTGATACTTAGAACATGCATCAGAAACAGTTATTAAATGCTTCCTGCATGACATAAAAAATGTTTTCCAGTATTCAACAGTATGTAAATAAACAGAAGTGTAATCTCCTTATATGTAATAATTGTACATATATAATTTTACGTGTACTTCCAGCAATATAAGGGGCATTTTTAAAGCCTGTATGAAGGAGTATCTCACTATTAAAGCTAAGGAAAAAATCAGAGATGATCCAGTTAGTGTGGTTTTACAACTTACAACTTCTCACCTGGGCTGTGCTAGATTAGTCTGCCTGTGTTCCTGGCCCAATGCGACTGTAAAGAGAAGTATTTTCACTTAAACAACTTCCATGGTGTACTACATTAATGTATTTCACCTCCTTTTGCAATGGACTAAAAGCATACACAGTCATCTGCTGTAAATTAACTTGGTGACTAATAATCTGTGGTGCTCATTTGCTGGCAAATCTCAGACACTCTTCTAAGTACTAAAAAATGGGCACATTGAAAGATTTATTGTACTAAGCAAAAGCACCCTTTAGAATTAGTTGCTTTTACTTGCTCACACCAAAACAGAGATTTCAAATTGTCACAAATTAGCATAAATTTTAAGCTCTTATTCTGTAAGCGATTACAAGTGGTTAACTCAGGTTATCACTTGTGCTCATGTTCAGCCTACCAACGATCCCACCAACAGATCCCCCTGCCATCCCAGAAGTTCACCAGTCTAAAGCCCCTGGAATTTTTTGTTCTTGGCTTTTTTTGGTGGTTCCCCCCTGCCCCGATTCAAGGGCTCACACCATGCTAATGCAACAAAATGCTTTAGCATTCCTTAAAATTTTGTTTCATTAGCATGGTTCCTCCACTGTGGTCTGTCAAAACCACTTTATGATCTCCCAGAAAACAGAAAATAGCGTGCTGCTTACTTTCTTAACAGCCGCTCAGATGAAGGAAGTCAAACACAGAGAAAGCTGTTCACAAAATCTAAGCCCAAGTTAGTGCTGATTATTGTTTCAAAAGTAAGACACTAAATAATTCTAAAATGACATTTTAAGTATGAAGTATGAAAATGTTTTAGGTATCTCATTAATGTCTTAGCTTTCTAACTGTATAGAAGCCAGATTTATAAAAACGAACGTTGCCTGTGAAACTGGATTCCTCAAAAATAAAACCTTTTTCATCAAACCAGACAATCCAACTTACAAAGGTATGCAATGCCAACCTGCCTGGATCAAGCTGTATTTTAATCACCATACTAGAAACATTTCTAGAAGTCACCTAAGCCACTTGAAATTATTTAACTGGAGACATAAAATATTCCTCTATGTATTTACTTTCTTAGCTTATCACAACAGCAGCCTGCGAGGGAGCTCCAGGGCTGCCAAACTGAGATCAGAGCAGACACACCACAAGCTCTTTTACATGAAGTAACCTTCCCAGTTCTCTGAAGGCTTCATATCACACTTCAGCCAAGAGAAGTTACAGCTCTGACACACTGAGCATCCTCCACCCTTCTCCATGCTCACATACCTTAGGTAAATAGGTCTCACTTATTCATCATATACCTTTCACAGCATTTTAGCACAGCTTTACTTAGATCACAGCTGAACACAAGAGTTCTTCACACCCTTCCCTTCCCGTAGATATGGCTTCCGTATTTTGGACAACATAACCTCACAGCCACCTAGCAGTTACACATGCCCCTGTCACCTTCTCTTCCCATCCTGACTCTGGACTCATGTATCATAGAATACCATGTTGGAAGGGACCTCAAAGATCATCTAGTCCAACTTTTCTTGACAAAGCACGACCTAAATGTCCCAGCACCCTGTCCAGTTGAGTCTTGAAAGTGTCCAACACTGGGGAATCCACTGCTCCCTGGGAAGATGATTCCAATGCTTGATTGTTCTCATTGTGAAAAACTTTCCTCTTGTGACCAACGGGAATCTTCCTGGGAGTAGTTTGTGCCCATTACCCCTGGGGCCTTTTCCATGCGACCCCTTGTGAAAAAAAGTCTCCACCTTCTTTATAGCCACCCTTTAAATACTGGAACATGGTGATAAGGTTTCCCAAGCCTTCTTTTCTCAAGGCTGAATAAGCTCAGCTCCTTCAGCCTTTCATTACATGGCTTCCCAGTCTTTTGGTCATCTCTGTGGCCCTTCTCTGGACACTCTCCAGCCTGTCCACATCTTTTTTGTACAGCAGGGACCAAAACTGAACCCAGTATTCCAGGTGTGGCCTCACAACTGCTGAATAGAGCAGGATTATGACTTCTTTACCCTTGCTGGTGATACCTTGATGTAACCCAGCATCGTGTTGACTTTCTCTGCAACAGCAGAACACTGTTCACTTACACTGATCCACCATGACCCCCAGGTCCCTCTCCACAGAGCTGCTCCCCAGCCTGTGCTGCACTCTTGGATTGTGCTTACGCAGGTGCAAGACCTTACGCCTGTCCTTGTTGAACTTCATCACGTTCTTGTAAGCCGCTCTTCCAGCAAAAGAAGGTCTTCCCGCAGCGTGGCTCTCCCTTCCAAAGCATCCACTTCCCCACTCAGTTTGGTATCATGACAAACTTCACTGGGGTACATCATTCAGTACTGATGTGCTCCTCGCTTCGTCTGCACTCACACCCAGTTCGAGACTGCACTGGGAGCTTGGACATGAAGTTTATGTGAGCTATATATTGCAGAAATGAAAATAAGAAAAGCTGCAGGTAATACACTCATCTTTGCATGATTCTTTAATTTTTCCAGAAAAAATACCTAAGCAGTCACTGAAAGAGTCCCCAGGATATGAGCAAAGGACCCCGTTTATGAAGGTGCCCACAGCATATCCAACTGGTAAACGGCATTGCTTCATAACAAGTCTTGTCTTCCTTCTCCAAAAACGCTATTTAGCTGTGTGAAAAAACATTCACCTCAAAAATGACCCCTTTAAACCCATTCTGGCCTTTCATTCCACTAATTCTACTAATTGAAGCTTCACTTCGCCTGAAATTTACCACAAATAGTTTTTTTAACAGATAGTAACTGAAAAAAAGTACTTGTTTTTATGTAAAAAGCAGCTCAATTTAAAGATGAAGAGAGTAAGCCAAAGAACTAAAATGCAAGTGTTAACAAAGATAAGCTGATTTACTTTTATTTCTATTGAAGAAGAGCCTAAGATCTTCAAACACTCTTAGATAATGCACAATGGCCAAATATCACAAAAATTATTCTTACTGCAGATAAGACAGAATTAGTATGCAGAGAAAGTGTGCAATAGGTGAATAAACAGATGAAGGGGTAGAGAATGTAAAGGTTAAAAAGGCAGCAGTGAACACAGGTGCATTGAACACAGGCACAAATGTGAGGATTAAACTAAATAATAGGGTTGGGATTATTAAAAGTTAATTTCTGCTATTCTCCACAGATGATGACACATAAAATAACAATTTGACTAATTAGTTAATATTTATACAGTACTTCGAATGTATAAAGTGATATATAAGTTAATCTCATTTCAATTAGACTGAAAAATGAGATAGAACTATCAGTGCATTTATTAATATTTAATACATTCACTTTCAACAACAGCAACAATCTTTAGATTTTAATTGTGTGCTTCAAAACATACAGCGAGAAGGCCCCACAAAGCAAGTACAAAGTTTTCTTACCAAGATCCTACCAAAACGCACAGCACATTAAAAACAAACACGCACTTTTTAAAAATCGAACTGATGGTTATATTAAGAACTCTTGATTCAAAGATGAGTGACAGGATGGGTCCATAGGCCATGCTTTGTTTCTTTTTCCTTACAAAACATATTCCTTTTACAATCAGGTCAATCATTTTTATGACCTGAAGGTATGTCACATTTTTGTGAACCTCCTCCTAAGAGCTACTCCTCTGGTACTCAGTAGTGGACGAGGCAATAGGCTACAGCCACGCAGGCCTTGGCACTCTCCAGCTGATGGGCAACAGGGTGAAATAATCCCTTTTTACACAGTCACAACAGCGGCACTGCACAGGATCAGAAATAGTGCCCTTCCTTGGGATGGGCTGCCACCCCTTGATGAGGATCTTCCCAAAATGGGAAGCCAACCAGAGCTTTCATAAAAAGCATCGCTCCTGCATCCTCAGGCAAGCCACAGATAAACACAGCCCTGTCCCCCAGTCTGCTGGGCTGCCTCTAAAGGGCAGAAGGAGCATATCATGTCAGTGCTGCCCCTTGCCTTGCAGATTCCTTCTATGGAAGTCCATTAGCACCAGAACCAAATCCAGCTTCCAAAGGTCTGTGCTTCCCCAGGAGCCATGTAGCCAGCTGGGAGCTAAATCAAACCATACTGCAGAACCTGTGGGCTGAAGTTTCAGCATTATCTGGACTCCGATTTGGTTTCACTTCAAGAGCTGTCAGGACAAAGCCATCAGCAGTGAACTCAGCATCCAATGTCAGCCATTAATAAGCATTCACCCAACTACACTCAACACCTTCACAACACACAAAGCACAAGTAGCTCTTTCCAAACAGGAGTAACTAGTAATAATTAAAAGGAAATAAAACTGTACATCAAAGTGAGAGGCAAATAAATCTTGAAGAATGTGAAAAAAGCTCTTATTAATTTAAACCACTTCTACTCAATGGCATTTTGAGAAGAATTCTTGAAAGAAGAGGAAAAAACCTGGAGTGCAGGAAGAGCTATTCAAAGGTATTTTTTTTATTTGCCTTCGTTAAATACTATATAACGTGCTCTTATTTGAAAAACATCAATCAAATTTATAGATTCGTGATAAATAGTTGTAATTATAGCTGCCTGAAAATAATTCAGCTGTCACGTTTACCCTGTCAAAGTAAATAACACTGTCATTTTGGTTGACATGTGTGACTTGAGTAAACATTTCAAAGCATGAATTTTGAAGTAAGATGTCTTTGCTTGAAACAATCGCTCAAATTAATTTTCCTTCCAACTCTAATTTATTATGCTTATTTTTTTTAGTAAGAACAAACTCCAGCTATTTAACCAAAGGATCCTGAAGTAGATTGTGGGTGCATAAATCATTAATCATACAAATTGCACACTGAAACACATGACCTGTAGGCAGAGAAAAAAAGTGGCATTTGTACTGCTCCATCCTTATGTTGCAACTTTTCAAAGCTAAAATGAGGGAACCTGGGTGACCACTTACTTCATCAGAATACAGAAAATACTACTAGATCTCTGAAAACACCCAACCAACCCAGCCAAAGATACCTGGGAAATTCCCATTTTCAGGCTCACATCTTGCTGATAATTCCATTTCAGACTCCTTCAGTGAACTTACCCTTAAACTCACTGCAATGTCTTCTATTAATTAGCAGTGCAAAACTATCAAAAATTAATACTTCGGCAAAATACTTTGAAAAGCCCTGTTCAGTAACAGCTAAAGGACAAGACTTCCCAGCACTGGACTCTGGATTTATGAAATAAAATCTTCTTTATGAAGTAAAAAAGAGAAAAAATTCTCACAGTACTCCCTCAGCTTTGAGAATCAATCAATTACTTCTTCCAAGGACATGAAAATGCTGTTAACGCTTCTCACCCAACTCTTTTTGCTTTCAACTCTTCACCTGTTAAATGGACACAGTGCTCCTCACCGTCTCTGCTAAGTATCTGAGGCCCTACATAAGAGACAGATATAAGTACTCAAAAATGACCAGCAAAAACATGTTGTACTTATTATATTCTTGGCGCTCCTGAAAAGGTAAAGAACCTGGTTTTCTCTGATATACGTTCATTTTAGACTACACACTTTTAGGTACTATAAATGAAAGATAAAAGCGATAAAACTGCACTGACCTTTTTCTTAATGTAGACTCACAAACTTTGACCACCCTGATGACCTCTTTAACAGTACGTCGGAAATCATGCATCCTTGCTGCCACTAGCAGAGCTAGAGAATAAGCAGGGAAAGTCAGTATCATAAAGCAGAAAAATTCCTGAGGAAAAGCAGAAAACAGGCAGGCAACTATAACTTCTCCTTGTCCCTGCCTTCAGCTAAAAAAGCTGTAAACGCTTATGCTCAGCTGTGTCCCTGAATACAGGTGATTGACTTGACTTTACAAACTTTTGCTTTCTACTCAGTAATATTAAGCTGATTGCAAATTGCTCCCTGAAAAATTCTGTGCTTTAACATTTGGGAAACGATAGTCACCTACTTAAATTACAGCACAAGAAAATTTCATTGATCCCGTATTTTGAAAGTTCCCATCTTTTTAGAAGAATTTACTATTCCTGAATAGAAAGATCTCCAGCAAAACACTGAGTCTGCTAAAGCTGTTATCCTCACTGCTGTCACCACTGCCACTACCTTGCTAGTGCCCAAGTGCCCTCCTGCAAGACCCTCCATACACCTAGGTAACTAGCGCTGGCTGCGCTGACATTACTGTGTTGATTTAGAGCACTAGTTCTGCTTTGAATCACCACCCTCACTCTTCATATGCAGTGGCTCAGTGGGCAGAACACTTTCAAGCATGCAAAAGTGCTTCCTTCCAGAAGAAACTAAACTGGAGCTCCATAGCAGGTAGATGTTTCAAGTGCTACAGTTCCTAATGGGAACATCAAGGGCTGAAGTAAGGACTGGCCCTTCAAACAAAATGTAGCACAGACATTTAGGCCAGGGAATGAAACTAAACCCAGTCATCCAGTCCACAGTACACCATGTGAACTACATATATGCGGTAGGAGACTTGGCACCACCAGCTTCAATCTACTGATCTCTATCTATTGAATCAAATTACTTGCTTGTGTAGATACAGTCTCTGCAGTGAATCAAAGACCAGGCCTGTCTCCCATGGTCTATATTAAAATTTTTAGCAATGTGCAATAAGCAAATGCTGTTAACAAAAAGAGGCTAGAAATCAAGAAGATTGCCATTGTCCTGGGCTCCCTAAGGTTTGAGTGCTATTTCTCATTCTAGCATGCACACGTAAGGTCTTTCAAACAAAATAAAGCCCTTATGTGAACTCTGTGACTGTCTACACTCTTCATTATTCTGGCCTTGCTGGCTGGTACTGACTACCTTTTAACCTAGCCCTCCCAAACTGGTAGATTTTAAGTAAGCATCATGACAGCAATGGATCCTGGAAAAAAATGGAGAGGAAAATAATTTCACAGAACAGGTCAAAGAGGGTGTTTCTTGCATAAGACTCTGTGTAAAGACACAAATCAAAGGGCTTGCACTAAAGGTGTCATTTTAGCTGACAAAAACCACCCACTTCTAGCAGCTACAGCTTCTAGAGAGTAGGGGTGAGAAGAGCACCAGAAAAAAGGCTAAAAATCCAAAATGTAAGATACAAAGGAGCTGAGCAAGTAATGTAGGAGCAAGGGCAAAAATAAAGTTTGAGTTTCAGAAACTATTTCACTGAAGACATATATAATCTGTAGGTGCCTGACAGCACAAACCCCAGAGAACACAGCATCACCAAGGAAGTGAGAAAGTTCTCATCCGATTCCAACCCCCAGGCTCTCCCATTCAATCTGTGACAGGGAAGCAATACACTCTGTGTCTGACGTACCTGCCCCGCAGAGCCCGGAGGGCCGGCGGCCGGTGTGCATCCAGTCCCGCTTCATTCTCTGCAACAGCCTGAGAGCCGTCATGGACACCTCATGGTTCTTATCCCCAAACTCAAGCATGTGTGCAAACCGAGGAATATATAAACATGGATCTGCAACAGAAAGTAATATAATTTTTCACTGTGAAGGTGACGGGGCACAGGTACAGGCTGCCCAGAGAAGCTGTGGCTGCCCCATCCCTGGCAGTGTTCAAGGCCAGGTTGGATGGGGCTTGGAGAAACCCGGTCTAGTGGAAGGTGTCCCTGCCTATGGCAGGAGGATTGGAACTGGATGATCTTCAAGATTGCTTCCAACCCAAACCATTCTATGATTCTATTTCTCATCCTAACCTTTGCTTTAGGAAACACAGTATTCAAGCGAGGCTGCTGTGGTTGTCTTGCTTCACATCTCAGCAACAACACAGACTGTGCTGCTGGGCTAGATCCTCCAATCACTAAGCTTTAGAAGCACCTTTATAGTTAAGCTAAACCAAAATCCTTTCTTGCTTTATAGACAAGACACCTTTAAAGCACTGCATAAGAATTTTCTTACACCCTTTTCAGAGTTCAAGGCTACACATGCTAACTCTAACACATGACCAGTGTTACCGGTGTCAGTGAAATTACGCACAGAGATAAGCATTTACAAAAGCTTTGCACAATAAGGGCATGACTTAGACCCCAGACTTTTAACATCTCCTGCAAAGTAACACATCAGGTAACTTGCACATCCCATCTTATGCCTAACTATAAACTAAGCTTTGAAAAAAATGTTTGCTTAAAATCCCACACCCCTAACAAAAGTCTGCTTACGTCTTCAAAGTTAATTCCAACTCCTTCTCAAGATTCATATTCCAACAACACAAAACACTGTTTATTACAGATACTAAGGCATACTCTCCACCAGCATAAATTGCTGGAACCCAATTAACATCAACAGCGCTATAACAATTTACACAGGTCATGGATCTGCCTCTAGATGTACAAACTTATTTCAAGTGTTGGTGTTATCAGCTTCAGACTAACTGAAATACGTCAGTAGTGACTGTGCTTTGCCTAAACCAATTTAGAATTTATCAAACAATCTTGTAAAAGCTACACTTAACAGGTTTACTCTTATTTAAGGTATCAATTTCTCATTTCCTGACAGCCTTTTATCACTTGACCAAGAATCCATGATGTACGGTAAATTGTTAACTATTAGTCTCAACTCAATTTCCTTTGCTGATTCCCAATGTGGGCACTTAAACTGATAAAGATAAAAATTCAGCTCAAAACACTGGAACAATCTTCAATTTACAATTAATCAAAGCAGTTTGATTTAGCACCAAGTTATAACAATGATGCCCTGTTGCTATCCATAATTACCACGATCACACAGTAGGTGATTATGCCTGTCATTCCCACAGAAACATTTAAATGAAAGCACTTATCACGCAAGAACTTCCAAACACATCTCCTTCAAAACTGAAGAAATGACAGAGTGCAGTCAGCTCCTAAACGTGACCCTAAAATCAGAGGTTTAGGCAAGATTAACTGATCCCCGTGACATTAAGGGCAGTTGCTCTGGATTTCCAAGAATGATTTCATAAAACTGTACTCAACAGAAATGACCAATTTCAAAATACAACAACAAAAAACACTTCAGAAATTATAGCCTGGGATTCAACAAACGTTTAAACTTTGCTCTTCGCACCACAGAAACACATGCGATGCTACAAAGTGGTGCTTACTTTGCTTTTCCATTTCCTTTTATCCCGAGAGACCCAACTTCAGCTCATCCAGTGCAAGGCAATTCACAGCTTTCTCTTCTGAGCTGAGTTTCGGGAGCATTTACACATTCGCTTTGTAGCTGCGCAGATGTTTCTACTGGCATTCATGCCCACAGGTCATCTGACAAAACACTGCACATCGTTAATTTAAATTCTGAAGTTACCAAAGTCAGAAAATGAATATGTGGGTGGGTTTTAAGTGAAAAGCCTTAAAGAGGCCACAGATAACTAAAAAGTAGTATTACCAATACATATACTAAATTCAGGGCCAAGGTTAACATAAACATGTCCCATACGGACGCAAACATTAAAAAACCCCAATTATTTAGAAGTTTGATTCCTCCCACAGGTACTAAGGGAGCACAATGCTCCCGGGGGCAGGGGAGTCTCCTTTGAATCACGGAATCATAGAATACCAGGTTGGAAGGAACTTCAAGGATCAACCTTTCCAGGCAAAACACGTCCCAGCACCCTGCCCAGCTGAATCTTTAAAGTGTCCAACACTGGGGAATCCACCACTTCCCTGGGGAGATTATTCCAACGGCTGATCATTCTCACTGTGAAAAACGTTCCCCATGTCCAGTGGGAATGCCCCCAGGAGACCCCTGGGACTGAAACCCTTGTGCAGGAGCCAGCAAGTTCCAAATGGGGCAGAAACGTCTGGCTTTCCTGAACGGGGGCTGTGGGGGCCATGAAGCAGACAGCAAGAAAAACAGGACTTTATTAAGACAGAAGCACCTATTTGTCTGAAGACTTTTCCATCTCTCCCTATCCCACTCATGACTAGGCACAGGGCTTTGGAAGAACCTAGACACAACACAGTCGTTAAAAAGAACATAGAGAAAACCCACTGAAACTATTTAAAAGAATTACTTCCTCCCCCAGACAGGTAGCCGGGACAGCACGGCCGGGGACAGGAGCCGGAGCCGTGCCCGGGCGCAGGTCAACCCACGGTACCGGCCACGGAGATGGCCGGTCCCCACTGAAGACCTCAGGAAGGCGAGCGATAACGCAGCTCGGGAGGCCCCGCGCAACCGGGTCACGGCGGCTCCTGGGCTACGAGGGGAGGGGAGGAAAAACCCACTGCAACTTCCCCGACTCCAGCCGTCCGCCTCGGCCGTGCCCCCTGAGCCCGCACCCGCCGGCACCGGCGAGGCCGCACGGCCGAGCGGAGCGGAGCGGCGCAGTGAGCAGCGCGGCGGCGCCCCCGCCCGGGCCGGCCAGGAAGGGCTGTGCGCGCCCGGGTCCGCCAGCCCCGCTCCGCTCCGCTCCGGGAGCCCCTGGGCCGGTCCCCGGTGCCCCTGCGCAGTGCTCGCTCCCGCTGCGGTACCGGGGCCGGGATCGGGGGCACCCGGCGGCGGAGCGGGTAAGGGGGGTGAAGGCCAGCCGCTGCTCGGCGCGTCGCACGTACAGCGGCGGGGGCGGAGAAGAGCGCAGCAGACTGACACACGACCGGGCGGGGGGCGGATCCCCCGCCGCGCCCCTGCGCTCCCCATTGGCCCCGGCCGCGGTGACGCGCACGGCGGCGGCTGGCTATTAGGGCGGGAGGCGGAGGCAGGGCCCGGCAGAGCCCAGCCGAGCCCCGCCGCTGCCGCCGTGAGGGGAGCGCCGAGCGCAGCGCCGCCCTCCCGCCGCGGAGCAGCCGGGGCGGCCCGCGGGCAGCAGCGCCCCCGACGCGGGCGGGAGGAGCGCGGAGGAGCAGCGCCGTGCGGCGGCGGCTGCCGCCTGCAGAGCAGAAGCAAAGTTGGTGCGAGCGGCGCTGGGGCCGCCCGGCAGCGGGACTGCAGAGAGCCGCCGCCTCGGCTCGGCTCGGCCCGGCCCGGCCGCCGCGGATGTGCCCCCGCCGGGCGGGGAAGGACGGAGCGGAGCGCGGTCGCTGGCAGCGGGGATCTGGCGGCTGGCTGCGCTTCACCCTCGCCGGGCTGCTGCACTCGGAGGATTTGCGGATTGACTCTCGCTGCTGACCCTCCACTCCTCCGCTCTCTCGGCTGGATCTGTGGGGCTGGGCTGCTGCTGGATTTGGGATTTTCTGTTGTTGTTTTTTCTCTCCGCTCTCCTCGGTGGAAGGAAGTGCCTGCCAGCCCCCCCACTGCCAGCGCAGCGGAGCCGCGGAGGTTGGGACTCCTCTGGAAGCCAAGGTGAGCGCTGGCACCGATCCGACACAGCGGCATCCCTTTCCCCCCGGAAAAGCGCGTCGGGCTTGTAACCGCAGAGCGCGCATACAAAACACCAAAACCACCAAAAGCCACCGCGCATCTAGAAGCATACAAAATATCCAGATAGTGGGACTCGCATTTGGGATTTGTTAGTTCGCTTGCTCATGCCACTGCCCCATGGTTGCCTCAATGGCAGGATCATGAAGTGTTTGACTTTTTTTCTTCTGCTTCCAGAGACCTTAAAGAAGTCCAAAAAGAGTGTGAGGTCAAACGGCAAGGTGCCAGGATGCTATGAGATAGTGCCCCTGTCCCTGAAGAAGAAGATGGCTGCAGAACTTTACCCTGCCAGCACCAACACCAATATCGCAAACAGTAACGCCGCCGCCACCGCTGCCAACAGCAAGAAGAACGCCCTGCAGCTTCAGCAGAGCGCCCAGCCGCCCCCGCCGCCCCAGCTCCAAAACCTCAACAACAACAACTTGGAGAGCGCCAACTGGCAGTCCTTCCACCCCACGCTGCGGGAGAGGTAAGGGCCGGGCCCGCCGCATCTCGCCCCGTGCACCTGCGCCGAGGCCAGGAGCGAGGGCTGGGATGGGCCCGCGGGAGGCTGGGCGGCTGCGTGCCAGCGGGGCTGGGGCAACCAGGTGAGGGGCCGCCCGCCTCTAACGGGGCTTCTCCCCCTCCCCTCGCTTGCAGGAACGCGCTTATGTTCAATAACGAACTCATGGCTGACGTTCACTTCATCGTGGGCCCGCCAGGGGCATCCAAGAAAGTTCCTGCCCATAAGGTTTGTGCAGATAATTTTTGGCTGTTTAATACTGCTGTGCATATCGCCTTCTCCCCCGCCTTACAACCAGGTTCCAGGTTTGTTTTGGTTTTTTTGGTCCTAATTGCAGTTCTTGTCTAATACCAGAAGTAATTCACTGCAATTAAAAGGCACGGTCTAAGGCAGTCTTCTGCCTCCACTGTAGCTTAACTTTCCCTCAGTGTAGCTCTTAACCGCAAGCCAGCATGCTCAGCTATTGGCGATACATACTACTGAGGCTTCTCTCTCTTTTCCAGTACGTTTTGGCAGTTGGTAGCTCTGTCTTCTACGCTATGTTTTATGGTGATCTCGCAGAGGTCAAATCCGAAATCCATATACCAGATGTGGAACCTGCAGCCTTTCTAATCCTATTAAAGTAAGTGGCCACTACAAGTCTACTAATTACATGGACAGAATCAAAGTAGCTTATAAAATATGCATCTCCTAATTGGCATTGTGCAATATGCACTTATTACTGTTTACTTAATGTGCTGACAAATACTGTATATCAGATTCACTGCCAGCAGAGATGACAAGAGATCAGTCTTTAATGGCCTATATAAATATTTCTTTTTTCCCTAAGAAACTATTTATTTTTTTTTCCTCCCATCTAGATATATGTATAGTGATGAAATAGACCTGGAAGCTGACACAGTTCTGGCTACGTTGTATGCTGCCAAGAAGTACATCGTGCCGGCCCTAGCAAAGGCTTGCGTCAATTTTCTGGAGACCAGTTTAGAAGCAAAGAACGCTTGTGTCCTGCTGTCTCAGAGCAGGCTCTTTGAGGAGCCAGAGCTGACCCAGCGCTGCTGGGAAGTGATTGATGCTCAAGCAGAAATGGCACTGAAGTCAGAGGGCTTCTGTGAGATAGATCAACAAACACTAGAGATCATTGTAACCCGGGAGGCACTCAACACCAAGGAAGTAGTAGTTTTCGAGGCTGTTCTCAACTGGGCAGAGGCTGAATGCAAAAGGCAAGGGCTGCCAGTTACACCACGCAACAAGAGGAATGTATTAGGAAAAGCTTTGTACCTGGTGCGGATTCCGACCATGACTTTGGAAGAGTTTGCTAATGGAGCTGCCCAGTCTGACATCCTCACCCTTGAGGAAACTCACAACATATTCCTGTGGTACACAGCTGCAAATAAACCCAAACTAGAGTTTCCACTGACAAAAAGAAAAGGACTTGTACCTCAGCGATGCCATCGGTTTCAGTCCTCTGCATACCGCAGCAATCAGTGGAGGTACCGAGGGCGATGTGACAGTATTCAGTTTGCCGTAGACAAACGGATATTTATAGCAGGACTGGGATTGTATGGATCGAGCTGTGGCAAAGCTGAATACAGTGTCAAAATTGAACTGAAGCGCTTAGGAGTTGTCCTTGCTCAAAATCTGACAAAATTTACCTCTGATGGCTCCAGTAACACTTTCTCTGTGTGGTTTGAACACCCTGTGCAGGTTGAGCAAGATACCTTTTACAACGTAAGTGCTATTCTGGATGGTAATGAACTCAGTTACTTTGGGCAAGAGGGAATGACTGAAGTGCAGTGCGGGAAAGTGACGTTCCAGTTCCAGTGCTCCTCGGACAGTACTAATGGTACCGGAGTACAAGGAGGACAAATACCTGAGCTCATTTTCTATGCATGATGCATTTCACCTTGATTGTATTCCAGTACTGCAATGATGCACATTAAGGGATTTCTCTGTTTTACTACAAACTCTGCAGCAGTATGGAATGTTATGCTACTTACCTATCTGCTACATCAGCCTATACAAATAAGTGAAGGAATGCTCTTGAATTTAATCTTATTTTATTTATTCATAAGCTATTTGACTTAATTATTAAGACTGCAACAAGCAGAGAAATGTTAAATTTTGCACGTACTGTGCATTTATTTTGTATATAGATAACTAACGTGCAGACTGCAGCTGACTTAAACAGAATGTTCTAAACTAGAGCAGTTTATGAATCTGTGAAATATAAAACATTTTTACTTGCCCTAAATCCTGTGTACTTGATCACTGCTCATCTTATGGCTTGTGTCTGTTAATTCCTCTACAGTACAGCTAATGGGTGATGATACTGTACTGTATCCCCTCTGTGCAGCTCTACCGGGCATTAGCTATCACTGCAGATACAAGGGTTTCCTTGCCTATTAACTGAGACTATCCATCCATCAGTAGCTTTTAATTTCCTTCACGAAAAAGGGAGCTGACATCTGTGGAAGCTCAGGGGTTCCTTCGTGTTGCTTAAGCTGAAGCTAGACAAACCCTCAATATAATCAAAGTCTATCAGAATCATCCGGTGATTATATTTAAGAGCCCTAATGCCCGTTCACATGCACCATCTGCATTAACCTCCATCCTGTCCAGCAAACAGTAACGATGATACTTGCACCTGTCAAACTGCACCCCACTTGATGCCTGTAACTGAGTTAAGCTTCATCTGTATGTCTTGACTCTGGCCATTCATCACTGATTTAGCCCAAACCTGCAATGGTAGTCCTTATCTAAATATACATCCCATCTGCACATTTAGAAGCAGGTATTAGAGAAACATCTGAAATACAGTCTTTCAGTTCACTCAAAATTACTAATAAGAACAAAAGCTGCTGGATCTTTGCCTCCCTCCCCTATTTTTTTTCTAAAAGCAGTCTTACCCGCTATTAGTCATTTTATAGCTAATACCCTTAACTTTTCTTAAACAGTGATAAAAGTAGGTCTTTTTTTCAAGTATCTGACAGTCATTACTGATGAGCCAGTTAGAAGTACAGGGTTTTTTACAAATTTCTTGCATCATCATGACCTTGGAAAGAATATTAAAGCAGCAGTCTAAACCAGCATTTTTCCATGTGTAACAAGTACCTATACATTTAATTGAGAAGGGTTTTCTGTTTGCCTGTTCCTAAGCTGCATTAATTTTGACCTTGAAGCTAAGCCACAACACAAATTCTGCCCATTCTGTCTTAAAAAATAAAGGCAATAAAAAATAAGGCAAGTGAATTATTGAAAATAAGTTTTTGCCAAATATCAAGCTATGCTAATGAAGTCAGCACACCACTACAGCTGATAGCTGTGCACTGCCACATTCTATCTGGATGCTGTTATGACAGTGCTCAATATGTGAGCTGCGGGTTCTCTTGCTGCAAAGGCAGGTAGTTAGGTGCCTAGCTGAGTACATCTGAAGGGGGGAGTATGTGTATTGTATACAAAGGCATCTGATGCTCTCAGTATAGATTAAGGAGTGTGGGAGTAAGAGTGGGTAAAGATACAGAAATAAAATTCCTGCACAGAGGTGGTAGCAGTCACAAAGCCTCTCTATAAACAGTCTTTTAACTGGAACTGGCATAAACTCCCTTGGCTTAAAAGCTATAGCCTAGACAATACCTTTTTTACCCTTATCACTGTTACAATTTCAGTGATGACTTGCCAATTAAAGTTATTCATATGCTTGAAAAAAGTTGCTTCTTTTCCATCAACCCAACTGTATTTCAAGCTCTGAACAACTCGGCTACAGGTGATGGACAAATAGTGAATTTGGCAAATATTCAAACACTGCATCTCTGTAGAACCAAAGTGTGACAGGCCTGTGTGAGCTTGCAGATATACACAAGTTTGTTATACGTGAGCCCCGTCTTAGCATAGCTTGGAAAAAGCAACAAAATTATTTTTAAAAGAAAACAGCATCTAGCTCCCAAAACTCTTACATAAAGGAGAACAGACTCCCATAGTCAGCAAAGCTCTTCTGCCTTGACTGATTCCAGCTTCACTTTTAAAGGTACCACTTTTGCATTTGGCACACAGTACTATGTCTATCTATACGCATACATACGCATTCTTGTCACGTAACCATGCAAAACCCACACGCAAATACTCAAAAGTCAACTCAAAAAAATACCTATAGCTGGAGCGTTTATGCAGAGTTCTCTGGCCAACAGAAGGAAAGTTTTTCCCAGCACATAGACATTCACCTATTTAAAAGACAAAAAAACCCCATTATTTAAATATTAAACCACAGATGTTTTAAATAGAACATTTAAATGGAAAGGAAAAGAAGAAAACAAACCCCAAACAAACCCTGACTTTTGAATTCTTAAACAACCTGCTTTTAAGAAGTTCAATTGAAGTAATACAAGCGATATTCATGAACACTTGGTACTTGTCAAAAGCTGCACAAATTAGCATTGTAAATCAAAGCAGAAGTTTATATTGAAAAAATGAAAAGAAGCTGTTCTTCATGCTCTTCAGTGAGTTCTGTTGCTCTGTAGTACTTGGACAATTTTTCAGTTGTTACCTAACATTGTGATATTGAGCAGACTTTAATATAACATCAGTATATATAAAGTGTCATTTGTCTTACACCATAACAAAACCTGAGCAAATACTCACAAGTTAGTACAAATTTCAGCTCTGCATGATCATGTGAAATGGGATAATTAAGTATTGCACAAGCACACACAAACTTTTCCATCAAAGCAAGGAGTGGTGCTAGATGCCCCAGGGGTTATTTGTCATTTCTTACTCTCCAGACATTGCCCCACACTACCCTACATTAAAAAAAGATAAATTCAGAAAAACCCTCAGCCACAGCATTCCAGCCAGGGAGCCAGGGACAGAGTCCTGAACCCCTCCTTCACTGTGGCACTCAGGAGGACATAAATAGAGGGGAGGAGTTGCTCTTTATACTCTGATGTGCAATTAATAACATAGGCAACTACATTTGTATTTTAAAAGTCTGAGGAAGTTTTCTTTCACTAGTTTTGTGGTCAGCAGGAAAGGCAGGATATACTGTAGTTTCTAATCAGCCCCAAACGTTCCCACGAAGCAACGTGATCACCTTGCTCCCCACAAGGCGTATGTAAAGGTCAAGGTTAGCATAAAACATGCCATTCTCCTACACTCCAAATGTGTATATTTTTGTATTTTAAGGCTACTATATACTCTATTGCTTTTATGTGACACAACTGTCCCTCTCTTTCCTATGCCAGGATAGTGAAGGTGTTTACTAAGCAGTTACATAGCTGAGTTGCTGATTATGGCAGAAGCCTATGTAAATAAAAATATCCTGTTACTGTGTATATTCTCTTTCAGTTTCACAAGAGCTTTACCAACAACAGTTTAAAACCAAACTTTCCTTCCAAGTTTATAGATGCGTCTACAAAGATAGATAGCAAAAATGCATATATATATAAACAAAACAAAAAAGACTGACATATTTTCACCTAGCACATCAAAATCTGAAATGTTCTTAATGTCAATTTTTCCTCAAATTTAAAAAAAAAATTAAAAATAAGAACTTCAACGAAATCCTCAGAATAATCATGTATCCTGAAAGTGACTGTGCATTCAAGCGTACATGCAATGGTAATTCATTTCACATTTAGTGGAAGGTGTTGGGTATCTATCTGTCATGCTGTGTCTGACCAATGATTGGACTGGCCCAGAAGATACAAATGTATATTCTCAAATTTTACTGTCCTCTTTTTTCCTGAAATACCAGACAACACAGAAACACTATTCTATGAGAAAGAAGTGAACAAAATATACCCTTTGCATAAGAATAATATTTCTTTGGAAATAAGTTACTGAATTTTTATACAGAAAAATAAGCACTTAATGAATCTGGCAATTCATATAGGAGTTTGAGAGTATGTGACTTTCCATAAGCCACAGAGACAGAACAGACATTACTACAAGAAAGCATCCGCAGTGTTTCAGTTGGCTGTAGATGCTCTAGATTCATTGCAAGCTTGGAATGGCTTGTTTTGACCTTTTGTCTAAAAATTAACAAAGAGCGGGGGCTTGGCTGTAGCTTCAGCCTTCTAAGTTTGCCAACCAAGTTACTGTAAATCTTAAACCTCATCACTTAGATCTTGTTCTGCAAGGACGATTTCACTGCACAAATCAATAAAGTTACTTCAGTGGAGACAACTACGTATGATGTTTCCATCAGAGGCTTCAAACTCATCTAGTTCTTTCATTTTAGTCTAGAAAAAAAAAACCACCCTGAAATTCAGACAAGTATTTCTTGTTATGGCTTTTTTGTCACAACTTCCAAATATTTGATGTGTGTCCCCATCAAACCATCCCACTCTCTAAGAAACTGCTTCCAAGCAAACTTTCCATAAACGCGATCATCAAAGAACAAATAAATATGAAGAGGCATAAAGTAGCAGGGCTTTAAAATTAAGTTCTAACAATCAAAGTGGGTGCCAAATTAAATGTAAAGCAAAGACAAATGCATAATAAAATTGCTCAATCACAGTTTATCTTCCTCTCCTTGGCCTAACTAAAGTCTAAGGATCCATGGTCTATTTGGGAAGTAACATACTTAAATCTAACCTGCTTTTCCACTTCACCCACATCATCAGTGTTTTATGACCAACTTCAAGGTGTAGGCAGTACATTTACACAAGGTAATAAATTCAAATAGAAATGGTACATCAGGGAATTTCTTTCTTTTAATCATAAGTGAATTTCTTTGCAGTTTCTGGTTACTACCAGAAAGCAAGCATAATATACAGTGGATTACATGCTCTGTATTGTTTTCCTAGTGAAACACATGTTTTTGATGCCAAGATAAAGTCACAAAAAGAATCACGAATATTTAATTGCTTCCAGTTTTCCTGGTAAATCAGTAGGAAAAGAAACTTAAGGCCCTCTTGAACAATACATTTCTCATCTTAAAAAATTACCAGACAGTCACAGGTTCTGGGACATTTCTCATAAATGGAAAACTAAAGATGGCATAAAGCTCATCCAGAAATCTGTAATGCCACTGAACTGCTGAAACATGATGTTTAAGATCTTCTCGGTTTAGTGGAAGAAGGCCCTTTCACTAAAATTTTATGCTACTGTCACTAATTTCAACTATTACTCATGCACACATACATCCTGTGACAGATGAGATACGATATATAATAGGCTCATAGACAGAGTCTTTCTTTACTCTCATCATTTGTATGGGTTTTTTGCACTTCATTAAGCTTAGAAAATTGAGAGAATTAATTTAGAGGCCTACTTTAATTTCTAGTTCTTTCTTCATTAAGAACTTCTTATAAAAATTCATATACTACAATCCATCAAAAGCTTAACACTCCAAATTTAGAACCATATGACATTTTGCATTCATAAACCTTGATTTTATATAAGTCCTTAGAATGATGAATAAACAAAAACGCCCTTCTAAAAAGATGTGTCTGGCTTAGGCTTGAATTGGTGCAACTTTAAAGCTTACCACATTGACTTCGGCCTGTTTGCCCTCCTCTTAATTTAAAAGAATCATCCTGAAAAACAGTATATCTCCCAACTCTGCCCAGTCAAAACTGTCAAAGTGTTACAATTCTTTTTATAGACATTCATAAGACATGCACTTTTTGACTGCAGTATTTTCATCAGATATTAAAATTTCCTAAACTTGATGCAATCACTAGGTTCAAGCATCAACACCTAATACAAGAGTGGCGGCGACCTCTGTCAGAGGGGATATTTTAAAGTATCTGCATACCCTGACAGTTTTTACTGCATTATTTTACATTCTATTCACATTTAGCAAAGTTTATAAACATATGGACCTGACACTGAATTGTTGATTTTTTTTTCAAAGAAAAACAAAACCCAGAACAAAACGAAAAATCCCAACCCAACAAAAACTGCAATGCTTCAGCAGGAAGACATCTTTCTGACAAAACTTTGCTCACCAAGGCACTGCAAAAAGAAAACAACCAACTGTTTTCACTCTGAAGTTTTTACAGGAGGACTTAAGATTCTCAAAGATGCTATCCTTTACCAATAGTTAGTTTCTGCTCTTATTATAGAAGACTGTATATTAGTTAAAAACATGCATTTGGAGAAGGAATGGCGTCCAATTATTCAGTTACATCTTTACAGAAAGATTCTTCTACTTGGTATACCCTTTGCCCTTCACAGTATTTTTTGGAGACAGTGTCTTTTCATTTCACATCTGTCAGTCATCAGATGCTGATTTCAAAGGGACAGTTCCATAGGGACTTTTACCCTTCCGTAATTCCTTCTTGCTTTCACATCATGCCTGATGTGTTCACAAATTCCAATATACTTCCACTTTAAGAAGCAACAACAAATTTCCTTGTTTCCACCAACACAGGATTTCAGATGTTCATTAGGCTAACTACCTTCCACAATTTTAAACTCTCTTTGGGAAACAGGGAATCTCCTACTCATACAGTTACTAGGTCACTTTATCTTGTGGACAGTAGCAGAAAATAAAGCTGCCATCATTGAACAAAAGTTTTTGCTTCACCACAAGTTCCATAAATGTATAAATCAAGACTCTTTTCACTATGACCGACTTCCAAAAAGACCTTTCAAGACCATGGTGTGGCATTCTGTGAGCATGTTACAAACGGTAATGATGGTTAAGGTATTCTTTCTTTTAGAAAGACAAAGACTGGGCAGTTGGAACACGATGAGAATTCACACTGTGAAACATCCATGGCTGCTTGCCTAAATAATTAAGCAAGCATGAAAAGCAAATGAGTTTTTAAGGAGAGTGTCTGTTGCTGGGGAAAGAGGCACCTGTGGTTATTTGATTCATTATTAACATTTCTAGTATAGTAATGCCTGAAGGTCCCAACCAGGTTGTTTAAATTAACTCAATCAACATAGCAATTTGCATAGGGGCAATAAAGGCAAATGAAGTCAACATGTTAATAACTTTAAATTAACAAAGGGTATTAAAAACTAAAGCAAATAAATGTAGTCTTAAAAAAATACTCCATTTTACCCTTCTGCACACAAACTGAAACTTTTTTTTTAAATCCATATTGCAACCAGAACGTTACATTTAACCTCGAAAGACAATACACAAGACTACAAACACATACCAAACTCAGCTTGTCAGACTGCAGTTCAAAGAGACACAAATCAAAATTAAGCAGCTTCCTCTTATGCTATGCTTTACAGTGTCGCCTTCAGCCTGAGGACTCTGCAGGGACAATCTACTTTTGCTAATCACATACGGGGTAGACCTAGAATTCTTCCTCCACCACCACAGCAGTACAATAGAGCATTATCATAACACATATGCAAGAAAGTCAAAGTAATTTGCAACAAGCATAGAAAAATCAGGGAAGCCAATGCTTACCTTCAGAAAAAACAAAGTGTCCAAAATCTCACAATAAAAATCCTTCTGGACAAGAAACTACTGTTACTTGACTAAACAAATTGAAGGTAAAGAAATAGGGAATAAGAACTGTGTGTTGAAGTGGAAGAGAGACCAACAGAGGACTAGACCAAGCAAGTACTGGTTACTGACTTTTTCTTCCTATGTGGTTTCTTCCTTTATCTAGAACTGTAGCACAGTTCAAGCTGGAATGGATCTCAGCAGGTCTCCAACCCCAACCTCCTGCTCAAAGCAGGGTGAGCTACAAGTAGAGACCAGGTTCCTCAGAATCTTGAAAACTTTGATTAACAGAGACTTCAAAACTGCTCTGAGCAGCCTGTTTCAACACTTGGCTGTCCTCATGGTGAAAAACCTTTCCATGATATCAAGTCAAAACATCTCATTCTAATTAATTATTAATGTTGCTACTAATCCTTCTGCTGCAGACACCCGTAAAAAATCTGGCTCTGCTTAACATCTTCTAAGTATTAGCCTTATTTAACAGTAGGACACACCAAAGGCACACTAAAAATTATATTCTACTAGGCTAATTGGAGATCAGAGCACTGCAAACACTTCTTCCCAAAGTCTTTCATGACCACATTGCAAAGACCATGACCCTGGAGATGACAAGAGTCTGAAAAAAAAAAAACCCTGCCATTTGTGAGGATGAGAAGGGCAGCATTTCACCACAGAAGATCAAAACTTTAGCCAAATACTTCTCCAGGTGCAAAGAATGAGGTGCTCAAACAGATGACCAACCCTCAACTGTTCAAAAGTTGGGCCAAGGCTAGACAAGCTTCTCAGCTCTCCGAAATAAGCAAGGTCTGTTGCTTAGACTGGATTAACAAAAAAGCAAACAAAAGGCCTGATTACAGACCTCTCTAAAGACTATATTTGCAAGTAAAATGCAGTACCTGAAAATATTAAGTACTTTCCCTGTCAGAGACTGATGACTGATCACCCTTCCAACTCAATCAACATGCAGCATGGCTGATCTGCACAAGGAAGAAGCCTGATTTGGAGCAGTGATCTGGGCATTTTCAGATAATACTTTAAAGTCTAAATGTACTAGAAGCATACTGAACCTGACAACACTTCCAACAGGTTTCCAAGACATAGGATATATTTCACCTGAGGATAAAATCGGAGAAAAAGTACCAAGGAAACTGCTTTTACAACTAAAAAAAGGCAACGACATTTGGCTTTTTCCAAGATGACAGCAATTTTGAAGCTACAAAAACTATTATGAAATGTAGCAGTTCTCCAGTGGAACAAGACAAACTCCTGCATCTCAGTCATCATAAGAGAAAAGCATAAGAGCATAAGAGAAAAACTGACATGACTTCTTAAACAGACTGCCATTAAACAGTGAAAATTAGTCTCCTCTATTCTAAGTTTTAGCAGTATAATACTATTCTAAAACTGTATTAAACTACAGGGGGCAGCTTTTTTTTATTCTTTTATGGGGAATGGGGGACCAAATCCCAAAGCAACTCAGTAAAGACAGGAAGAGAGGTTGGGCAAGTAATAGAGACCAGAGCTTAAGAGGCCACTCTTATGGGTTTGGTTTGGGATTTTTTTGTTTGTTTTTAAAAAGCTAAACAGATCAACAAGAGAGAAAGAACACAAATATATTAGGTCATTAAACAAACCATGTGTTGCAGGTAACAGCAGATTCAAGTCTTCTTCATATCACTCTTACTTTTAACTACCACCTTTCTTATGTTGTGAGTCACAAAGGGCTTTAACTCTCCTAGGGCTTGCAAGACACTAGTTGCAGGTCACTGATGTGGAGGGTGTCATTAAGTGGGATGCAGACGGGCATTGCTAATATTGCTTCCAGCTGCAAGATGGCAGAAGGAAGCAATGAATGGCCTTTTCCATGGGCTTTCATTTATCTTTTTTGCTGGTAGCTAGAGTTACAAAACTTACTTTTTGTTTTGCTTTTAGATGAAGCAATGCACAAAAGGTTGTTCCACTTGTTTTTCTACCCTCAAATGAGCTGAAACCTATTTCAAGGTGTTCTGTAACTCACTCAGTAGCCTCCATAATGACACTTGGTAAGGATGGTTCATGTGGTAACTCTCTTCAAAAAATCCCCGCAGTCAGATGATTAGCAGCCCTGCAGGTCCCATCACCTCTCACACAACCGAGCCGCATCAAGCAGAAAATGCTAAAGAAAAATCTCAAAATCTGCTATTAGCATCTAAGCAAGAGTTAGTGAGTGAAGCTCAGCCGTAGCGCATTGCTTAGACTTTCAGATGTGACTTTTTCCTGACATAAAATTGACACCTCTCTCACTTTACCAAGAAAAACAGTTCCCTGGACCACTCTTGCCACATTTTGTACAGATGAGTGAACAAGTTAAATGTTTTGGAAAGATAATACCACTGCCATTACTACTACTACTGCTAACAACCTTTCTTTTCCTCTAATGCCATTCACATCCCAATTTCAGGATAGGAAAGCTGCCCTTGAAAAAAAAAAAAGAGGCACTTCAAGGTAATCCAGTACAATCTAATGAGGTAATTGCTCTTCTTTATTTAGGCACAAAATCTGTGGGCAAAGGAAGCAGAATCTACTGATGCTTTTTGCCTGGGCCATAAACATCTTGCCACCAAGTTTTTGTTGGTTTTTGTTTCTTTTTTTTGTTTGGTGTTTTTTGAGGGGAGAGAAGGAGGGCAGACCATTTTGGTTTGGCGTGGGGGGGGTGGGTGCTTGGGGGGTTTTGGGGAGTTGTGGGGTTCTTGGGGTTTTTTTTGTGTTTTGATTTGGGGAATTTTTATTTGAGGGGATGGGGTTGTTGGGGTTTATTTCCGTTTTGGGGGGGTTTTGTTGCTATTTTGTTGGAATTTTTTATTTTTTATTTTTTTGGAGAAGGGAGGGGATAAGGAGTGGGGAAGGAGTAAACAAGCTCCAGGTGGAGGAGAAATGAAGCTAGGACCTGAAAACTTATTTGTAAGTTCTTCAATGTGACTTTCTGCCTAGCTACAGTTAACAATGACATTTAACATTCCTGTTTGCTCAGATTCACCTTAAAGAAGCTATAAAGCAGAGCACATCTTAAGTCTTCACACAGTTAAATACATAAATACAGATAATGATACTGAAATTTTGCATTTTTCCTCTTTCCCTACTATTAATCTATTCCTGTCTCTCCCATCTCTTCAGTCACCCCTCTTTAACGTTCTGGTCCTCACAATGCCCCATCTCCCCACCTTTTCCAGCTGGCATATACAGAGGGGGAAAGACAAATTGTTCAATCCTTCTTGCCTGTGCTTGCTGACAATACTGTTTTCTTTTACAGATACAATACCCACTTTTCTTCACATTGTGTGACTATTCTTCATATTACTGTCATCACTCTATTTCATAACAATCACCATGAAAAATCACCAGTGTTTAGAAGGAAATAAACCTCCCACTCTACACATGCATTATTTGGTTATAAGTAATCAAAATAATTCAGTAAGAGTTTAGAAGAGAGAAAAAAATTACTCTTTTTTAGGAATTAAAGATTCATTTGATTATTGCAATTCCAGCAGATTGCTTCAAGCAATAAATAGTCTTTACAGGGATGCCATTTACCAAGACAGCTGGGAAGACAAAAATAGATGCAACTAACCTACTCACATTGTATGTAAAACAGTTGTAACATGGAGAATGAGCATAAGAGCATATGTCATTAGAGCTTTCTAATTCCACATACAGAGCAAGTATGCCTTTCTCTCAAAATAAATTTTATAAACCACGTCTCTGTAGTGCGCTAATCCATTTAGACAGTATTACCTACCAAAAAAGCTATTTCGGTCTTCAACAACTGTTGTTTTAAAAATGTGTAGCATCTGACTCTGTGCCATTGCAGTGACTCTGAATCCTGATGAAATGATCATACTAACTCTCAATGCATTATATGTAGCATTCAAGGAAAAAAAAAATAAATTAACATTTAATTTTACTGAACAATTGCTCAGATTTATAAACCCAGTGATTTTCCAAGTCAGAATTTTTAGAGAGAAATTAAACCATCCCAGACAGCCCACACTGACAGCTCTTTGCTTGCAATCAATCTTAAACTTTAGCAATTCAAAAGTTTCAAATAGTAATTAAAAAAAAAAAAAGATACCTTACCTGAAGAAGGTCACTGAGGTCAAGTAACATGTCTGCGAGGAAGTCAAGGAACATACATGCTTGTTGAATGTGACACTGTTTCTTAATTTCATTAGCAACCCCAAAAAGGAAGCAATAAACCCAAGCTTAACTGTCAAATAAATCAAATACAGACTAGGCACTTTGATGCACCACTTCTGCTAACAGACAGCACCCAGCTAACAGTTCAGCCCTCCCAAAAATCCTGCCAGTACCTGATGCATTTACTACACAAGCTGTCCATGTGAAGTGATGGTCTCAAAGAACAAGCCAACACCTTGTGCGACTTAAAATGCTCACCATACAAGGCAGCCAAAGAAAGACCCAATGATAACAATAAACCAAGTAACTGCATCAAGATAGAATACTCTTATTAAACTTCATTTAAGAACAAAGTATTCTAAGTCTCCTATGCCACCTTAGGAGCACAGGGTCCCGGAAAAACAGATGGAAGAGCAAAATAAGAAACCTGCAGTAAGTTTCTGTTGTCTTCATAGAAGAGGACCTGTCAAAGAACTAGGAAAAGAAAGCAGCTTTGGCTACTCACTTCTCTGACCAAGCAAATCACAGCTGTTAACTATGAGTTTTCACTCCGTCCATCATATCCTACACTACTGAAAAAATATTAGGTCACCATCTACTAGTCATTATAGGCACCCTTGGAACTAATAATAGCTAAAACTAAGCCAAAACCACTACAGGTTTCTATTAGATTGCTGAAAGCAAGCACACTGATAAAAACATTATCTTGACAGTATCTAGAAAGAAAAAAAGCAAGAACCATTAAGCTTAAGGTGCAAAGGTAGTCTTCTCACTGCAATCAAGGTAAGGAACATATGCTGGATCTCCTATCATCTACTCAGGTGTGGTTTACATGTTGTAAATGGTTCCGGTTTTACCAATAAAAGGAGTGTCAAGATAAAGTATGAGAGAAGGAGAGTGAGGCAGGCAAATAAAATATGTATGTGGGTGTGTGCGTGCATTTGTGTGTGTAGCAATGTGTTGAGAAATCCAGTATTAAAAGAAACACAGGGATGTCAGTATAGTTTGGTACATCATGGTAATGCAAGTATTAGCGTATGATGTTCTTAAAGTATGCCAGAGTAATAAAGCACACTTTCTTCTAAGTATAATTAGCCATGGAAGAATAATTCAGGTCATGTAATCAGTTTATACATAAACATATGCCTTGTTAAGAATTTTCATCCTTGAGCATTTCTATCCTTAGTTTGCATTTGAAATTGTATGAATTTAGAACTCAAAATTTGTTATAATATCCAATACCTTATGTTGTTATTTGGTGAAAGCCGATATTAGCATTAAGAAAACACAGCATAGCTGGGTATTTATTTAGTTGAAAACTCAACATGTCTCTGAAAAAATCCAAAATCTATTGTAGATAGTATTATGCAAGACATTAATCTTAAACTTTAAGACAGTAAGGAAACTGTTAACAAAACCAATCTGTAAAATATACAGCTTAAATTTACACACAGCAATACTGAAATTGATGCAACTTTTTTGTCAAAGTAGTAAGAGAAAAACTGAAAAACTTTAACAACCCAGTTGCCAAGAAACCATAATTGTCAGCTCATCAAACTAAGCTAACAGTTCAGCTCCCCAAAAACTCCTGCCAGCATGTGCTGTATTTACTACACAAGTTGTCCATGTGAAACCACGGTCTCAAAGAACAAGCCAACACCTTGTGTGACTTACAATGCTCATCATACAAAGCAGCCTAAGAAAGACCCAATGATAAAAAAAACCCAGTAACTGCATCAAGATAGAATACTCTTATTAAACTTCATTTAAGAACATGAAGTATTATGAGTCTCCTATGCCAGGAAAAAAATACTAGGGAAAAAAAATAAAAAAAATGCTAGGGGAAAAAAGAAAAATCACCCACCATACCAATTTTATGCTTGAGACATCACAGAATGACTTGGGTTTGGACAGGCCTTGCAGATTATCTTGTTCCATCCCCCTGCCATGGGCAGGGACACCTTCCACTACACCAGGCTGCTCAAAGACCCATCCAACCTGGCCTTGAACACTGCCAGGGATGAAGCATCCACAGCTTCTCTGGGCAACCTGTTCCAATGTCTCACCACCCTCACAGTGAAGAGCTTCCTAGTTTCTGATCTAAATCTCCCCTCTTTAAGCTTAAAGCCTTTTTACAAATGTAGTGATAAGTCTCCCACCAGCTTTCCTGTCAGCCCCTTTAGGTACTGGAAGCTACCCTAAGATCTCCCAAGAGCCTTCTCTACTCCAGGCTAAACAAGCCCAACTCTCTCAGCCTATCTCCATAACAGAAATGCTCCAGCTCTCTGATCATCTTTGCAGCCAACACTGGACTCGCTCCATGAGGTCCGCGTCCCTTTTGCTGAACACAGCACTGTTGATGTGGTCTCACGAGTGTGGACTACAGAAATATTCTAGGTCTAAAAATGTTCCTAGCTTCTACTGACCTGAAGTGTCAGGTTAATCTATGCCTACCCTGGGATACCTTCACCACTGAGATACACTAAAATTATCACTCACATCTGATAGATTTCATCACATTTTAAGAGGAGGGAAAAAAGAAAAAAGGAACACCACCACACACACCAGAAGGAGCTCAGAGGTTGTTGGGGCACCAGACTGAGCAGCTGAGTTGTCCTAAGGTCGGTCTGCTGTCACTGGAGACAGAGGGTGAGTTAGAAAGAACATCACTGCCAAATGCTAACTCAGATCTTAGGTGAGCCAGAGAACTACCTTCCTAACCTAGGCATTTCAGTTACAGCCACGAAATCTGTATACCAAAGAATTCTCCATCCTCCTCAAACCATTAAAAACACTTTAGTGGAAGACCTAAACTTAACACATTACAAGTGCTCAGGCTTTATTACTATAAGAAAAAGCACCTCTTTGTCCAAGCCACAAGAAACAGAGAGTATTGTATGCATTTACAATGACATGAAATTAGAGCTAAGAAGCTGGGAAATCCACTTGCAGTGATCAGGCAACTCTGAAGCAATTTAGAGCTACACTATACGTGTTCTAACATACATTTGCTTTGCTTCTTGGAGAAGTTAGTTCAAGTGTCCACTGAAATTGTAAGCAAAGGTCACATTAAAAATGTGACATTTCTGGATTTTATTTAAGGTAGCCTCCAGCAATCTCTCTCCCTGACTAGGCATGTAGCTGCTACAGCAAAGCAAAAGCAAAGGGGAAATTTGAGTCATGCAGTAGCAATGGGTTGGCCTTTACTGTGAATATTGTGAGTGCAATTATCAGCAGGAAGTAGTTTTAAAAACAGGCAGTTGTTTTCAAACTCTTTTTCAGAGTTGGAACAGTTCAGGAGAACATACAACAACAGCTGAAACCAGCAGATAATACCTGCCCTGGGTTTAGCAGTAGCAATCAGTTTTTCTGACTGTTTTCAATGTGTATTCAAAAATTATACAATCATAAGATAAATGCTTTCTTTGAGGCTGAAAGAAAACAGTGATAACTTCACAGAGAGAGACTGCTAGCACATGGAAAAGTTCTCTCAAAGGGATAGAAAGCTACTGATATTATAGATATACATATACAAAATAACAGGACATAAACACAAGGAGACTTAGGTTATAAATGTGCCCAATTAAAAATATAAAAAAAAAGAAGAAAAAAAAAGGCATGAACAGTTTCAACTGCTTTTCCTTTGCTGTTCATTCTTTAAGCTGATTTCACCAAGGTAAGCAATGACTGTCCATCACTACAAATGTTTAAATCAAAATGAGAAGAGTCTAAAGGCTTTACTTCAAAAGATTTAATTCAAGGGAATCCTTTGACCAACATGATGCAAAAGGTCAGACCGAGAGGCCAGAACACTCCCTTTCTGCCTTTATAATCTGGTAATCTGTGGATAATGTGAGAGCACCATGAATCACCGCAATAATGGTCTCATTCTCAGCAACAGAAGAAACAAATGTTCATGATGAAATGAATAGTATCGGAAACTTAAATCCAAAATACCCAAACAAGTGTGCATTTGTATTTTACACAGACCTACATTTTACATATTCCAGCAGCCCTGAAGTACTTATATGAAGCAAAATCCCCTTGGTTTTCAGTATTAACATTTAGCAGGAGGCAAAACTGCCATTTGCAAATATATTTGCCAGTACATTTGCAAATAAAGAGATGCAGGAATAAATTGTGCAAGATGCTTTTAAAATAACAACTGTAATTTACAACAGAGTCATTCCCCCTCCTAATAAATAAATCCCACTTTAAATGTCTGATAATTTACAACTCTCAGGAAGCCTTCAAATATTAGTTCATGCTACTGTGTCAGAATTCTTCCACCACGTAGCATGTCCTATCTAGGAGATACAGGCACATGTAAGCAGCACCGAGAAGACAGACTAGTAATTTACATCAGTTAGTTTTCCTCAGTTACCCTCAAAATGGTTTTGGTATGATTTGTTTTGGGTTTTTTCTTACTTATTTTTACAAGCTTACTACAAAATCAGCCATATACCAGAAAGAGGACTAATGCCAAGGAATCTTGACTGCAAGCACTCAGCAGAAATATGACATCTTTAAGAGCCATGCCGTCCACTAACGAAGCATCACCTTTTTACAGTTGAAGCAAAAAGGCCTTCTGTTTCTAACACAAAAAGCAGAGCCATTAAATATATAAAATATTTAAGTATAAAGTCATACTCCGTACTCAACAAAAGCAAACCAACTGGCTGCAAACAAAAAAGCAAAGCTTAATAGGAAAGCTGACTGAAAAGCAAAACTCATTTTTGCATATTAAAACAATTTTTTTCAAGTCCGTAATGAAACAAAATAATTGCAATTTCAACATTAGGGTTCTGTATAAGCTACATAAGAGATGGAAATTTCCCAGAAGCACTTACAATAACAAACACACAGAGATAAGACAAAAGGGAAGGTGGACGTAGAAGTGGAGTGGTATGAGGGTGACAAACTAGTGACAGCATTTGGCTGGCCCTGGACCTAGTTTTCCCCCTTGCGGATCAACACCCAACTCACAAATATCCTGTTCCGTATTTTCATACACCAAGTTGACTTCTGATTATGACTTATTACGATTATCTCTCTCCTGCTTTACAAACTTGCAAACCATTTTAATTAGCAATTAACTAAAACTGACAGCACTAATTGTTTAAACACTTCTCTTCCCAGCAACACTGAACTAAAATGATTATAAAATAAAAACCAAAACCAACTCTTTTGTAGAAAACTCATTTCTGACACCTCTAACAAAAGCTTTCCCTTGAGGCTGAAATCTTACAGAGCCAAAGTCTCTTAAGTTTGCAATTGTGTCTGTACACAGTCCACATAGCACAAGCCACACTCGCATATATAAACAAAACCCAGCATTTAGCAAACCGAATTGGTAAGCACAAATGCCAATTTTAGAAAAAGCTGTCTTTATTTATGTGTACATTAATGCATGATTAAGTAAAAAAAAATGCATTTTGGTCCATCCTCTTTTGCACACAGCTGCATGCCTAAAACTTTTCCTAAAACTATGTTTTTCTATATTCTGTATTCTAAAATCCCCAGCTAAGGACAAAAGGCAGTGCCACACTCCTTCCCCAGGTAAATCAGGATGTTTCTCTAGTAGTCCCCTTTCAGCATGTGCACTGTCACCATCTTCATACTTAAGACAGAGTTTTCAGCAGTAATTCACAGAGTCACAGAATAGTTTGGGTTGGAAGGGACCTTAAAGATCATCTAGTTCCAACCCCCCTGCCACGGGCAGAGACACCTCCCACTAGACCAGGATGTTCAAAACCCCATCCAACTTGGCCTTGAACACTGCCAGGGATGGGGCAATTCAGCACTGTACAACCACTTAGACAGATTACTAAAAATGAGACAGGCGTTCTGGGCTGCATTCAGCCAGCCTGATTTCATGGCATTAACTGAAAGGGTTAGAAATGCAGTGTTTTGGTTCACCTAAGTTCTGAATTAGCTTTTGATCCGAGTTCTCCTCTCCTCTATCTCCAGTGACTGTACACTATAGTCTAGGGCACCTGGGCTGTTGACTGATGCCATAGCTGGTTAGACAGGATGGATCCAACCCTGAAAGCTACATCAGCCTTCAGACTCCCCAGTGCACATACAGTTCAGCCTTTACTAAATTAATGCTGTAGCTTTTCTTCATAATTGCGTTCAGAGGCATTCCCATTTAGAGATACATTTTCAAAAGCATGCCAGCTGAATATAGCTGAATATGCAGCGAGTGCTCAGCACTTCTGAAAATGCTGCCCTGAGAGAGTACAGTCTTCAAAGGACTGGGGCTAGGCTGTACTCCTAGTGTTACTGACTTAAAGTAAATAATCTGCTTTATGGGATATTGCAAAGTATTTACATACTTGCATGTAAATTTAACACAGCAGAACACAACAAAAAGAAAAGTAAAAACATACATTTTTTTCTTCCCAAAGCGCCTGTACAGTTAACTCGCAGTTATTCAGTATATCAAGATGGATCAAATATGCAAAGAATATTTGTACTAAGCTACTGAAAGAATAATCTAGTTAGCATATTTGCTTTGGGAAAAGAAAATTTAAGCATAGAATGAAAATGTAAATATTAATTTAAAAGTTTTGAGACATAAGGTTAATCTTCAACCAGGATGATGTGACCATGTCTAAATAACAGTTGGCTATGTTCAAACAACAGAAGTCTCCAAACAAGAATGAGAGACCCCCTCCCTGAACAGTAAATTGAACAAGCACTGGTGAGGGAAAACAAGAGGTTGCTAGGAGAAGCAAGGTTTAAGGAAGAACTTGAAAGAAGAGCAGGGCTGGCAGACAAGAATGGGGAGAGGAGGCACCAGGAAAGGAGCAAAGCTCAAACTGCAAAGGAAAAAGAAACCAGAGTAAATAGTAAAATCACTGCAGAAAACATCCTGTGTCTGAAAAGAGTTCAAACACGAACAGGTATGAAATTGCACAGTCCAAAAATCCACCCAGAATGACCATTTGATAGCAAACTGGGCGTGAAAAAAAAGCAGGTGTAAAGGAGGACGCCAATAGTAAAGATTTAAGTAAATGTAAAGGAGTTCAGTTCTCTGTTTTCCCTATGTACAGTCTGTAAGTGTTATGACTTGTATCAACAGTGAAAGTTTCTGAAGTTTCACAAAACTCAGAGGTACAAATCTGCAAGAACTGCTCTGTGATGACAAGTGGGTATTCAGCACGGCAGCACCACACACGTTTGGAAACGGGAAGCAGCTGATTAGAGAGAGAAACCAGAAGCAGAGAAAAATCACTGCCGTCTTACAGGTGGCAAAGGAAAACCAGCACTGTCATGAGCCTGGCACTCTGCTTTTCAGAAAATTCCAAACGGGGGGAGAGGGAATACAAAACACACCACCAACCAAACCCACAACAAAACAACAACAAAAACCCCATACAAACCAAACAAATAAACCACAATAATCTCAGCCCTGAATTGGCTTGATCCCTGCCCATTACTAGCCCCATTCCTGGGCTGCAGCAATGTAGCAAACCAGCCTAGGGAACTGTTTAAATTCTAAAATATTTTTTTTCTTTTCTTTTTTTAAGTCCCTGTTTTCGAGTGGATTAACTCCCCACTTCACAGGCAACTGCACAAACACCTGGGCTGATAGAAGGCAAGGGACAGACTGGGGGAGGCCTGAGCAGGCAAGGACAAAGCAACACAACTTCTTTCTGAAGCCATGCCAGCTCATACTGGCTTAAAGCATTCATCAAAACTAGAGCCTGAGACAATCTCTCTGTCACTCATCCCACCTTCTCAAATTCCTCTTTAAAGTAACACTGTTCGCAGAGGTCTCCCTAGTTTGTTTCCAAACACAAAGACCTACCTTATCTGAAAGAGAAACCTTAAAATACATAAATAAGGACCAAAGCCTGCAGAATAACTGCTTTACAGTAGGCCAAAATCTTATAAAACTGGTAACACCTTCCTTGTTTTAAGTACATACATGGGTCCTGTGTGAAACTTCATTACAGTACAGCTCTGGTTTACGCACAGTGAACACCCAGCTATCTTTTCAAAAAGTAGCATTCTAGTGCTCAATTAAACCAGAACAAAACCAAATCTGTAGATACAGAATGCTTTACATTTTTCCATGATAGAAGGTAAGCTCTACATCTCTGCTTTCATGCTAATGCATTGGTATTAAGTGCTCCTCAGAGAATTCTCTCAACAGACCTTTGCTGGGATGGGAGCACAGCAGCTGCTGTACCCAGCACTGGGACATGGCAAGAATTCACACAGAAACTCAGATGCTGCTTTCCTGCCAGTATCAGTGAACTTGATTTATCCATGCACAGGCATTATCTAATATCTTGCATGTAAAACAGTGCCACTCGTTAGAAAGTTTGACACTAGAGCCTTTGTTTTGAGAAAAACAAAGACAATGAATTGCATCCCTGCTACTCTGAGGCCTTTGGTGGGAAGTACAATAATCAGATGTGTTAAATTTCGCCTTCTCAAAGGCCTTTAAGAGATTCGTATCAGCATATGTCACATTACACAATGACAGAATAAAGCCTTCTGTATCAGATGCCTGTAGGCACATAACTCTTTTTACCTTGACCTGGATACTTATCGCCATGCACAGAAGAGAGCCCCTGCCTTCACATCGCGGGCACTACAGGAGTATCTGTTCCCTAATTCCCGTCGATGAGAAAACCACACCTCTGCAGGCGGGAAAGTTCTCTGCATTCCCACCCACCCTCACACCTACAGCACTCCGTAGGAAAATACTGGGTGTAATGGATTTATGGATGTAGCTGGCTCTCTCCTGGGGCGAGGGCTGAGCAACACTTCCACAAATGCTACCGAACTGTTAATTGCTAGTCTTGTAGTAATCAAAGCAAGTTTGATTAGAGGCATTACAGTAAACTGGCAAGCTTAAACGCAACATGGAGCTGAAAACTGGGCGCTTTGGACTAGTTCATCAGCGGTGCTTGGAAGTCAGGACAACACACCACTTTCACACTGGTTGAACTCCTCAAAGCAGCCAAGTTTAGTCATTTTTGAAAACATGGAGCTAAACTGATGTACTGCATTTACTGCATAGAAAAACCCTGCGCAGAAAAAAACCCATGCTTTTACTTTAAGAAATGCCTACTCTAAACGTAAAAAAAAGGATGTCTACATGTTCACTGTAGAAGAAACCTACATACATCATACCAGCAAAAAGGTATACAGAATTTTATTTTTGTTAAAGAGAATTGCATTTTCTAACCTGGGCCTGTTTATGACACATAAATAGGAACTTATCCCAAATGAGTTATTATTATATTATTATGAGTTAATGAAGCATTTTATCAAATGTAGAACAATGCATCTTGCACAGGTATGCTTTAGAGTACCACTGCAAGACTGTTCAAGGGAGGTTTATTTAGCAGTACAGACTAGATAACTAGAGACTAGTTATTTAGTAGCATGGGAGGTCCGTTACCTCCTTGGACAGCTTTCCAGGTATCTTGGGATATGGTAACAGAAGCAACTGAGTTAGCATGTTTGAATTTACCAACCTGTGGACATGACACAGTATGCAGTCATGTCTTCACTTCCATTTCACAGCCATGCTCAAAAGAGGTATTACCCTTAGCTGTCACTGGCAGGGTGAGAAAATACCTTTAATCCCTGAGAGCCCAACAGAACAAGGCTCAAGAAGAATTAAAAAAAAAAAAAAGAGAAAATAAAAAGAAAAAATAACTGCAATAGCTTTTTAAACTTTAAAAATATCAAACACCAATTTTAAAAACCTTTCAGGGCTAGAGACAAGTGATGCATCATGCTTTGAAATGGATACAATTCTCAACATGACACATTCCCTTTCAAGGGCATAATATACTGTACTTTCAATTTAAAACAAATTTATGTTTTGGAAAGAATTGCCCCTAGAAAAAGATTAAATTTGGTCCTTGAACAAGTATAATACAGCAGGTGGAGGGAGGAGTCTACTGGCATGGAAGAGAGATGACATATCTCACATTTGAAGGTAGCTAACTTTTCAGAGCTCCATTACGAGAATAAATCTTTGAGATGATCTACTGAGAAGGGAAAACACAAAGTGTATCAAATGCCTGTGGCTGTATTTTATCTATATGAAAGGGTGGGAAATGTATGCTTCCCTTTGGGAATCAGTTTTTCCCAAGAAATTGAAAAGCATAGCCCAGAGGGACTTCAGGCTGTGCCTTAGGACACTAGGTTTCTGTTTCCATTTTTGCCAGTGCCACACAAAAAACATTTAATCATTCTTCAGCATGTTTTTAAGTTTCCCCATTCTTGGTAAAATGCTGTGAAATCTTCCGATTACTTTATTGTCATAATACACATCTGACTTTGGGGTTCTCAAGTCTCTCCACAGGGTCAGAGAAACAAGCTTTCAAATGTATTTCAGCTGTAATGTCCCTAGTAGGTAACTAACGTTACAGTCAACAACTATTTTTCAGACCATCTCCTTGACTTTGAAAGACCCAAGCTATACCCCATCCTAATGCAACACCCTGCTGTAACTAGTGAGTTTATGATATGCAAACCAACATAGAAATTTGTCCCCTCGTGCAAAATACGCAAAAGGACTTAAGAGCTAAGTTACATCCTGAGCTCCTTATAATAAAAAGAAATACAGTGCATATCACAGATTGAGTACACCTTTTCAAGTATGCCAGTCCTAATTTTCATGCCTCTATTATCCAAAACACATAGCTAAGAAGCTGTTAAAACAACTTGAAAATCCTTTATTCAGTTTAATATTTAATTGAATTTTGCATCAATTTGCTCTAAAAACATGCTGTAAATACACTTACCACTTCTCATTGTTAAAATTATAAAGCAAGCATCAACTCCTTGTTTACTGGTTACTCATCTTTATGAGGGAGTTCTTAAGAAGCAAAAGGAAAGCCCTTTATTGGGGTGAGGCACGTGAGGGAAAAGGAGGGTAGGAAGGGGTCAGAATTTACACAGTGGTGCCTTACTGAAAACTCAGGTCTTCGGTAAGCAATCTGCTGCAATTCTTCACTTGTCAGGGATTCTGAAATTCTGTTGGCATTACTGCCAGTATTTCCTTTACTCAAGTAGGAACTCCCAAAGCATCTGAAGACAATGTTGCACGGCATCAGTTAGTGAACACACTGAAGTTAATTTACTTGCAAATTGCATTTCTCACATTCTTAAAAGTTAACAACCTTCATTAAACGGATTTAATCAAGATGGAGAACGAGGAATATTTTCCTGAAGTGTCATTTTAAACTTTTATCCCTGTATTATCTTCTTTTGAATGCTGTAGCAATGGCAAGCACTTATCTCACGTCTCTCTTACAGCACAGAGACTGCTAAATTATCAGTTTTTAAGAAGCTGTAAACTTATCTCAGCTGCCGGAATTCTTCATGAGAGAAAGAAGGAAAAAAAAATAAATCAGTAACGACGTGCATATCATCTGCCTCTGGGAAAATAAAAGCTGCCTGTGATGTGCTGGGAAAGATCTCTTTAGACTTATTTTACACAGCTTTGCAGTAGTTCTATTGTAACCTAGCAGCGTAATTTCAAGTAACGTTCTGCAATGTGCTGACGGCAAGCTCCTAAAATACAGCTCTGCTCTGAACAACCACTGAGAATGCTATTGTGGGTCTCATGTTTACAGCTGCTCACTGATGGTGTCGTATTTGCAAAGCTGTCAAGAAAGATGATAACTTTGTTCCCACCACTGAGATTTATAAATTCAGCCTAGGATTCTGATAGCAAACTCACTACACTACCAGAGCTAGTGAGCCTGCAAAACGTGCTCCTCTTCACAATTGTAACTGAGAACTTGAAGGGGTTTAGCCAATATACTTGGAAAAGTATATTCCAGGGCCTTGGCAAAATCTAAATAGGAGAGTAGTATGTAGAACAAGACTCCTGCACTGTGGAAGGCAGCACTACAGATGCACATGGGACACAAATGTATCGACGTCATACTACTACCTTCATAAGCGAGTCATTTTCCTTCCCTCCTGTGCCTCAGTTTCTGTGACCAGAAGATGGGCACTGTAATACTGATCTTCTCTACAAAAGGGTGTAAATTCTACACTTCCATCACCAGGACCTTCAGCTAGGAGGAAGCAAACTGGAGTTACAGTTCTGCTGCCAGAACTGTACATACTAGAACTGCATAACCATATATGATATATATAAAATATATTAAGGAAAAAAAAAAAAAGAAACAGAAATAACTTGAGAGAAAAAAGCTGAACTAGGTATACACCCCCCCAAAACCCGGCAATTCACCTACAAAAGCTTCCACTTGTTTGCTCTTCTCCCAGCCCTACAATACTTGCATTTCAGATCGCACAGCAACAACATCTTCAGAAAGAGAACAGGCAGGGTTTGGTCCTGATTGCCCTCTCTGCTTTTAACTCCCCTTACAGAAGTGAATCTGCGTTTTTCACAAGTCAGGAAGAGGATTTAGTCACCAGCCACAGCAGAAAAATAGAAAAAAGCCACAAAACAAAACCAAACCAAACAAAAAAAAAAACACACAAAAACACCCAGCACCCTATATATACAAAAAAGATAAGCAGTGAGCACCTGACACTGTATCACCCATCAGAAGACTCATTGCTCTGGACTCTGAGCAAAGAGACATTTTTAGAGAGCACTGCCTAAACAGTTAAACTGCCAAGTGGACAGTTCAGCTGCACCCCCAAGTGTTACCTAACCTATCAGAGCTTTACATGGCACCTGAACCAACACAGGATCAGGGGAAACTGGTGCTGCGGTGAAAGTTGCTTATCTTGACTTTAGCAAAGCTGAAGCTATGGTGTGCCATGGTGGTCTTAAAGCCAAACTGTTGAGACATAATGGTTTGGCCTGCTGGCCTAGGAGGCAAGCATAAAATTGGCTAGACTGCCAAGTTTAAAGGGCTGTGATTAACAGTACAAAGTTCAACAAGGAGACAGTTACTGCAGGCATCCCTCGGGGGCAATGCTGTCTCAATTAGAAATGAGACAGCAAGGCAGAAGGCACCCTGGGCAAGTGCACAGATGACACTAAGCTAGGGGAGCAGTCGATACACCAGAAGGTGAGGCTGCCACTCAAAGGCATCTCAGCACGTTGGAGGCCCAGGCTAACAGGAGCTGCATCTGTCTTTGAACTTCTTCAAGTCTCACACCTGAGAGAGTAACCAACCCCTTGCTACAAGTACAGCTGCACATGACCAGCTAAGGAACAGTTGCACAAAAGGAGCTGCAGTCCCACGGACAGGTCAAACAGGGGTCAGCAGCAAACATGCACTGAGCTGTGTTAACAGAAATGCAGCGAGCAGCAGACGTGGTTATTCCCCTCTATTCACTACCTATGAGGCTGCATCTGGAAAGCCATGTGCAAGTCTAGGTTTTTAAATACACTTAAGTGTACACTCTGAGTGGCTGCAGTGGAGGGCCACTGAGATAGCTGAGGGGCTGGAGCATGTGATATATAAGGAAAAGCTGAGAGAGCTGAGCTTGTTCTGCCTGGAGAAGAGATGCTTTAGGGGAGATCTAATGATGTCTTTATCTAATGAGCAGGTATAGAAAATATGGAGCCAAATCCTTCTCAGACACACAACACAAACAGAACAAAAGGCAAAACATGCAAGCTGCAGCAAGAGAAAATCTGATATCAGGGAAAAGAAAATAAAAATCTTTGCTTTGAAGATAGTAAACCCCAGAGAGAGTATGACATGTCTGTTGCCAAAGACAACCAACATTCAACCAGAGTAGGGCTTCAGCAACCTACTGAGCAGGTGAGCAGGGAACTGGACGAAGTACTTCCAACCTAATTTATTCTACAATCCTACATAGGGCACAGGCCTTCTGGATTGTTTCCCGAGTATTGCATCACCTTCAGATACACTGCCTATATAAACATTTCCCTGTATGTACGACATCTTCTTTGACTGCTGGAGAGCTGGTAGAAAATGCTCTGTATTCTCTTCTCGTCAATCCTAGAACCTGTCAGTAGGGATGACTGACTGCTGGGATGAAACATTTCTGTCAAGATACTTCTCCCCCTCCCACCCCCCAGCTTTTTTTTTTTTGATGCCATCCTCATATTTTGGACGCTACCTCTCAGCCAGCATTCCTGGCTCCCGATTGTGCTCCCAGCTTCTCCAGTTGCAACAGGAGGAAAGTGACCAGTTCACAGCTCTGCTGGGAGGGCTGCCAACATTATCAGCAAAAGCCAAGGACTGAAGCATTCTCTTGTTTCATCATTGAATGACTATGAGAAACAGCTGAGACACTGAAGCCACAAGTTCAAAGACTAAGGAATAACTACAGCAGCAACCAATACTTGAGTTGCTTTCCTCTGCCACAGTAAGAGCTTACCATCCAAGTGGAAGATAATAAATACTAAACTGAACATTGACAAAAGTATTTTCCAACTTAAAAACTAGAATCTGAATATGCTGGAAATAATTATTGGCAATGAACTGGGTCCTCCAGATGTGACAAGAATGCAGTGATTTGGGAGTCCCTCAGAGACAGCAGCACAGATGCAGTCCATCTGTTGCATTCTCTAGAAGACTGATCCTTTAAGGACCAGAAGTTTTTATACAAAAAAGAAAATTCAGCTTAGATACTGCAGAAATTAGAAGCACTCGTGTGGGAAAACCAAACTTTCAACTCCAGATAAAGACAGAATACAGCATTCTCTGATTTCAGGTACTGAGACACAACAGCTGAAACCTCCAGATGTCTCTTGAAAAGAAGACCTCTTCAGTTATGACTTACATTATTTTACATTTCTTTCCTTCTTTCCCTGGAGATTGAGGATGGTCCAAAGGTGATTTCAATGGCAAATTTCAAAATAAGTATTCTTAATTCAGACAGCCCGGCTCTTTCACCCAGCAGGAAAAGTGGCAGGAAGGCATCTACAATCTCGCAACCTTTGGAGCTGAATAGGCAGAACTTCATTACCCTGAAGCCCGGCTTCATTAGGGAGGGGAAACAAACAACAAACAAACAAGTGTAGTTCTAAAGCAAGTTAGCTCCAAGAGGACAAAATCCTTGCAAAGCAAGGATGCAGTGATGCTTTCTTAGGCACTAGCAAGGTCAGGTAAACTGTGAAATTTTCTCCAGTCTAACTTGAAACACCAGCTTTTTGTTTGTTCTAGAATCGTGCCAAACATTACAGTACCCGAAACGGTAACAACTTTGTCTCCCCTTGGAAAGTGCAAGGCCAAAAGCCTCTCTACAAGTATAAT
Organism: Lathamus discolor; assembly: GCF_037157495.1. Taxonomy (NCBI): domain Eukaryota; kingdom Metazoa; phylum Chordata; class Aves; order Psittaciformes; family Psittacidae; genus Lathamus; species Lathamus discolor. Next base: position 21,262,352 of record NC_088889.1, on the reverse strand, counting down.
AAAAAGCTAAAAGGATCAATTATAGAAGAAAAAAACCTGTAAAACAGACAAGTTGGGAAATTCTCCTGACAGTAAGACAAAGCCAATATTTGGAGTTCTGGTTTTTATGTAATAAAGACTTTCACATTTCAGTTAGTACACATCATGTTGCTGAATATGCATTTTTACTACACAATTTTCTCTTAATATTAAAAAGATTAGAGCATAAGTTAGACAAAATTTTTTGTTCATATTAAAAGGCTTTTTTTTTTTCCAGTCCATATATTTCCCCTTTCAAAATTTGCTTTCAATCATGAGTGGTTCATATACGATAATATAAAATACATTGTTTGCCATTCCTCCCGGCTTACCAATACAAAAGGAATCTGAAGAGCACACCGATTTCTATTCCCTGCTAAGACTTTTTTTTGGCAGACAAGCTGCTCCTTCATTGAAGAAACAGTTATGTATCTCCATTTAAAAATACTGATTAGCAAATCTCATAGCACTTTACCAACACATGTAGTCAAAACATCACTGATACTACTGTGTTTTTCCTTAACTTGAAGGATGTTGAAAACATAAATGTTTCGCTTACAGCTGATCTAAAGATGAGAGCTCCACAATTTATGTTTTATTGTCAAATGTTTAAAGGATTAAATCTAAATAAAATACATAATACACAAGCTTCAAAGCACACGTTATCTTCAACATCTTATTTCCAATTAGCGAGTCAAAATAAAGAAGGCATGGGGAACATTTGGCTTCAAAAGCAAAGCTCTGGAAGAAATCAAAATTTTGGTTGGTTTGGGTCTTATTTAGGGCTGCTATTTTCTCAGACTTCTGAAACTGAGTAAGATGGAAAGATTATTTTCTCTCTCTCAAAGGGGGGAAAATAGCAGACATACCACCATGTGACTATTATATCATTTGTACTTACAACAATACCGAGCCAGTCTGGGATTTAAAAGACATTTTCTTTTGCCTTCAAGGAAGGACATGGACTTGCCATGAAGACAGGCTAACAGTGAAAACGTTAGAAGAGGCTCACCTCACAATTTTACTTGGCACGAGATTACAAAATACTGAAAACCTTTTACTGAGAAGCATTTCCAGTATGAAGATTCCCTATGAAGACTGTATCATGCACCCAAAATCCTAGAGACAAACATCTGAAGAAACAAGACAGCTCTTGAGAAGTATTTTTACCAATTTTTAAAAGGCTTATACTTTATTAAGAAATAAGAAATCATTATCAAGACCACTTTCAAGATATGAGGACATGCCAGGTATGAGAATGAATCCTGTTTTTCCAAAACAAATTTGAAAGGTAATATTGTTCCTCTGATATACCTTCACTTTGTTCTTACGACATCAAAAACTGCAAGACAAAAAAAGCCGCATAATAGACTTCAGAATATGATGAAAGCAGAAACAGCGTTAGAAGACCTGAAGCTAAAATAACATTTGCAGATAGCAAGCACAAGAAGTGCTTATAGGTCTCAACGCAATGGCTTTTATTCACCCTATTTTGCATTACTGATCTTAATTAAACTAATAATGTGAATTTGTCTTCTAAGGCAGCATTCTTACTGCATTAAAATGCAAATACACAATCTTCAAAATGATTTTAATGAAGGAGAGCATTTAATTTTCTAATTGACTTCTAAAATATTAAAATGCAGACAACATTAGCGACTGCTACAAGCAGGAATATTTTTCAGTGACCGGATCAAAAACATCAACGATAATTGATCATATTTGCTGTCAGGATTTATTTAAACAAACCATCAGGTAACTCTTTTTCCTTTTTTCTTCTTCTTTTTTCTTTTCTTAAGGGAGGGGTGGGCGTGCAGGGAATGAAGGGGAAGCGTCTTCTCCACATCCCACACCACATCCAGCATATCCTCCGACAAAAGCAAGAACGTACTACACAATGACCAGCTGTACCACACTGTTTTTCATTTAGCTGGTGTTTGCAACATCTTGGCTCCCATCGGGTCAAAACACCACTGAGTTATAATGCTGGTTTTGCTGACATAAGCACCAAAATTTAGATGCAAAGATAAACTTCTGAATTAAGCAGAGAGCCAACCTAATTATTTCCTCTTTTAAACAAGCTTTAAGAAGATTGTTAAATATTTATTTTCACAAGCATGCAAGGATCACTGAAGGTCAAAGACATAAGAGGTGTGATCCCCTTCCTTATCATCCCTCCTTTGTATTTATTTCACTGGAAGCAGGCCTCTCTGCCATCACATTTCCCTCCCCTCATCCATCACCCAGAACTTATTGTGCCTTTGTTCCCCTTATTAGTTCTCATGTCTCCACCACCATGCTTCAGAGGATCACCTCCTCTCAGTGCTGCTGGTAAGCAAGGGCCGCCCTTCGTATTTCTAAACCCGGTATCACCGATGCCATTGTAGCTCTCCTGTTCCTTTCCTTTTTTCACCTTCACCATGAGAATGTCTCATCAGTTCAGAAACCCCAAACTGGAAACTAAGAGGACAGACTGTGCAATTAATTTTATTAATTATTTTACTTAATGCATGCAATAACAGACACTATTACATGCATTAAAAATCTATCTCAGATGCTTCTGCTGTAAGTATTTCTGCATTAAACAAGAGCCAACAGGGTGATGGAGCACAGAACTGACAAACAGTAAACACTTCTACCTGCCCATAATGTAATTCAAGCCTGCAGCAACAAAGGCTTCAGTGGACCTAATCCAGACGCCTATAAAGCCTATCCCTTCCTTTCAAAGCCAGACCATGATGTCCAGTTTTGTTCCAACACAAACATATGATGGGCAAGGACAAAGGATGTCCAAAATTAAAAACGATCTAGGTGCAACAGCTCTGAGTGCAAACCCCATGGTTTTCAGCAGTTGTAAACATCTACGTGCTTTAAGAACTGCCTGAAGAGAGACTTGAAACACTGTTCTGTAAAGCAATAAAGTATTTCTGAAGTCGCATTTCAGAAGAGGATTATCTTGACCTTTACTGCTCAAAATTTCCCTTAAACGAGGAAAACAAGCAGAGCTATCAAAACCAGCCAAAATCTGTAATCTTGATAGGCCACTGTGACCCTGTCCCCCTCTATCTCTGTAGATACTTTGTTTAATGCTCCATTATTGAAAAGTTGACAATTTGAGGCACCTGCTGGGTAGCATCTTCCTGAGGGGAAAAAGCTGGTCACTCCTCTACAGAAAAGCTGGTGAGAATTTCATCAGCAAATTCAAGGGAGCAGGATCACATCTCTCCTTGCTAGAGCCAGAGGTCAAATACTATTTTATCCTGAGTTAGTAACAAGTTAACAGAAAAGCAGATTTTTCAGAGTGAACAATTCTTAAACAAAATATTAGCCTGAACACACACACACAGGCACAAAATTACAGTCCTCCTGCTTCTTCTGGATGATATATTTAGAAATCCTATTAGCTGGAGAGATCAACATTCTTATCTGAATTTCCAGGATGCTGTAACACGCAAAATTAGAGCGGCTCTCTTAAGTGGGTCAATTATCACTACTGCACTTGCAGCAGCTTTCCCCCTCCCTCCCTGCAGCATCTATAATGGGCATTTAGCACAAGCATTTAAACAGTAAGATGCTGAGCTGACACATGCCATAATGTAAAGTTCCTTTCCCTTTTATATTTTCAGAATCTTAAAAGAACAAAGAAAATCACCCAACTACAGAATATCCACATTAAAATTATGGTCTCCCTGGGGAAAGCTTCGATGACTTTCAGCAAGAGGGCACCCTGTGGGCTAATGCTAGTCAGCAACCACACTCAATATTTTCCTGCCACATCTGAGTCATGAACAAGTAAGGTTTATGGCTTTTATCCCCAAGGAACAAGAGGTGAACCTGAGGGCCATTAACCATCTCCCCAGCCCTGTGCCCCAGGTGCTGGGCCATCATACAACCAGTTTGAAAGGCTTCAAGTTATTTTGTTCTCAAGAAGGAATTCTCTCTAGAAGACCCTGCAAACCACCAGACACGAGTGGAAAAATCCAGGTATCCAGCACTATACTTTAGATACTTCAAAGGCGTCCATAGTGATCTGACAGATATGACACAGGACCTAGAGAAACACAGGGCTCTTCCGCAATACAGCTGGAGTGGAAACACCTCATTTCCTCAGCAACATACTTGCTTTATACATATCTCTTTCTATGGCAAAAAAAAAGCATGAGGCAGTACTGCAAATGAAAAAATCATGTGATTCATCTTCACCCTGTGGAAAAGGGGACCAGATATGCAGGCTTCAGGACCTCAGCAGTCCCAACCCTGACTGGAGGAGAGGGTGACAGGGAGAAATTAAGGTGAGAAATTCAATTTCTATTGCTGTGTCTGGCTGCCCTCTTCCTTAAATCTCCAACATTATTCCTATTTGGTACTACAGAAGAAGAATCACACACGCCAAGTATTACCAAACACATGAGCTATTTGGAAAGAGATGCAAATAACATGGGGCAACAACAGCCACACCCTATTTAAGACAGCAAGTTTTCATTAATAGGCTGAAACTCTCCCAGCTAAAATACATCCACTGAAAAGCACACCAATTTTAAAACTTCATTTTGCAATGAAGCGGACAGGCTTTTGCAAGACTTCTAGTCCAAGCAAAGGCTTTCTTAGGAAGCACTTCTACTGAGAGGGCGGTTAAACACTGAATAGGCTTCATAGAGAGGTGGTTGATGTCCCAAGCTTGTCAGTGTTTAAGAGGCATTTGGACAATGCCCTTAATAGCATGCTTTCTTTGACTTTCGGTCAGCCCTGAAGTGTTCAGGTAGTTGGACTAGATGATCGCTATAGGTCCTTTCCTATTAAAGATATTCTATTGGATTAAACTTTCTATGAAGTAACATGTAAGAGCCTGGCATAATTTACTACACACACAAATCCAAAACAAAACAAAGAAGTGAAATGAACTTACTTTCTTTTGTAGACATACGTATTTTAACTGTGCAGTTTAAAATCCATTTTTAACCTCTTATGTTCTGGTCACACTCAACACTTGAACAAACCACAACTTGAATGCATATATTTAAGCAAAATGTCAGTTACTATAAAGAAAGTCCTTAACCAAAGAGAAATAGAAACCGGTATTCTTAGCTTGCCTAACTAGAGCTCTAAAATTTTGTTGATTTAAGCCTGATTTCAAAAGCTAACTTTTTAGTCGGGAACACTAGGGCCTGCTGGCTCCAGGAAGTTCTAGTAGAGGTCAGAAGATTGCTGGAGACCTAATTTTTCATTTCTAATAAAAAAGGAAGTCTTGCCCTTTTCCTTGCAAAGATTGACTTTGAAGTGTTAGTAGGGAAACAAAGAATGTATCCATCAAAGGCTCTCATGGCATAGTTATACAAAGCTTCCCAGGACAGTATGGAAGCCGACAGAGCCTGTTAATGCGCAAAAGGAAATGAGCTGAACTTTTCTTGCAAAGACCAGCAAGGCAGAAAGGCTCAGTAGCTGCTGCCTAATCTAGGATTAAAGAGACCAGTTCCTTACTCCATCACAGATTTTCCGGGTAACTCTGAATGTGTCAAACTTAGGTTCAGATCTGCACCTGGAAATGAAGATAAATACTCTCAACTTCCCTTACTGTGACATGAAAATAAACACATTAAACCAGAAGGCATTCAAATAGCTTGGCAGTAAAGTACAAGTACTGCAGACAAATAGGAAATAACAAAGTACTGCCCATTCAGTGAGGAGATGCCTTTTTTTTTTCTTTCCAAATCCTTCTTGCCTGCTGGGATCCTGTAATGCCTTCATGATCTTCCCTCAAACAAAAGGGAGGTTCACAGGGCAGGGAAGCAGGGGAGGAAAAGTGCCTTATGCTTTCCCACCCAGCGCAAGTTTACATATAAAAGACACCAAAGCATCACTGCTCCCCACACTCAAAGATTTGAGGTTGTTTTTCTTAGACATTTAGCAGAAAGGCCCTTCTGCAAACAACTGAGAGACCTCACTCAGCTGCCCTGGAGTGACACAAGGAGACCCCATCTCTTTCCTCTCGCTACATACAAAGGCACTGAACACCACCTCAATAACTTGGGCATCCACAATCTCAGGAGGCTGCCCCATCCCTGGGAAGTGGGAAGGACTCTGTGAGCTCCCTGGCACTGAGACTGATCAGCAATACTTGAAGGGGAAAAACCTGCCCTGAATTTAACTCCAGAGGCAAACAGTGGGATATTTACACTGAGAGAACTTTGTGAGGACTCTTCTCATGTGGAAAAGGTTTTATTTACTATGCTTTAACAAGACAGGATTTGATTTACAACTAAGGGTGCATTTTCCAGAGAGCTTCAAAGGAAAAGAATAAATAAATAAAATAAAAAAGGTGCATGTGTGTGGGATAAGAGACATCTACCATGGAAAATGTAGCCATAAAAAAAACCCTCCAGGTGGTAGCATTGGAAAATATTACAAACAAAATAGTGGAGAGCTGTACAGGTTTTTTTTAACAGTTGTATATAATAAAAAGAATGACAAACAGAATGAAATGTTCTTTAATTAAAACAAACTGGTATCCCACCTGGAAAATCCCAGCCAGGCCCAAATTGCTCCTGAGTGACCCCAGGGCAGCCATGAGCTACAGCTAAGCCTGTAAGTCACTCAAACACCCTGCCCAGCTCTTCCCAAGTTCTCACTCCCAGGAACGGCAGGACAAGCTGAAGAGCCCTTTGTTTCCATTCAAACATATGTAGGGGTGGAAAAGCTGTTCAAAACATTAAAGAGAAACAACTGAGGACTGTTACTATTCCAAGAAACAAATTAAGAGCCAGAGTCTAAAATGCCCAGAGCGCTGGCACTGCCAGCTGAAGTCAGATGTTACTGGCAACACTCAGCATCGCTCAGTCCCTGGGAGGGGGACAACTGGTTCCATCAAACCTGAGGATTTAAAAATCACCACCTCCTTCAGATGTATTTTTGGCATTATATCTTTACATCTGACACTGAAAATATAGGCACATTTTATAAAGAGAATAATAAATTAAAGTTTTCATAGCTAGCTCATTAAAAGGATGAAACACCTCCCAAATTCAGCTAATAGCTAGTGAGCCATCTTCTCTTTAAAACATGAACACTGACAAGTAATATAAGCAGGGCAAATTAAAAGTTATGTCAAAGTTAGTGCATTGTAGGGTTTTGTGTCAAATAAGATAATAAAAACCATAATCTGGTGTAAAAATCAATTCATATCTCAAACAATATATTAAACTGTCTAAAGAACTATAAATAAAAGCTTGTATTTTAGACAAGTAAACTTTTATGTTCTCTTTCAGCTCTAGAATTTTTTTCTTCAGATTAAAAAATGTGTGTTACCGGAATACTTTGCATTTTTGCATTAATTAAACAACGCATAAGGAGAACTTAATGCTTTCCTATTTCAGGCTGAGGTTTATTCAGGCGTAAGTCAGACTGCACCAGTAGACTTGGCTACAGCTTTCCTCACATTTTCACAAAGGCTGGCTGGCGACACATACAGTACGAAAAGAAAAGGAGAATAAGCAGATATCCATGTCAGATAAATACATTCTACTCCCTCAGACTGAACTTGCAGACAATTAAATCCTGTCTTCTCTCTCCAAACGCTTCCCACTCCTTTGGTTCTGCCACTGGAGAGAACACAACATTTCTTGCGACTTCAGCCCGATTACATCCCACTATACCTCCACAAGCCACAGAATCACAGAATCACAGAATCCCAAGGGTTGGAAGGGACCTCAAAAGATCATCTGGTCCAACCCCCCCGCAAGAGCAGGGTAACCTACAGTACATCACACAGGAACTTGTCCAGGCGGGCCTTGAATATCTCCAGTGTAGGAGACTCCACAACCCCCCTGGGCAACCTGTTCCAGTGCTCTGTCACTCTTACAGTAAAGAAGTTCTTCGTACTTTGCTCCTTCTTCTTTAAGAAACAACTTTTACTTCAGAGACTAACCTGTTCCTAAGATGTCTGTGGCCTCTATAGCTCCCAAGACACTCCACTGTTCATTTGGGCCACCCAAAACCAAGATTCTGTCTGTCTCTGAGGAGGATGCTGCCCTTCACTACTTCCAAGTCACCTCTTTCCTCTAAAATATATTCACCAGTCTTCAGTCTTTTAACTTCCTGTTCTAAATTTCTCACAAATTGCTTCATGAAAGAGTTCTATAAGCAACACAATGGCAATGAACACTTTGAACTCAGTAAATCTACTTAAGCACTGTATATAAATCTTGAAGTGTTACAAATACTGTATGTCCTTTGTACAGTACATTATATAGTGTATTTCTCCTTGTTGCATACCATTCTCTGCTAGTTTCTCCAGAAGATCAAAACCAACTGCAAGCTCATTACCCTGAATGTGCATCTTCATTCTTGCTAAAGCATCTTGTCACATGGGCGTCCTCTACACATGCCCTGGACCAAAGGCCCTGGGAACATCCCTGCTTCCTGTAGCACAATTCCATACTGCCAGCTCTAGGCCGGACACAAACATAACAAGCCAATAATGATGATCATAATCTGTGGAGGCTTGAACATATTTCAGTTCCAATATGCACCTCAGGTTCCCAAGTTTTTAATGAAAAGATAAGATTCCAGAAAAGAAACTTGTATTTCAATGTTCATAATCCATAATTTATTTGGGGTTTGTTCTTTAAACTACATTAGACTTTAAATACTAAGAAAACCCAAACCAGACAAAACAAGGGGAAAAAAAAAAAACAACGCCACACTACCAAAGCAAAAAACACACCAAACAGCAGAACACAACAAGCAGCTGAACTCACTCCCCGAAAGGTAACAATTAAATTCTTATCTAATGGATAAAAAATAAAAGTCAACACTAATAAAACTGAGACACAGTCGTTCACTTCACTACTACTTCTTGATTCCCAGGCAGTACAGTAACAATGCAAATGAAGCAGGAGTACTTTGTGATACCGATATAGAAAGACAAGAGCATATCTTTGCAGCCTGACGCATACTCCATATGAAACAATAGCAGTGAAGTATCACATGTGATATTATCTCCACTTAACAAAAGAAGTTGGGAAATTAATTTAGGTATTTATGAAGTATCAACCAGACCAGTACATCTTGCATGTTAGTGAGATATATGCTGAAGTACTTTACAGAAGATTGGAGAACAAGCAAAGGACTTTTCATTTGTTTGCTAGAAACGTTTAGCCCCCTTTGGTTACTGATGGCTGCTACACTGCAATGCACCTGATTGCCTCTTACAACTGATACTACTTAGAATGTTTTATCATCACCAGTGGGGAAAAATGGGTATGCACACTATGGCTGAGCTATCATTCAGTAGTATCAGTAGATAAATTACTTTTAAACTTTGACATGGGTATAAAAAAAATAAATACTGGTAGTGCTTTTAAATCAACACTGTAATTATGGCAATGATAGAGTTCTACTGTTGACACAGAAACTTTACATTAGAAAAGACCAGGGTAATAGTCAAGCCTTCCTTTTAATTCCATTATTCCTGCAAAATCATTTTTCTAATCAGGCAAATGCAATGACTACACCACTACCAGAAAGCACTAATTTTAGAATACTGAGCGTGGTTTCTGCAAATAAAGAAAATAAATTTCAATTTTAAAAGGAAAGCTAAGCTCTTCAACTGCTAAAACAGTGAGAAGAGCAATCAAGAAAAAGCAACAAATCAAACAGAATACTGATGATATGTACATGCTGCTTTAAAGTACGAAAGAACTAAAATAACACGTAAGTAATTATTTGATAACAAACTCTAAATTCCAGCAACTGAAACATAACATAAAAGAACTATAAATACGTAAAACAAATAGATTTGCATGGTCATTACAACCCATGTACGCTTTAAATATTTAAAAATACTTTAAATACTTTAAAATAAGTTCTACAAAACAAAATTAGGGATGATGCAGAGCAAGAAGTACTCACTTGCAAAATCTGGCTTGTGTGCAATCCCACCTCCAGCCACATGATTTCCTGAATGATCTCTAAGCAAACTTCAGAATTTATCAAATGCCTTTCCCCCAAAACTAAAATGGGAGTGATACCGATCTTCCCATAAACATTAAAAGAAGGAAATCCAAGTATCTTGACGGAAAACCTATTGGAACTTCAATCTGTTCTGTAATGATGACACTGCAAGAGGCTTAGGGTTAATATTTGTTTGTTTTTAACAGAGAAAAACAATAAATTTACACCACAAACAAGCAAAGCACAGGAAAAATACAATTTTATACAAGGAAAAAATGTTGAGAAAAAAAGAACTTTAGAATTACTGATGGGAAGCACAGTGACATTTATAGCTCCTTGTAAATATCAGTATTGTATATTTAGAAAGGAACAAATTTTACTTGAACTCCTATTTAATTCATCCTATAAAACCAACAGTGAAAAAGTTCCCTCCTAATCGCTTACCTTTTCAGATTCTGAAACCAGGTTTAACTGGGAGAGTCGACTTGCTGAAAGTATGTCTTTATTAAATTTGGTTTTTAATGTGAAAGGATACGAGGAGTTCCTTCTGTCCTACACACCAGGTAGAGACATGCAGCAATTACGTGGGTCATCTTTCTCCCCCGGGTTAGGTGTTTGCTCACAGCCATCTTGAAAAAATTAAAAGCTGTATCCAGACAATGTTGATTGAGTTGAAGCTGGTTTCCCAAGTGGTGAATTTGACGTTTCCCTAGGAAAATTAACAAGGAAACAAAACAAACAAACAAGAGGCTTAACAACTTTATAGTTAATGTGCTTGGGGGTTGTTTTATTTGGTTGTGGTTTTTTGTGAGGTGGATTTTTTGGGGGGGGTTTAAAGACAAAATTGAAGGGGCATATTTTGGATTTCATCTCTGCGTGAAATACAATAAGCTCTCAAGTTTCAGGAACTATATATCTCAGCTACTGCGGACAAAGAAATGCCTCGTTTTGGACTGCTAGAATTGAAATACATGCAATCAATGAGCCCTGGAAAACAAAGCTACAAACATCAGCTTCAGAAAGGATCTAGAACATAGTCAAGACTTCACAGACAAAAGATGATGTCCCCTTCCCTTAACATCGATTGACAATTCGCACTGGTTAGCGGTACATCAGTACAGCTGAAAACGGGACTGAACTGAAAACAGGACTGAACTGAAAACAGGAGGTGATGGCATGCTTGACACTGACATGCAGAGGAGACATTTTGCTGCAGCTCTCCAAGAAGCAACGAAGTCTGCAGTTCCTCTAGCCACAACCGAAGCCCAGAAGGAAAGGAGCTCTGCTTGGAGTTTGGCCGTGATCACCACTGATGGAAGGTACTTCCTCTGAAGGCTATCGCACCCAGGCCTTCATTTCAGGCTTGGCTGCGAGACTGCCGAGATTAAACTGTGGCTTCAGAAAAACAAATGTGCCTTCGCCCTTAAATGAAACAATGAAAAGAGTGTGTTTTGGATGATTCATGGCAGGAAGTGGTACAGCTGCTGGGACAGATGCGGGAAACGAGGTCCAGTGCATCCTCACAGCTTCAGCTTCGGAAGAGTGCGCCGAAAAGACAGCTTAAGAAAAAGCTGGGGGAAGTCATGAGGAAAACAGAGTACTGGAGTTCGTCAGCATACAGGGTCAGATGGCACATCAAGAAAAATCCTTTAATTCAATGTGCTGGGCAGATGTTTCCAGTACGTGTATTTACAGGAAGCGTTCATCTGTTCCCTTCAGAGATGTCTTGAGTAGCTTTGCTGAAGAGGGCACAATACCCATCCTGTACCTCAGCCACCACCACTCACAGGAAGTGATGGTGACCACACGATACTTACCAGATCAATATCAGCACCTGCACAGACATCTTAATTTATGCAAATCCCTACATCATCATCACTAACACCACAGTAAAAATGCCTCACCTCCGAATAACTTTCTGCCAAAGATGCTGTTTCAATTCAGCTTTAATAAAAAGTGACGAGACATTCAACCAGGGTCAGTTAAGACTCCAGCCAAACAGAAGCTGCCACAAAGCAACAGCTTCCTCTTCCTGCCTATGTGGCAATTAGTGTCCTCATCAATGAGATCTCCTTTAAGGCACAGTGGTCAACCAGGTACAACACATTCGGATAAAGAAGTAACCATAGAGGAAGGATACATCACCTTCCATAGGAGGCGTGCATACAATAAGCTACTTAAAAGTAATCCAAAGCCCATTAAGTGAATGTTTTTTTCCACTGCTATCAGCAGGTCCTGGGCTGGTACACACCAGCCTCAAATACAAATACCACACCTCCCCAAAACTAAGCTACTAACTAGCACTTGCCCTCCCCTCATTTTTACTTCACACTCTACAACCTGTGTGCTGAAGGGGGACCACAATTTTATGTCCTCAAGAAAGAATTTATTTATACTCATCTGTGGGCAAAAAAAACCCATAAATGTACTTGGCACTGAGTATTACAACTCACTTCTGCAGTGGCAGCAAAACAGCTCCCCTGATCAACCCCTCCCAAAACAAGTCCACTCTAGAGGCCAGCATGGATCAGCAAGGCTATGGAAAGCTGCCTCTTCCTATCACCTGAGCTTCCTATTTTATCTGGTTGCATTTGCCATGCGTGGCTGCTGAGATGAAGACACAAAGAACCATCATCTGCAGAGATTTTAGGCACTACATGCAGACTTACAACCATTTAAAAATAATTAAAAAGAAAGAGATAGACATGCCCATGGCTGTGAACCTCACTCAGCTGCAGGGAGATCCAGACTGGAATCACTGCACCAGCAAGGGCACAGCATTCGCATTTAGGTAAGCTGGTGCAGTTCAGTGTCCTCAGAGTCACAAAGGCAGCTGGTAACAAACAATTTCAGTGGTTTTAAGTGTCAGCTGAATCTTGCTTTTAAGTAAAGCTTTCGGAAAAATTTGAAGACAACAGGGGCTGCAATGCCAAGGAAGAGCCACATTCACTCCTGAATGCTTCTTGTGCTAATGGTGAATTGGTGGTATGCAGGGCCCACCTGGCTCCACAGGACCAGCATTGTGCAGGACACCAAGAAAGAAGAGGTGCTGAGGAAGCCTCCCATGCCATGACAGCAGCTGATGTGGTCCAGGGCACACACCAGAGAACAGCCCAAATGAATGGAGATGCAGAGCAAGAACAGGACCAGCAACCATGAGATTTCTCTCCCAGCACTCCCAGACCATTCCCATTACGAGGTAATCCTTATCCCAAGAACACCACTCTCATTCAGGACTCCAAACCTCAGAAGGCACTTGAGAAACAATGAACATACTGGAAGAAGGAGGGGGGAGCTCTCCATCCAGCATTGATATTCTTAAAATGCAATTACTTTAGGGGTAGCCAGTCACTGTCTACTGACAAACACCAAAGAGATCTAAAAGCACACTATTTCTTTGATGGTCTTACTCAAACTCCAGCAAACCAGTGAAGGCTTTAATTCTGTGTGCTAGTACTCCCTCAAGCTGCTTTGTAGCATTATGCCAGTCATGCAGTTTGTGGAAAAATCAGACCACTGTTACACTGCCACTGATCCCCAAAGTGAACAGCTTAACACAGGACAAGAAGTACCTTAGAAATTATGTGCATCTTGATGACTAACTTGGGTTTGTCCTTAGCTGTTACATGAGAGAAAGAAATGTACTGCTTATAGCATCATCTGAGATAAATATTTATATTCTGCAACCAGTCTCCCATTTACCAAAGATAGATCAAAAGCTTTGTTGTTCCCCAACACCACATGAATTTAACACAACAGCAAAATTATATTTTCTGGTATCTTAGGCAACACAAAAAAACAACCTGGAAAAGTCAGTACCAGCAATTGTGCTTCTAGATTTTTCTGCAGGAATACAAAATTCCGTGTAGTCCCTTCACAGATTCAAGAAGCATCTCCATTCAAAAAAGTAGCTCCGAGAAAAGGCAGATATCAGCTAAATGGCTCTTGCCCCTGTTCTGCAGTACAGTACCAAACTGTTGTACAGTGCCCTCATCCCAGTCAGATAACAGCCAAACTTAATTTTGTGACTTCCAGCCTTTTCTGCCAATCTCACCAATGACATTTACACAGATGAAAACTACATCTCTGTAATATTTTAACCATAAGTACAGCAATTTAATCTGTTGGTATCTTAAGAGCCGATGTTCATACCTAGAGAAACATAAGAAAATAACTGATCAAAATAAAATTCTCTATCCAATGTTCCAGATGCTGTTGACAAAGATAAACATGAGACCAAATACCTATTCATATTGCTAGTCCTCAACATGAAAAGCCCTCTTGACTGTGCAGTCGTAGCCGCAAAACTTGCTAAGCATTCAGACACCTTTTTACATGAGTTACTGCTCCTCCAGTGATGCGGTCAGTGCAGGGAGGAGCTGTGGAGAAGCTGCGGAGAAGCTGCAAGCACAGGGTTAGGAAGATGAGCAATTCCTTCCAGCAAACCTACAGTACTGCATTATGCCTATCAGCCCTTGAACATACTCCCACTGCTCTTCGCTAGCTGGGTGGCATTTTATAACCTTCCATTTGCTGTTTATCTCCTGACAGTCTCTATCATTTGCTCAAGACTACCAGTGTGGCTTCAATCAGCCCTAATGGCTGGCTAATGCCCTTTATGCCAGTCTGACCATATGGTGCCAGTAGGCGGTCAGCTGGTCCAGCTATCTGCAAGGATGCAACAAACCTTCTGATCTCAGCCAAAACAGTGGGAATATCCAGCATTACAATGCAATTTATTAGCAATCTGCTCAGCTCTGTATTCACCAGATTACATTGCAGTGCTACAAACTCGAACTAATTGAACTGCTCCACTGGATGGAAAAGAACTGCCACACCTTTAAACCCTGCTGCACTCTGTGTTATAAAACAAAAACTCAAGACAACAGCTTCCTGACTTTCTTATCCATTTTATCCAGTAAAATGTTTTGGGTTTTTTTGAAGAGTTTGAGTGGAACACTATTCTAAAAACTTGCAGCTATTATCTCAGTACTGTAAAGGAGTATCATCCTACGGAACAGTCAGAAATAAGTATGCATTATTTTCTAAACTGCTAGGCAAGAGTACAAGATATAAGACAAAATACACAGGGATAAAAACAAGTCTCTTAGTAGGCACATCTTTTATTAGTAACTTGCAATAACAGTTGCCTCTTTTGGGCCCTACAGGTTTTTTGACAGATCCTAGGATTGTTTTTTTTAAACCAAAGGCAATAGAGCCTTTAAGGTCAATGCTTACACTTCATGTTGCCCTTGAAATTTAGTGATGGCATTAAAGCAGTGTCTAGGTATCTTAGGGAAACGGACAAGGAACAGTGTCTTTCTAAAAAAAGCAGCAGGAACTCATAAACAAGGTTACAAAAACCTTCCCTCACCAGCAGAAGAATAAAATAATTCTTCTTTGAAGAGCAAAATAAGTTCAGAAACTACAGAACTTTTGTGACATAGAGGACATATACCAGACAGTTCCCATTTATTTCCCAAAGGCTTATAATATCATTGGGGTGGAGGACAAGGCAGGGGGATGCAGGGGAAGAGAGGTAAAACAAAAAACAAAAGGTTGCACTGTAAGCAAGACAAAATCAAGTTCCCAGGCTACCAAGTAGTAAAGTTTATCACGCTCCTGAATCTGCATCTAAAAACAAAAGGCCCTTTTCACATTTTAGTTCCAAGCCTACTAAAGTGGTTTTACTCATTTACTCCCAGCATGCTGAAAGAAATAACATCTTCTCAACCAATGCCAACCTCAGTGCTTTGAACTGGCATATTAGACCTGAACTGACAAGTTCAGATAAGACCACCGAATGCTACTGCAGAAAATTTCTATTCTTTTGATGGAGGAAACAGTGGTTATTACAAAACAAAATGCCTTTTGTAGGGTAAAAATCACCATCATAAAAATAGATTTGCAAGAAATCTTGGAAATATTAAATGCTTACACAAGAACCAGTTGATAGCAAAACTGCAGCTTAAGCTATAATAGCAGCAAAATAGAGAAAGGGGGAAAAAAATCAGACCCATTCTTTACAAGCAATTTTCTTTCTTTTATGATCTCAGTACTACGGAAACATCTTGTTCTCTTCCCCTATTCAAGAACAATCATACCTTTTTTTGGATCCCTTAAAAGTCAGTAATGTCAAGCAGCTACAGCTACACATTACTCTTCTCTGGCTTTCACTTGCTCATCTGCATCCCTCCCCTCAGACTAACAGAGACTGTAACACTGCTATTTCAAAGTAGTACTTTTCCATATGAAGCATCAGTTTCCCAGGAAATAACAGCCAGAACTTAAATTAATCGTTACTATGATACCAAACCACATCAACAAAATCCAGGCATATAGATTCCCCATCCCCTTTTCTGCAATTTGCTCTAGGGGCCCTGGAAACTAGCACTACCTGGACCTGGCAGTGGAGTCATGTTAACAGCACTAATCCTTTTTTGGGGGTTTGGTTTTGGTTTTTTTTTTTTTTTTTCAAAAAAGGACTGTTATGGTAGCAAACACCAGCTTCTATTAAAGGAAGCATTTTGAATGGGTTTTGCTTGGGTATTCATTTCCAGAATTTGAATTACTTTACCGACTGAATTTTATGTGCAGATTTTATTCTGCATTTGGGTTTTCACTCCTATTCCTTCTTTGAAAAGGTTCCCCAAAAGAGCTCCTGAAAAAGGGAAAAAAAGAGCAGGTTTTACGTGTGGGCATCCCCCTGCATGTTTTGTCATATCTTTCAATTTCAGCAAGTCCAACTCAGAAGCCTGAATGAACTTCCTGCTCTTTGCTTCATGCCAGGCTTCTATGCTATTTGTATTACAAATAAGTAAAACAAACAAAACAAAGCCACAACAGTGAAAGTTCAAGAGTATCAGTAGGGTACTCTTAGGAAGGCTGGTCCCAGAAGCCTAATCAAGGGTAGAGTCCCATGATCAAAAACAAGAAAACATTTCAAGCCCAAACAATGGCGGAGGCAGTGAGGAAACGGAGGCGATGGCTGCAGCGATCACACTGAGCATTTCCAGCAACATGCACAATACCATGAGTGAGAAGCAGCTTTATCTCTCTGAGCCTGTAATGAAAAAGGCCAATGAACAGTAAATGTAGCAGCACAGCAGGACATTACAGCAGCGCTGACCCAGCACAACAACAACTTCAGTTTTATTAAGGATAGCTAAGAGTTATTCCCAGGAACACCTAATTGCCAATGAGCCAAGCAATGAACATGCTGGCCTCACTCCCATGCTCTGCCTGACTTCAGCCTAGCCCCAAATCCCCACTTTGTCACCATGTTACTGTGGTTGCACCCCATGTCCCCAGATCCACACTTATGCCCAGGAGAACCCACCAGTGTCAGTCTCAGGGCTGAGCAATCTGAAGTCCGTGCAAGCTCATTCACCCTCTGGAGTGATGCATCCCCATGCCTGTGTCACCTGGACTGCCTAAGGGTGTGCTGTGTTCCTGTTACCCCAGCAGAGTAAAACAGTTCTTGGCCCTTCCTCGGTGATATTCCACCAGCTGTGCTAGCTCAACTGTTGGTAGTGATGCACAGAAAATCAAACCAATACACTGAACCTTATTAAAAATAACCTCATGAAATTAAAAAACAGATTTAATCTGAACCTGTTTACTGAAGGACTGATGTCTCCACTTTATCTTCTTAGGGCCAGAACCAGCCTGTTTCAGTGAAGAGACCTGTATTCTATTTCTCTGCCTGCTGACGAGCACCCAAGCCATCCATCCATTTTACCTCTCTTGAGAGCACCCCACCTACCAGGTGCAGCTCCCCATCCCTCTCAGTGAAGCCCTTCTGTTGCATGTCAAATGTTCATTCAGTCAGCTAAAGAGAACTAGCACACATCTTTAGGAGTAATAGCTTAAAAGTTCAGACAGTGGACACTAATCCAACCACTTCTTAAATATTTGATACTAAGCTATTTTCACCTAGAAAACCTGCTGCTAACTTCCCTTCCCAGCACTTAACTGTACTTCTTTAAGTATTAATTCCGTCAAAATTGGCCCTTGTATTCCATTAATGCCAAAGCAGGCCTGCAGAGCAACCATGTAACTTCCCCAACCACCCTCCTCAAGCACTTTTTCCCATTCCTTGATTATACAATACCATTCCCACATGGACAGCCTCTCTGCATATACAGCAACTGGCCATTTGAATTAATTCCCCTTACCCATGCTGAAAAATCTGTCATCATAAGCAGTTCCTCTGACTTTTTGTGCCTTCAATTCCTGGAATTCTGCTTCCCTCACAGGTGGCACTTCTGCTGCTGCCATTTCATTCCCATTATCGATCTAACTGCTACCTCAACTTCAGTAACATTAACCTAGAAGAGTGAGGCAGGGCTGCACCTAACTTGGTGCTAATCTTATCCTGCCCCACTATCCTTAAGACAGTGGCTTGCGTGTTTCTTACCCCCACTTAATGGTTTTGTATTTTTTAACACAGATAAAGAACTTCTTGCTCATAAAGACCTTACTGAACTTCACTTCTGATGTCAAGTTGCAAAATCATAGCCAAAGCTAACATTAAAAAAAACCAAAAACTACCACCAAAAAACACCCATACCAAAACACCAGTCTACTGATTCACCAGTTCCTGAAAGTAATGGATCACAACTGGTGTAAGTCAAGTTAAAGCCCAAGCCATTGCTGCAGACAGCGTTCCCACCTCCAGCACGACATTTATGTGGTCACATGCTGAAACAGGTTAGTTAAGTCAGTTAAGTTTCCATTTGAACCAGTCCACTCATATAACTCAACAAGCATCCTCCCAAGCCCTAACAGCAGCAGAATGTGAGGAGAAATGTTGTCAGCAGAACTTACACATGGACTGACTTAAAGCGAATGTGAGAGTGCAGCCTAAATGGGTCAAAGAGAAAAGTACACACTACCCCTATGCTTCCCCCTGCCTCTCTGGTACTGCTTTCAACCCTCGCCACTCATCTCCTGTAAGTGAGCTTACAGCACAGACTGACTTATCACAAATAAAGTATAAACAAATGCTAACTTGTTCATTAGTTGTTTGTATATTTAAATGCTTCACGTCATTTAAGATTAATTTTGGAAGTAACAAATATGGACTTTGTTATATCCAAAAGTTTTGTCAATTGAATTTTATACTCACGTAAGATTTGCAGCTGTTTCAAAGTTGAAACAGCTGGAAGTCTGCACTACTGGCAAGAACTGTGAGCACATGTATGATTAACGTAACATAACCCTTATCTATCTGACATTAGGGGAATTAGAAAGAAAAACTTAAGAACTTTTAGGTAGCGGTAGCTTTTGAGCATGCAAGACTTCCTTCTGAAAGCACCGTCAGTTAGGCTTTGCTTTAATCTTCCTCTGATTTGTTTGGACAATGATTTTTTTTTTTTTTTAAATTACATTTTAAGTGACAGTTACTCTGAGAGGTTTTCTATATCTATATACATGTAAAGCTTCTTCCTCACACTTATCAATTACCAATTGTTACTCCTGTCACACAGCATTACTGCTGATCCAAGCACTACCTTCAACCATCCAAACCCATTTCTACATCACTGCAATATAAAAAAAAAAAAATAAAAATTTGCTCATGACATAATCTGACAGCTTTGAAAAAAAACATTTTTTAGTTTTAAAACCCCATAATTCTACCATTATGAGAGAGATCAGAAGTTGTTTTGTACCTACAAAGCAAAAAGCATTTAACGAATAAGCAACTGTCATCAATCTACACAGCTGGAAAAATTCAAGAATATAGCAAAATATAAGAAAAAATAAATTGCTGCCTATTGGTAAAAGTTATCAAAATCTTTAACATAATACAAAAATGAAGACTAAACACAAAAGGATCCATTGCTGCAATGGAAAACTTTGCAGATGTGAACAGCATATAAATCAGTACAGAGTTATCTGCTCCCTGACAGCAAGTTCTAGTGCCTTCCCTGCAGATGTGGGCTTCTGCAAGGCAAAGAGTGAAAACTGACAGGAGCCATTTTTCAGAGTCTTGCAGACACTACGGAAGCAGACAGGAGCCCTGGGAATCAAGGTGCTTTGCATGGACTAGAAATACTCAGGAGCTGAAGGTATCCAGCCGCTAGAACTGCCACTGAGGCGAAGGGGACAGGGACAAGAACAGGAGTAAATGAATCACCACAGCTGAACAATTACCACTTCCCAGCTGTACTGTCGCAACTGTTAGCTAAGGTCACACAAACACACAGATTGTTTAAATATTACTAATAATAGTAATAGTAGTAATAATAATAATAAACAATAAATCTTCATGTTTAATCCACCTTCCCTGCTATAAAAGCCAGTCTAGCCTTTCTCTCTTCCTGCCAAAAGGCTCCTGCATATTTCAATGAACCTTCCCTCCTTTCCTTGTCCACCTTTACACTCTTAATACCTACACCTTTTAGAACATGTCTGAGAATTTACTCGTCCTCACACACACAGAGAACAATTTTCCTCCCCTAGAGTTCAGCCCTGCTCCTCTGCACGCCAGTTGTTCTGTCAAAATACAGCTGTTAATACAAGTTATTTCCATTCTCCATCATCCAACTGTGTAGGCAGGAAAGACCTTACTGACAGAGACTAACACACACTCTGTTCTGAAACTGTTCTTAGGTTGCTGCTGCTTTCTCAGGATTAAAAAAGCCTGTGAGCCCCAAGCTGCTTTAGGGCTCTGGTTTTGCTGGTTGGTTGGTTTGGAGGGGTTTTGGGGGGTGGGGGGTGTGGCAGTTCTTTTCTTCTACCCCAGCTCTATGTGCAAATCTAACAAAGGGCTCTCTCTGACCATCCAGACCTTCCCCGACTGGCAGCCAAAGATGATGTATGGCACAGTCATTCCAGAAGTAAAAATTTCATGAATATCAACTAATTGGCAAATATCTTAAATCTCAAAAAAATGGAAATATGGTGAGAAGGCATCAAGGGAAAAAGGATGTAGAAATAAGTAGTTGAGGGCTGGGTGAAGAAGTAGTTATTATGGATATCAAAGGGATAAGAGATAAAACTTGATCTAAAAATGGAAGCAGAATGAGAGAAGTGAAATCAAGCTGGGAAAGGCACAGAACCTTTACAAAAGCAAGAAAGATTGTATTAGGTTAATACTTATTTAAGGTGTTTTTATACGAAGCTCACAAGAGCAGTCAAATACTTCTTCCTTTATACAGAAGGGTTAAGAACCCTGGCAGTTAGGTAAGAAAGCATCAATCTTTATCCAGGCTGCAGCTAAAGAATGAAATTTTGCCCTTAGTTTGTCCCTGACAGCAGAGCCCATCACCTACAAATAACAAGTAGGGAATATGAATCTGAAGGGGGTGCTCTTCTTTACCACAAAAGGCCTATTTAGATCAGATCAGATTACAACTACCCCTGATAATTTTATCTGTGCACTGCCCACAGATGACGGAAGAAGTTCCGGACAGCACTTCAGCCTCACCTTTGCATTCCCTTCCTTTTAAAACTAAACGTAAGTGAAGGTTGTCACAAATCTCAGCTAAACAACATAGTGAATCAGTGATGCTATTTATCAAGCCAGTCTCTTGTGCTATCTACTTTGGCTTGGAGTTGAAAGGAGATTTATGTTTAAAGAGAGACTGCACATATTTCAGGAACAGCCTTATATTTCTTTTAAACAGTAACATTTATGTAAGTCAGACATACAGACTGTTCCAGTAAAGAATTAAAATTACAATGCCATTTATGCATTTCTACAGAGTCAATGTGGCTCTCAGATACTATTCAAATATGTCAAGTATTTTCTATTTGTATGTTTGTGATCCATTTATATGAAGCTACCCCTTACATATGGGACATCATCAGCCACTGTTCTGGGAAGAGGGAATTCCCACTAGACTTTGAACAGAACCTCAGGAACCATGATCACCCCAGAATTAAGGACGGAAGCACTGTGGAGAGATACGTGGTGGGTGTTCAAAGACCCCGAGATTTAATTCATAGCCCTCACCAAATTACAAAACATGATCTGCTAGAAGAGCAGATCACAAGATTTCTGGAGGATAATAGAAGTTTAAGCCATAAATAGATATGTGTGAATCCATGCCTGAGGACTAATAACATGCCATTAAAGGAAAATGTAAGCACCATGTTAATGGGAATTTACAACAAAAGTCAGTGGAGCTTGCAATACTTTCCCAGGGGAACTGGTGGAAACTCCCACTGCTTGGAACATATGAATCCAGGAAGGTCAAAACACAAGAAAAATGCATGACATGGAGTGATCCCATATGAGTAAAGTGGGCTAAAATGATTAACTAGTCTAAGTTCTTGTCCTTTTGCAAAACTGTAAGCTTAAGAGAGAGGCCACTTTGCATGACAGAATCATTCTGTATTCTGGGTGTACAGAACAGGGGAAAAAAAATCCCCCACCTTTTCCTCCCTAAATAGCCATCACTGCTGGCTTAGTACAACAGCCTTCAGTCTGCTCACAGTTTGGCAGCAGAACAATACAGACCCAATGTCAATCAGACAGACCAGCCTGACCTGTACAGCCAAGATCTACCTACTCAAGCTCCTGCCTCTCACTAGAGTCACCACTCTCTCATTTTTCCAAATTACACACTGTATTCACAACACACACCACAAAAACCCCTCAATACTTTTTCATGTAACAAAGACTGAGATTTTTTTCATAATCAAATCTTTAGATACCAACTTCCTTTGCTCTTCTAGATCGCCCACTTGCCTCCAGTATGCATAAGAAAGTTCTGGGTAAGCACAATTACATTTTTCTGTTCTTTATACGCTAAACCTAAAAGATCAATTACAACAGGTCTTTTTCTGCGCAGTTGGACTCCAAGATAGGATATGAGATCATCCATTAAACATACATATCCAAGATTAGATGCGCTAATTCATTTTCCCCTAGGTAATATGGCATGGTGAAAATACTGACTAAAGACTTAAACAGAAATAAGTGCATTTATGTGATGATTGCTATGCAGCGACCTAACAGGTATCATTCAAGGAGACATGCATTCTTCTCCCCTGATACTGTCACTGCTCCTACAGAGTAGATGCTGATGTTCAACACAAGGAAAAGTATTGACTGCAACATATCCAGGAATAGTTCTTATTCCGGTTTGAGAATGAGCTATTTGAATTTAACATTGCCCAAGTTTGACTACAGACAGGTCCCAACTATATAACAGCTCTCTGAGTAGTGCCAGTGTTTGGAAAAATCTGTTTTTAAATAAATTGGCTATAAAACACTACCTGCCTCAAAGTTTCAATTAGGAAGGTGATGTAAACATCAGTATGAGTTTTCACTGTTACTCATTTTGTCTCTGGACCTACAATCAAGTAAGTTGTCCTAAGGAAGCGCTTAACATCAGCATGATCTCAAACCTAACCAACAGATCACTTCAGAGTTGATAGAATAAATTCTACTTACTGACCTCTTTTAAGATCCCACAAGAATAAACAAACATTTCAATCAACTGCCTGCCTCAGACCTGTTTATGCTACAAGCAGCTCCTCACTGAAGGCCTCTGAAGTTCTACTGCAACATTAATCAAGGACCACACTTTTTCTCTGCAAAACAATTATAATCTGGCCTTCCCACCTTCTTCCTACCTTTTGTACTTTAGAGTGTTAGGAAAAGCAGAAAGAGAGGTGGAGTTCTACATAGTTTTGTGCAAGGTAACCTTACATCTACATACCCACGACCCTGGCAGCTACAACAGCAACAGGACACATTGAAATTATGATTTCTATATAGTCAAACATCATTCTACTACATTATCATTAACAAGAACCATAGGTGCCACTTCATTTAATCCAGTTTTAATTACCATAAGCATTTTACTCCTATTGAAAGCCATGCTTCTACAGATGAGAAACTGAACTCGGCAAAACCAAGCATTTCTGAGGGCCCCCAAATCAAGTGTGGTTTTAGCTTCTGGAAACTGCACCTCTAATCATTTTGAGATCATAACACTCAAACTTCAACGACATTTTCCTCCAAGTGGCTGTTATAATGTTGTCTCTCTCTTATGCTTTCTACAGGCTAAATCAGGAATGGATATCTGACATAAAGATCCTTCTTCTTAACAGTGAGTGTGTCTGGAGGAGACTGAAAACCACACACAATTCTCCATATTGAACCATGGAGACAGGTGGCAGTCCTTTACTTCTGTGAAATGCAGAGGAGACAAAGCACTCCAAATATACTCTTTAAAGAACTTGATTTTTTGTTTCCATGTCATCATTTACACTCCTTTATGTTCATCTTTATCCAAGTTTTCCTAGGATTATATTTGGTATTCAACATTCAGTGTCACTGTAATACCACAACTTGACTTTCCTGCCACGACAAATCAATGTTTCTCAGTGATCCAAAGCAACCTCAAAGCTTTCTTTCTCTGTCTCAAAGACCTTGATCAACACCAAGTTTCCTTATCTTCTTAAAGCTGGCATCAAACACAGCAATCATCTCAGAATGAAATTTTTTGTACATGTCAGATCAAAAAAGTAAAGAACAGAGTTAAAGGAAAACAAAACTATCCACACTTACAGTAGGAATATTATCCAGTTAATGGAAAAAAAGAGCATGTGAGCACCAATGTAATCCTTCAAAAAGGACATTCTTTCTATTCCCAGTTCTCCAGGATGTGAAATAAGGTACAAACTACCTTTGATGGCAGATGGTCTCCTCAAAGCATGGTAGACTCATGATGAACCAAGAATGGAAAGAGACAAATACATTTATGATCCACAGGATGTTTAACAACTTTATTTTGACCAAAGCTACAGATACCCATTTGCTCTCAAGAAAGAAGCTGGCAGCAAGCAAGAGTTAATCTTTAGTATAAGGCCAGCTGGAATAACACAGACCACTCAGACAACAAACATCACCTCACAAGCACCCTGGATTTGTTCCAAAAATCACTTGAGAAGTGGTATTCTTTCTTGACATGCTCAAGGACCAATTCAGCTTGCACCAGAAGCAGTATTTTTTTCCCCCTTCCAGTGCATGTTAGGAACCATAGTTTCTAAATCTACTTAGAGATGATTTTGAATCATCTCAAGACACACATTTTCCCATAGCATCACTAGCATTCTTGTAAATTATTTTCGTTGTGTTTAAGCTTAAAGCCACAAATGTCATGCAGCTAAAAAAATGTTAGATCAATTCCCCATCTCCTACCTTCCAAAAGAAAAAACCCTTTAGATATAGGACTATATTTTTATTAGGTAGAAAGAGACTGTGTGTTTGCAAAGCTATTCACCCACATTAGTACTACTATGAAATCACAAGATTCCAGCTGGCATTCAATAATTTTATTTCTAGTTATTTCCCTGAACTCACAGAGCTTTCACAGCCAGGGAAGTAAGCAAACATAACACCTGCTTGGATTTGGCAAGCTGCATGGGGCCCAATAATAAGCCTACCCCCTGATAGTCTCCCTTATTTACAGATGCTGATTTGCTAACAATAAGATAGTTATGCTCACCTTCAGAAATGCGGACAAATTTGGATTAGCAAACACTGAAGATTCATCTCACATCTCAAATGGAGGCTGGTAGTTTATAATTCACTCCTCTCTAAGAACTATTACTGATTTGGGGCATTTTCAGATAAAGTCTGCTTTCCTCTCTTCACTCCATAGCAAACCTAGAGTAAGAAGCAGGAGAGAAGACACAAAGCCCTCAGCCTGAAGACTAGGTACAACTGTACAACTAGGTACAACTACAGCAGCAACTGTACCTATTTTTATTTTGTAAGAGTATTTTCATAATTTTTTAGTGATTGGAACAAATTTACTTCTTCTGAACAATTCAGGCAAAATATCAGCAGATGGAGTTACCAGAGTTGGAAGGGTAAATCCAACGTATCCTACCCATCCCAGTACTACCCCTTGCACCAGCCCCCAGTGCTCTTCAGATTTTGTGTTGAGACACAATCCCAGGAAAAGAAGAAAAAGCAGACTCTTTTCTACAGGCATCAGCCAGAGCAAGAAGTGACACAGGTACTGGCAAGAAGTACAGCAGCAAGCCTTAAAAGCAGTTCATCAGTAACAAGCAACTCCTT
The DNA here is from genome assembly GCF_037157495.1 of Lathamus discolor. Lineage (NCBI taxonomy): Eukaryota > Metazoa > Chordata > Aves > Psittaciformes > Psittacidae > Lathamus > Lathamus discolor. The sequence continues at coordinate 21,236,338 of NC_088889.1, read as the reverse complement.
TATTTGTCTAAGATGCTACAAAGAGTTTGGAACAAGAAGTTTGCCACTGTCCATGCAGTCCCTCAAAGCATGCAGTACACATATCCCAAGAGCAAAGACATTAATAACCTAACCTGACTTAAGACAGTTATCTTTTTTCACGTGAAATAATTTCTATGCATCTAAGTTTCCATGTATACACACAGGCCCAATGGAACCAGAAATGTCTTTCTGCATCAAGTGGCTTTGCAATACCCTGAAAATAAGTACCAAGATGACTACTATGGATAACCACCCATGCTTTAGCACCCATGCCACCCCATTACAGTGTGGCTGGAAACTGCAATGTTTGTATCTCCCTTTCAGGCAAGGTAATGTGATACTTTCTCAAAAGGAAGAACATTAAAGATAGCTGTGTCTTATACATCAAATTTGCAAGGGCAGGAAACAAGCAACCTTCAGGTTCAGTATGCTCAATACTGCTAGAAAAAAAATCCAACACGACACCCTCAGACCAAACCTAACAACCAGTCTCTGGAGAGCAATCCATTCTTACAAATCCATCCTAAACAGACTACAAAGCAAAGTGGAAACTACTGAGCATTATACAGCTCCATTTGTAACAATAGTAAGTTTATGATTCCTACCATAAAAATGCATGGAATGCTTTCCCTGAATACTGATTTATAAAAGAAATAGCATATCTAAGGTACAATGTAAGTACTATTCATATATATTCTCTCTAATGAATGACAGTAATACAGGAGAACATGCATGCCTAATTCTTATACATGAACCCAGCTCTGAGTATAACCCCCAGAAACTGGAACTATGATCCTAAACTGCTTTCTTAGTATTATACATTTCACAATATACTACTCAAAAGTACTACTTATCAACGAGTGTCATTTCAGAGCACAAAAAGGAAGAATATACAGCTTTCTTCTAAAAAACCCGTTCCTAATTGATTTTATTAAGCAATCATTTATATGCTCATTAGCATAATATAACTTCTTAGGAAGTCACACATTTGAATATAATTAGCCACTTGTTTTGTTGCATTCAGTGCTAATGACCTTTCTTTGAAGCAAGATGTATGTTGCTTCATTTTTCTATCGTTAAAACTTAAGAGAAGCCTCTGTTGGTTGAAAATGCAGGAATCCTCTGAACCAACTTTAAACACACCTAAGCAATAAATTACCTTTTCACTTAATTTATACTGTGTTTGTTTGGAACAGCTTTGTTGTAACAGCATAAAGGCTTTAAATCTAGGTGATTAAAGCCAGACTTCTAGGTACATATTTGGGATCACAAATAATGCCAAGCAAACACAGTTCCTGCTGACATCCAGAGTAGGTCTAAACAGCATAGCTCAAAAAAAGGCTTAAGCATGCTGAAAGCAACTCTTTGCCACATTGCTAGACCTCACTCACACTGCAGCCTGCGTTTGAGGAGACCGCACTGTACTTCTGTCTCTACTTAGCATCATTTACTTTTAATTTCTATTAGAAAAAGTAGGAAACAATTCAATCAATTTTTCAAGTATTACATTTTCAATGTAAGAAGTAACAATAATGCCTTCAGGAGAGGTATGCATTTGATAAGTCTTCCCTCCTCCAGCTATTACTTAAACTTCCTTCTTTTCTATCTACATGGTTGATGGTACTTAGATTTGGTCTAAGCAGACTGGTACTTAGATGTCTTCGTTGTCCAACATGATCCAATTATTTTGAGTATACAAGGTTGGATAAGGGGAGGATTATCTTCATCTAAATGAATAATTCGCAACTTTAAACTCTTGATTTCCCATTCCACGATTTATCCATAAATAGCCAGTTCTGCAAAGCCTTATTAAAAAAGTAGCTTTTTTTTACAACTCCAATTACTATACAAGTGCTGAGGAAAAAGATGACTTTGTATGCAAGACTTGAAGTTTGTTCTAAATAAGAGGAAGAACATTACATTTACTGAAAACATTTAAAGAAAACTGTGTATTAGGAACCCAGATTGTTTTTGTAAAGAGCCTTCTTCCAGAGCTGGCTGGAGTTCTTGCCCTTCAAAACTCACAAGGTTAAATTAAATATCATGCATGAAGTAGGTTATGTTCAGCATATGAAGAGAGATCGCTCTTCGACCTTCCACATTTGATAAAACATGCAATACCTGAATGTTATCCTCCTTCATTACTTAACGCAAACCTTTGTAAACTCATCACCCAAGAGTCACACAGGCTATGGCCAGGACATGGTCCCACAAACCCACTATCCAACCTCTTAAATTATCCTGTGTACCATCTTCACAGAGGTGGTCAAAAACTATGTGTGGCAAATTTCACTCTGAGCAGCTAGCAGAACAGCAAACCCAAAATCTTCAGAAAAATCTCTACTTTAAAGACATGATTAGAGAAAGAAATTCTCTTTCCACTGCTCCTCCCATGAAATTACAGTTGAGTAACTATGACAATGGCAGAATTTAAACTTATTTTCAGTATTTTAAGCAGTGTGTAACAGCACCACCTGGTGATCTTAGCTTTAAAATATTAAGACACCCACCAAATTAAGGCACAGTAATCAGCACAGAAGAACAAGAACAGATTTTAATTCTGGTTGTGTATAATCTGGCAATTTTTCCCCATTAAAAATACATGTGATTTTTACCAATAAATAGCAACACTATGTGATTCTGTTAAAAAACAGATCAAACTCCTCAGAGCTAGCATCGGCCAACGGCCATCAGTAAGTGGTGAAAGCTCAAGATAGCAACAGCCAGTTTAGTAAAATTCAGTAACTGGTTCAAATGTTTTAACATCCTAGCTTGATGAACTGTTTGCTTAAACGTTTGGTTTAAAGCTCATACAAATAGAAAGGCCACCTCAGAAACAGTCAAGCCTAGGTAATGAAAATCACTTGAAAACTCAAACTGGATGTCATGTATGCTGTATATTCTGAATGGAGCTATATATAAACAGAATAAGCATTTTAGTCCTAATGCATCAAGAATTTTACTGCTGTTCCAGCAAAGAATCACAGAACATCTAACACACATTGCTGGAAAAATCCTTAGGGATCCTGAAATGAAAAAGTACTCCCTAAAGACATCGGGAGCGACATGAATTCTATTAGAGTTGAGCATTTCTTTTTCATCACTCCTTTTTAAGTTGTGACTAAATTAGCACAGCCTGCACACCCCAGGCTGTGCGCTGGGAGGAGGAAGGGGGAGAAAACGGAAGATATAACGGCCTGAGGCACTTCAAGCAGAGAGCATCCATCTGCTAGCAGCAGTCAATGAACAGAACATTTCTAAAAAGCTTCCCACTCATATTAAGTCAAGCCAAAAGAACAGGAAACACCTTCCTTCTCTGTAACTGTGCAGGACTGAACATAACAGGACAGTGGGCTATAAATATATGTTTAAAAAAAAACTAAAAAGTGAGAGAGAAGCTCACAAGGCAGTCCTGTGTTCAGTCTCTCCTGCTGCAAAGCCGGTTTGAGAGGCTCCTGCTCATCTTTACGTCATCCGTTCCCTCCTCCACTCAGTGGTGGCATGTGGAGGAGTGAAATGATCAAAGGGAAATAGGAAAATTTTTAAAAGGGTTGGTTCATTTTACTATTTTTTTTTTTTATATTGCTTGTGAAACCCAGATCTTTTCACTGTCCCAGTAAACAAACACATAGCCCAAGCCAAGGAAAAGCCATATTTGAATGAAAGGAATGGGAAAGGGCAGATGAGAGATGGGCAAGGCCAGGATAAAACTGGCTTAGCTGTCAGAGATGCTTATCATGAACTGCACTCCAGAGCTGCAGCTCTACAAGATGAAGGCCTCTGATGGCAATATCACTGGAAGGAGCTCCCAACTTTTTACACAACAGCTCATTCCTCCTTGCACACCACAGCACATCAGCTCTCTGGGCAAACACAACTACCTACTGCACTTGCAGCAAGTCCTAGTGCAGCAATCATCCAGGTTAAAAATAACTTACATGTGTGCACAGAGTTGTTCTGGTTCAGGCTAGGACTAAGGTTTGGGTTTAAGTTGTTTGTTGGTTTCTTTCTTTGGGCAGAGAGTTTACACAGGTTAGTCTGCTGACAAAACTGCTGGTGTTCCTGAACTGGACAAAGGACCCTCCTACTGAGCATACATTTCATACCTGGTACAGAACCCTGTAGTTTCATTAATTTGCATTTAATACCTACATTTACATTTGAGTCTTACACCAGCGTACTGTATTTGCTTGAGAAAGGCTGGTGTTGCAATGGCACTGAGCGGAAGCCAAGATCTTTGCCTGACTTTTGAATACCACATACAACAGCAGTGCTTGTCCATCTAGGAGGGCACATGACACAACTGGGAAGGCAATAAGGACAATCAAAGCTACACATACACTTCACTTCTGCATAAGGAATGAGTGGTAATGTGGTGGAGAAGCATCACCACTTGTGCTGTTCTGATATTGATCCCTCAGCCATCACTGGATGCCTATGACAGATACTGTGCCAGATGTGCCTGAGCAGGTGCTGTTACAGCCCTACAACAGGAATATAACATGCTTGCACATCCTTCCACAGACACGCTTGAGCTGATGCCACCTGTATCCCACACCAACACATACATGTCGGCTCCTCCAAGACCATCAGCAACAACTAGATGAAAGCAGCTTGGGATCATAGCTAACTCGTATCCAGCTGCAAAGTGCAGGTGAAATGAGTAAAAGTGTGTCTGCAAAAACAAAAGCAACTAAATCAGTCTTCCTTACAAAAAACACCATAGACAGGCACTGATTTCTTTCTGTCATTTGTCAGTCCTACAGAAGGTCCAGAAGTTTAATGCTGTGGTCATTATTTAAGAAAAGCTGTCTTCCAAAAAAACTGCAATAGCTCCACCAGCAAACCACACTCACAAACCCTCAGGCTTAGAGAATGCTTCCCTGCACTGTCACATCATCAGCTCTCCAATTTATTTCATAGAGCAAAACAAGAAGGCACTTTCAACACATGAAAAAGGAACTAGGCACTATGAGAGAACAGAGCATTAAAAAGCAACAACATTCTCCCTCTCAGGTTTTGAACCGCAGTGCCTATGAAATGACACAAACATTTCAAAACTCGTGTCTGGATGCTAAAAAATCAGTCTTATGCCATAGAAGTGGCATGATCAAAAAAGACAGCAGCAGCTACATGGAACTTAAACCAGAGCTATGTTACCTGGAGTGTATTTTAAGCTTGTCTAACAACGTTCCAAAGCTAAAATGGTTTAATTCAGCAGCTTGTTAGAAGAGGCAGATTACCAGCACAGATTTGATAGACATTACTGGGGGGGGGGGGGGGGGGCAGGGGTGGAAGGAGGAGAAAGGCAGTTACCTATTTTCTGTCACACTGTACTAGAAGGAAGATAGATCTATTAATATCCAACTTCATCTCCTTGTGAATGGTACTATAAAAAGTGAATGTTTTAAAAAACATTAGCCCACTAGGTAAATTGTCGTTAAGTAAAGGATTGCTCTCAAGAGAAATGACAGGTTCCAATTACCTACACAAGGCTGCAGGGAGATAAATTTCAATCAGTGAATTCCACAAACATGATAGATATATATATATATATATATATATAAAAAATCGTACTCTGTCACACAGAAATTGTCAAAGTTAACAGGGAAAATTTCAAGATATCAGAAGGCAAAACTTCAATATACAAGCAACAGATTTCACAAGCATGCAGTATTTTAGAAGGCATTTCTTCTTGCTTGTCAAAATGAAGCAGAGTTTTATGCTTTCCTGACACAACAGGATTCTTGCCTACATTCAACTAGAGCAAAGCCATCATGAAACACACCCTCAACTCCAGAGTCACAAACAGGCCTGACTGTCAACAAAGCAGCTGAACACAAATATTTTCTGTTATTAGTTAAGACAACAGAAGTTCTCTTACCTCATTTGATTAAGACTTTAATTTCTTTTTTTTTTTTTTTAGTCAACTTCAAGGACAATCTTCAAAATTAAAAGTACCAACTGAGATCATCCCGAGTCCACATACAGACTGAACCAACAGCTCTAAGAAAATTTAGAACTATCTTTTCTAGCTTTTCCCTTTTCTGGCTAAGCAAAAGCAGGAACAGAATAAGGGAGACCAGCAAAGCTTAAGTATTCCAACCAGGAGGGATGCTGTGCTATAAGACAAGAGAAAGGTAAACTGTGAGTGACCTCAACTGGAGGAAGCTTGAACTTGTTAACATGAAAAAGGACAGAGCAGTAAGATGTAATTCAGTAGTTCAGTTCTGGCCATCTTAATTCAACAATTTGTCATTTACCTTCAGAGACAAGCATCTGAGCTTAGTCAATCTAGACTTCCCTTCAGTGAGTAAAGAGAAACATAGACTTTAGAGAATGAGTCATTTCACTTCCTTTCGGATTAAATGAATCACACCCTAGATCTGTCTGCCTCTGTGCAGAGACCCTGAAAGGACTGCAGGATGATGAGCCACCCAAGCTCAAGCCATGTCATGGGACTAGATGGAAGAGGCATGTTGATGAAGAAAAAGATACACTTGAAACAACAACAACCAACCTCCAACAAAACACACCCACAGGTAAAAACCATGTAAGATTATCCTAAATATAAAGTGGAAGATGCCCTTTATCCTCCTTCAAGGAGAGATAAAGTTAACACATGAAATGGGAAGATCAAGGAAACGAATGAGACAGAAGTTGTTAATGATAACAAAGGACTCAAAGGAGAAGACAGTAGGCAGATCAAAGGGAATAAAACTGAAGCAGTGGTCTAGCTAGAGGAGGAAGTCTTTCAAAGCCTCAGCGAGTAAAGAAATGTAGGAGGATACAAGACAAAACCAGAAAAAGAGAACTTCAAGCAATGGTTCAAAGACAAGAGAAAATCCCATGGGTTTTCCACTCCAGTGAAGGTGGAGACAAGGACTAGCTTCTACCCCAACAGAAATGAAAGCAAAAAAGACGAGAGACTAGAAGTTTCATTATTGAAACTGAAGCCAGAGATAGGAGCTGATCCAGAATGAAGAATCAAAGAAAAGACTACATTCGGCAAAGGAAAAAATGTGGAATAATTCAAAGTCAATGCACAGCTGCAGCTGCAAAACTACAAATTCAGGGTGGGATGACAGATATGATAGAACAGCTCACATGACTGGAATCATGAGATGGATGCTTTAAAGGTCCACAAAAAAGACAGCCAGGGAAGGTGACAGAGGACTGGTTTTACACAAAGGAAGTTTGAATGTGTGAAGCTCTGCTGAAAAACAAATGATAGGCCAATAAAGAGTTAATGAGTCTGGATGAGATGTGAAGCCAAAGGAAACACTGTCAAGAGCATTTGCTGCAGACCACCTGATCTTGAAGATAAAGCCTTCTTTAAACAAATGGAAGATGTCCTGGTACCCATGGTGAGCTGTAAGCACACTGGCATCTGCTGGAAGGGAGTCATAGTGGGGCATAAGCAATGGATTTCTAGAGCACACTCAGAACAGGTCAAGTAGGAGCAGCACTGTGATACATCCACCATTCTCTAGAAAGAAAGAAGTGGTGGAGAATTTACAGTTTGATGGCAAGCTTAGTTACAAAAACCACTGAGATAATAAAGCTTCAGATCTTGAGGAGTGCAATGAAAACGGGTAGCATTATTACAAGCCTGAATTTCAGAGGGCAGGCTTCAGTTTGCTCAGAGAAGAGGTAAACAGGACCCCTTGAGGTACTGCGATGAAGGCCAAAGGGGCCACAAAGACTGGTCAGTCTTCAAGTACAGTCTCCCCAAAGCAAAAGAGCACTCCATATTGTGCAGGATGTGCAGGAAGTTGAGCAAGCAGGAAGTGTGGCAGCTTGTCTTTATAGCAGCTCATGAATCTTCTTGGTCTTCCATTGCAATCTCTGTTTTCAGGTCTCACAGCTCACTCTATCTGAGTTTTGAAGAAATGCAGCATTACCTATGGTAGAGAAAGACCAAACACTTCAACAAAATCTACATCCACAAGTCAATTGGACTGGCTGGGGTACACCTGAGCATGCTAAGGGAGCTGGGAGTAAGGTAAGAGGCATCTTTGCCATCTTTAAAAAGTTGCAGGAATGACAGATCACAGAATCATTAGGGTTGGAACGGACCTCTGGAGATCATGTAAGTCCAACACCCCCTGCCAAGGCAGGGCCACCTAGAGCAGGTTACGCAGGAACATATCCAGGCAAGTTGTGAATGTTGTCTTTGACTAGAAGACAGGAAGCATCAGGCTTTTCCTTCAGGAGGAAAGTAGGACACTGGAGGTGAGTTGGCCTACCCTGTTGGAAGGCTACAGAACAAATCTACTCAGAAATAATTTTCCAGACACAGAAAAGAAAGAAGGTTACTGGGAACTACCACCACAGATTTAATAAAGGCAGATCATGCCTGACTGCAATAAAAGCCACACTGCAGTCAAGGTAAACAGTAACTTGTGCTCTTCCCCTCATTACAGAATCACAGAATCACAGAATCCCAGAATCCCAAGGGTTGGAAGGGACCTAAAAAGATCATCTAGTCCAACCCCCCTGCAAGAGCAGGGTAACCTACAGTACATCCCAGTTTTGTGTCATCAGCAAACTTGCTGAGGGTGCACTCAATTCCCTCATCCAGGTCATTGATGAAAATATTAAACAGCACCGGTCCCAGCACCGACCCCTGGGGAACTCCACTAGTCACAGACCTCCAGCTAGATTCTGCGCCATTGACCACAACTCTCTGCCTTCTTCCTTTCAACCAGTTCTCGATCCACCTCACTACTTGATCGTCAAGCCCACACTTCCTTAGCTTATCTATGAGGATGCTGTGGGAGACAGTATCAAATGCCTTACTGAAATCAAGAAAAACTACATCTACCGCTCTACCATCATCCCTCCACCTAGTCACTTCCTCATAGAAGGCTATAAGGTTGGTCATACATGACTTCCCCCTCATAAAACCATGTTGGCTGTTCTTAATGACCCCCTCATCCTTGATATGCCTAGTGATGGAGTCAAGAATAAGTTGTTCCATCATCTTTCCAGGGATGGAGGTAAGGCTGACCGGTCTATAATTACCCGGGTCCTCCTTCTTGCCCTTCTTATAGATTGGTGTGACCTTTGCCATCCGCCAATCCTCAGGCACCTCGCCCGTTTCCCACGACTTACCAAAGATGATGGAGAGTGGCCTAGCAATGACCTCCGCCAGCTCCCTCAGCACCCGTGGGTGCATTCCATCCGGACCCATCGATTTACAGATGTCCAGTTTGCATAGCTGATCCCTAACCCAATCCTCATCTACCAAAGCAAACTCCTCCTTTGTCCTGACTCCTTCTGGGGCTATAGAAATCCGGGGCCCTCGGGGAGAGTCTGCAGGAGTAAAGACAGAGGCAAAGAAGGCATTACATTTCATCATTCTCCCTGGCAGCCAAATAGAGGAGATACAGACTAGATAGGTGAACTGCGAGTTGAGTTAAAAACTGGCCAGATTCAAAGGGTAGTGGTCAGCACTTCAACCAGGTTTACAAGTGGGACTGAAACTGAAGTTATACTGTCCAATGCTTCCATTAACAACGTGAACAATGAGACAGGAAGTTCTCTTTGCCAGCCTGCAGCCAACATTACATCAGGACATTGGTCAATACGTTAGTGGGCAAAGCCACTATTCAGAGGTGTTTTAAGATACTGAAGAAATGAGCTGGCAGAGGCCTCATAAAGTTCAACAAGGCAAATGCAAATCTTTTTTGCACCTGGGACAGAAGAACTGCAGCAGGGAACTGTTTGGCTAGGGAGCAGCTTTGCAGAAAAGGATCTAGATTTCTCATGGAAAGAAAGATGGACATGACACAGCAGCACCCAACTGCAGTGATGAAGGCTAACCACATCCTGGAGTTGCATTATTAAGAATGCAGCCAGCAGGTCAAGGGAAGCGATTATTATCCCCTCTTCAGCATTTGGGAGACTATACTTGTCCAGTTCAGGACTCCTCTGCACAAGACAAGACATTGACATACTGGAGCAAGTCCAGCACAGAGATGCTAAAATGATTAGGAGACTGGAGACTGAAGCACATGGCGTGAGGCTAAGAGCTGAGTTTGCTCAGTCTTAAGATGAGAAAGCAACAGGGAAGATCTCACTCGTGTCTTCAGCTACTCAGTGGGAGGTTAGAAGGAAGATCAAGCCAGAATTGTCAAGAGATGCTCAGCAAAAGGACAAGAAGCAAGAGTCACATTTCATCAGAATAAGTTCTGACTAGATATAAGAAAAAAATTCTTCACAATGAGGGTAGTCAAGCATTACAGAACAGGTTGTCCAGGGAGATTGTGTTATATCCGTCCTTAGGGATACCCAAAGCTCAGCTGCACTAGGCCCTGAGCAGTTTAATGCAACTTCAGAGCCACCATTTTGTGGATGTCCAGAGCTCCCTTCCAATCTACATTATTCTAGGATTCTACTATACTCTCCTCCCTTGGTTTAGTTTTGTAAAGTAGTTTCTCATTGTTTTGTAAAACAGTTCCTCTGTTCCTCTTCTTTGTATATTCATGTTCTTCACATGTATGCTTTCCTAGTCTAACTCATGCTGTATAGTTCTGGCACTATGATCACCTGTAATAAACCAGCTACGAAATTAGTGATGATCATGAAGGTTAAAGAATTCAACAAGCAGTTTAAATGTAAGCAGTCAAAAATGCTTTAGAGAACATCTTCAGAAATGTCTTCCCATTTAGCAATAAAATACTGTTAGCTATGTTTTGGTATTTAGAAGGATTAAGGGAAAACACATTCATTTAAAGAAATTATTGAAAACACAGCACAAGAGTTCAGAAATAGGATTAAGCCAGATGCAGCTGCAATCTTCAAACTTAGTTCAAACCAAATCTGAATATCTGCAACTGTAGCTTTCAAGTTATAATCATGCCATTGACCTTCCTTCCCCACTCCCTTTTGTTTTTGGCCACTGAAGACTCTGATGCTTTCAATAGCTCCAAGTCAAGAACAACTCCCTTGTAACGACGACTCTGACATGGATATAGTGAGAGCAGATTGCCTGCAAGGAAACAAGAATAAACCAGCTATTTAGAGAGATTATGTAATGCAGCCCAGAGCTGTAAAATGAGATTTAAAGAGACAGAACTCTGCGTTTCAGCCCTGTAAGTAACCATAAAACTTGGGCAATACTGTAGAGTATATTGAAGAGACAAATAGAAGTCTTGTCAAAGCGTCCCCTCTCTGAGGTAGTATTTTATTCATAATTCTCACAAAACCAGTACCATTTGGCTATTTTGTCAAACCCTTTAAAACAAAGTTGAAACACCATATCAGAGGTGTTTCAACCCCCGGTGGTTGCACATCAAGACGGTGTGTGGATTTATGCTACAAATGTGAACTCTATGTGAACAGATACAACGCATCTTGTGGACCTGAGCTTGTTGAACTTTTGAAGCTTAGCACTCTCAGCACAATACTGCATGCTGAAAATCAAACTGATTATGAACAAATGCAACAGAATTAGCCTTTCCTACATGAATATTTTAGCAAGTGTAAACAAGATTCAGGCTTTTATAAGCAGACAATTCCCAAACGAACACCCATGAACATCAGATGGTTACGCAAAGGAAGACCAAGACTATGAACTGCCATGCACCACCGTATTATAAACAGCAAGGAAAAACACAGCAAAGGCATGTGTGATAAGGCAGACTAGTTCTGTGTATTGGACATTCTTACACAAAGCTGGAAACTATAAAATCTTGAGGGTTTGTCCATGGCTTTCTTTAGAGCATACACGCACACATAAAAACACTGATGCATAAAATAATGATTTTGTAGAAGAGTCCAGAACTGTTGAGCAGTTGTTGAGAGATTTCATTTCCACATTTCTTCACTTTAGAATGGAAGAAAAAAAAAAAAAAAGTACAATTACCTTAGGAATTCTAATGAAAAACTGGTTTTCATCTAACTCTAAACATCCTTTCATTAAAAGCCTCAAAAAATAGCAGCATCATGCATTCAGCCAACCCCAGCTGCTTTGCTAGTGATTAAATAAGACAGTGAGCCCAGATCACCATCTTTTCACCTCCCCTGAAAAAGGCATTACAGCAAGGAAGAATTTGGCCTACACAGGGGAGGGAAGGGAAAGCAGGGGGAGAGGGGTTTTCTTCTTTAAAATAAACCCAGCAAGCCCCTGCTTCATTGCTGGACTTTTCCTCACATCATGTCAAGCCTGCAGGTTGCTGGCAAGCAGAGCAGGCACAGTGCAAGACCTGCCAGCATTCCCAGACCACACACACGCTCTCTCAGCTGCTTTTGAACACACTGGGGATGAAGTCTATCTACCACCCATTCCTGCTTTCCAGAGCCTGGTTCTTCCCTGCAGCAATAGCCCATACAGAAGACTACATGGGGGAAAATCATGTCCTTACAGTACTGAAGGTAGCACACAGCCTTGACGCAAGAGCCACCAGCAAGCTGCAGAACAGGTCTCCTGAACAGTTCTAGCAAGCTGTGCTGCACTGGCATCCCAAGGGGATGCTAATTTCAGCAGTTCATTTGCAACTCAGTTAACTTCAGAAATGCAAATGTAGTAGTATCAGCAAATAAATAAGTAAGCAGCTCAGCATTTTTTCTGATCAGATAGCATGGTGCTCCAAGGATAACTGTTCATTTTTAAAACAATCAACTATCAATGCACCTCAGTTACCCTCAATGAATAACCCGTACTTTCTCTTTAAAATATATACTGTTAGTTCATTTACTTTGCCACACTTTCATGTCTGAACACAATGGATATTAACATAATTTCAGGAAAAAAAGCAGGCCATGATCACTGGCCCACAGTGACAGGGTGAGATTTTCTAAGTTCACTGCCATAGCCCAATTTACCATTAAAACAATGTAAAACCCAAACTGTGATGAAACACAGTAGACAACTAGCTCATTATACAGCAGCAGAAAGAAAAGACATTCAAACACCAATTGCTCTACCTGAAATATCATCTGCTGCTTTCAATGCCTGGGACTGAGCAAGAACATCACTTAGCTTATTGGAAATAATTTTCCCAGAGACAGACTGGCAGCATGACAAATGAGAGTTGGCTACAAAATCAAAGACCAAATACTTTTTTCATATATAAAGGATAGCCACAAAAAAAAACAAAACAGGTGGAGAGGCTCAGACAGGTATATGTGAAAGCCAAATTATTTTCCTGTTTCAAAACTGTTTGGGAGATAATTTCATTTAAATTTGATTTTAAGCAACCATCATTTCTTGTATTTGATGCTGATGGACTTTAGCCAAGTCAGAATCACTGTGCATGACTGGGGGTCCCACACAGAAAAGCTGTGGGGAAGGAAGATGCTCAGACACATTCGCCAGCAAACACTCACCCAAGAAAGAAGTCACCTGCAATATCTTCATTTGTGATTAGCTTCCAGCATAACCAAAAGGGCTTTAGAAGGATTTAAGCACTCCAAGAAGCAAAGGGATAGCATTTTCTCCCCTCAACATTTTACTCTTCTACAATTAAAGACAAGGAACTGGGCAGTCCATATGCACCACAGACCAATTTACTTTTTAAATGCCTGCATAAAATTAGTTTTGATTAAAATGCGTTCATCCAAAGACTACTAACTGTAAAAGGTATTCTAGTGGGTTTATTCCACTTCTTATACAGGTTACACTTTATATAGGCATTTTTAAAACTTGTAAGTTAGTAACTTTGGTCCTGACACTGAAACTAGCTCACAGAAAGTGCAAGCTTTACTCTGCCAAGCAAGCAGAGCTCAATACTGTTCAGTACAAACAGCTGAATAAAACATTCTGCATATAAATCCAGTGAATAATGCTGAGTAAATCAGTCTGGATACATTTCAATAACACCGATCAATCTTAACCTTTCTATACCTATGGAGATACAGGATCAGATCAATCTTATCCTTTGCACACCTATGCAGGTGGTGTTTGAGTTCCAAGTGTAAGATTTTAATTTAGGAAAATACCTTTACCTAAGATATCCCACCCCCAAAAAGAGTACCATATTAATAAAATCCATCTATGTCCCTTGGTTAACTATGTCAGCTTCCAAGTGTTTGATATGACAGTCCATCAGCTGTCATACCCAAGAGTCATGAGACAAGAGTATTAATTAGCCAAAAAATGACAACTCTTGTCCATTAATATGAGTAACAGTAACTCAAAGAACATTCTCTTTCTGTAGTAAAAGCTGGGTTTATTCACTCACTTTAAGAGTGTAGATTCTGTAAATCTCAATTAAAATGTAATGAGAATGTTTAAATATCCTACAGACACTACAATCTTTTTTTCTATTCCCCCCCACCCCGTTCAACAGTCACGTATTAAGCACAATTACCACCAACTGTGCACATATACATAATATATGCATTATCTCACACTTCTAGTGCATATAAACAAAAGCATTTGAACGAGTATACTTAAAAATTAGCACGCATAAAGCTTTTCAAGAACTCTGATAAAATAGAAAGCCACAATCGCTTAACATAAAATAAAAAGGTGCAATGGGAATGCCAACCTTGAAAAAGCCCTTTTAAACTACAATAGTATTATCAGGTGCCATTACCCTTTGTCAGCCAGCTACCTGACCTCATAAATCAGGTATAACAACCAAATGAGAGCACAATGTAAAATCAGCGCAAGGCACACTTGCCTAATGAGTAACAAGTGAACTGCCAAGGTTTTGAGGTCACATTCGAACTGAAAAAATTATTGTAATGAACCATATTAATAAAAACAGAAGTCATATCAGCACAACTAAGCTTGCACATACCATTCTGTAGAGTTTGTGCTCGTGACTCCTTCCCCAGATTGGCATGGAATCCTCCTCCTAAAGTTGGTGTTTTGCCTGCACCTATTAGGAAAAGAAGAAAAACAACACCAAAACAACCCAGATATGTCAAATGCAATAACTGAATTGAAATATTAAAAAAAAAAAAACTTACTGTGCCTCTACAGTGAGTACCTGTGTAATTTACAACATGCCAAATTACATTAATAAGGGCAACAGAAGTGCTTGAAGGGCTTACAACAATGAGTACAATAATCCTGTGCAATTTATTTCTTCCTTCCTTGGGATACCTTAAGATCTACATGTCTCCACAAACCCTCCCAATCTCAGCTCCAAAACAAAGTACAAAAATGTCACAATCTCTATTGTAGACAGAACATGAAAATCAATACTGTAAAATACTTCTCAAAATAAATGATAAAACAATTGCTTAGTTTATATTTTTTTGTCTGAAGAATGTTCAATACATAATTTTAATAGTTAATTACTGGCACTATGGAACAAACATTTAGCATTCAATGACGA
Source organism: Lathamus discolor (assembly GCF_037157495.1). Taxonomy (NCBI): domain Eukaryota; kingdom Metazoa; phylum Chordata; class Aves; order Psittaciformes; family Psittacidae; genus Lathamus; species Lathamus discolor. The sequence continues at coordinate 21,221,021 of NC_088889.1, read as the reverse complement.
CTGTGTTGGATACTACAGACATAACACTTCAGACCAACATTAGGCACACCCACAGCAATACTTAGGTTACAAAAACCGCAAGTATGGAACTGCTACTTCTACATCCTGAGAGGCTGGAAACTAAAATAAGTCCAGGTTGCAAATCAGCATCTACTAGATGCTGGTTTTGCATCTGTGCCAATGCTGAGGAGCCTGAATGCAGAGTTTGCTAAGAGTCAATGGAACTATTCATGCAAACCAATCCTGCAGAACAGGGAATTAAACTACCAAGGACAGAAATAGTCTCCCACTAAAGCACAAAGGGTCTTTTAAAAAACAATCAGGCTACCTCAAGCAGGATATCTGAATGTATCAGCTTAAGAGCAAGTGAGACTAAAAAGCTAAATTGCACAGGATTGAAAAAAAAGCAATTTGCTTGTAGTTGGACTTCTACTTAATTCAAGTAGTCTGCTCTTCAGAATCAGGAGAAAAAGTCATCTTGTTGCCTACGATGCCTACCTACAGTTTTTCTCAGTTTCTTGTAGCTATGTTTTCTTATCTTTTACCAGTTCTCTAGAACAAATTAGAATGTTGTTGGGATAGAATCATGCAGGAAAGTGTCCCTTTGGCTAATTTGGGACAGGTTTCCTGTCTCTGCTCCCTTACAGCTTCTTGTGCCTCTGCTCACTGCAGAGCATGAGAGGACTGAAAAGTCCTTGACCAGGGTAAGCATTACTTAGCAACAACTAAAACATTGGTGTGTTATCATCACTGTTCTCAGATTAAAGCTGAAAACACAGCACTGCACCAGCTACTAGGAAGAAAATTAAGTCCATGCCACCAAAGACCAGGACACAGATACAAGTGATGAGAAACTGTGACCTAAATTGTTCACTCTTACTGGACTCTCTTAGTCTCCTCTCAGCTGCACATCCATGTTGAGAGCGGAAAAAAAAAAACAAATAAACAAAAAAAAAACCACCCACAAACAGAAAAGCTAATATTCCTGCAGTATTAGTGTCTATCAGCCTTCAAAGCTTAATTTTCCATACAACTTTTAAATTGGGTTTCTAGTGCTATCCACAACAGAAACCAACTTCATTTCATTAACATATCCTTTCAATAAACAATCATGAAAAGCTCTCCCGTAAATGCCCCACAGCTTAAGTACTTCAGCTCAACATCCTAGTTAGAAAAACATTGAACAGCAACCTCCTCACTGGTTATTTATATACAGCATTTATAGACAGCAATGTCTCCGTGCCATTCTTATATGTACCTCTCTTATTTCCGCAAATGCTCCAAAACAAACCAACCAATGATGCAAAACAGAGAGAAGTTACCAAACTACCCTAGCACACATAACATTTTTGGTATACATTTAATAAGAATGTTTTACCAGGGAGAGGTGAGGAGGGAGGGAATATATATATCAATAGTGGCAATAGTTTTATGGTGCTTTTCTTCAGTAGCAAATCTAAATTGCTGAAACTCTGCTTCCTACCCTCATTTTTTCATTGTTTTAAGATCTGCTTTATCACAGGCTTCCTCACTTGTCTGATTTGCAGCCGGAGAGCACACACTCAAGCATCAGTACAGTAGAGGAGGCCATAAACTGCAGGACAAGAGCAGAAACACACAGCAGGGCAGGCTGGAGGTATAGCAGGCTCATCCAGCACTTGAGTCAAAAGCACTGTTGCCCCGTCCTGCGCACAAAGGCTTCACTTTTCAGCCCCATCTATCTTTGAATACACAGAAATATAGAACTCTGGTGGACTGTCATTGCCAAAAGAGCTATGATACCCTTTCACAAGTTTCCCTGTTATTACTAAAAAAATTTGCAAAAACAATCTTACAGTGGCACAAAACAATACTATTAACAAAATAGTTTAACTTACTCAGAAGCAAAAATCCAGAAGGAATACAAACAACGTAAAATTAAGCTGACATTACAGTGTTTTTGTTAAGATTCTTTTCATTAGACATCAAGATATAATATTGTACATAAAAGTTACATAAAAGTGATTTCTCTCCAAGCTATGGAGTCTGCAGCAGATACTAGTGGAGCTATCCAAAAGGCAAATTTTGCTATCAGAATTGATGTACCCATTTCTCAGTGAGTTAACTGGAAAGACTATATATCTTTAATTAGCATTTGGCTTTGAAAACTGACAGAAAACTGGTCTGTTGAGCTCTTACACTCAGAACTGCAAACTACTGTTGCCATTGACTATGAAGTCCTACCACCAGCGTTAATCTTCAGAAGCAGAACGCAAACCAAACTCATTAATGTAACTGTTCAGCTGGGTAATAAAAAAAACAAAGTATTTAAAAAAAATGGCAAAGTCATCAATTTCATATAAAAACAAAAATCCCTACAGAGCTCATAACTTAAAAGTACAAAAGAACAGCAATCGCTAGGCACAACCAAATTAACATCCCAGCTTAAGTGAAATTTTTACATTTCTTGACCTTTTCCATTTTTCCCTCTACAACTTCAAACATGAAATAAACAGGTTTTGGGTGTTTCACATTCAGCTTTCAAGATATACAAAAATATATCCGAGAAGTGTTTGGTGTCTTCAAGTGCTGCCTGCCAAATCTTCAACACTAACATTGCCCTAAGCCAACCCAAATATCCTCCTTCATGAGGTGGTGCCTCCCAAGGTACATTGTCATCTGCTGACTATTTTTAGAAACTAACTCAAGACTCTCAGCTTTGCAAAACTGAAGTCTCATCTTCCAAGTTAGCTTTAGATATTTACATGAAATTTTGGACAACAGAAGGTGTGGAGAGATGTGTTAACAGCACACACAGCTGCTGAATATTTGTGGTCCTCCCAGTGTGCCCCAACACACCGAAAGATCATGTACCTGGACATTTGGTGATACTCAGTCAAAGCTTACACAGGTCCAGAGGCAGCCCATAACCACACATTACTCAAGTGCTAAACTACTGTGACTGTCCCTTCAAGCATCCCCGCATCTGCTCCTTGCAGCAAAGTCTGGGTCAGACCCAGGCACCTCGGCTGTTCCTGTTTTGCTCCACTGGCTCACTAATGAAGTAAGTCACATCACCTGCTTCTCTACAAAAATGTTCCTCAAGCAGTAAAAGGAGCAAGCAAAGCTTGAAGTCTGTGACAACCTTCAACAGCAACAAGACGACAACAGATAGCAGGAACAGCACTTATCCCTTCATACTGATAAGGCAAAGGGCAGCCACTCAGGCATCTGCAGCTTAAAGGGCACTTTCCTGAGAGCTAGTGGCATCTGAGTTTCAGATTCAACACCTGGAAAAGAAACAGATTCAGTCCCAGCATTATGGATTTTGTTTCCTCTAGACAAATGAGCAAGTGAAGACAGGGAATGAAGCAGCTTGCAACCTGAAATGAAGCATATCTGCTATCTGATAGGACCAGTTCTAACACAATCCTTCCCTATTAAATTAAAACCAAAAAACACCAGCTCTTTCTTCAGGAGAAGGCAGGAGAAAACCCTTCAATTTAAACCCCACATATTTATAGATCCAGCATAAAATCTGGGTCTGATACTGCACACTTGCATCACACCAACAGTTTAATAATCAGGGTAGACTAAATAATCTAATACAAAACATGAATGAGCTTCCTACTTAAGTTAGATCATAAAAGTCAAAAGGAGAATAAGTTAATGTGCCATTTCAACTCATGCCTACAATAGCAAAATGATGTAATTAAAATTTTTTGAACACACAAAACTACCAAAGTCTGCAACTGAAATAACTCTCAGCCATTTTTACAGGGACACTAACAGATCTGCACACACTACTGCCTGCTGAAATGGTACTGCTGAATAAATTTACACAGGCAAATTTTTAATCTACTTCATCACAGCTAGCCACCTATGGGCTTATTTTCATAACTACCAATCAAAGAGATAAATATACTGTTGCATCCACCATGCCCGAGTTTAGGACTGCACAAGTCTATGAAAGTGACATCCAACCGTTCACATCCAAGTTATGCACCCGATTCTGCATTTTCACAACTGGCAGCAGCATACTGCAGCACTTCAAGCAGGAATTTGTTGCCACTACAAGGACAGCATGTAAGACTCAAGGCCAGAAAAAAAAAAAACAACGCTATACACTTAACTCTGATGCAAGATTGCCACCTGGAGGATTAGAGAAAAGAAGCAAAAATCGATTCAGTTTATTTCACTAAAACTTTTTGTTGTTGTTGTTGTTGTACGAAATAGATGCAAGTTTCCCCTCTTCCTTCCCAACACAACATGATTATAAATTAGTTTTGTAAAGATAAAAACTAGCACAAAGTAAAACAGGTAAACAGTCCAGGATTTCCCACAAAAGGCCTGCAAATCCAGCATATCCATACTTCCTTCAGTGTTGAAAATTACATCATGGCCACTCTACATAACTAAAAATTAACCATGAATTAGTGTCATTCTAGAAATCTGAATCCCAAGTAAGAGGAAATTTGCCAATATTACCATTATTTTCATTTTTCACTACCCAGCATTTTCATTTCAAGTTTAGCATATGTATTACTGGTGGAACACACTTCAGGATTGTTCAAAGCTGCACTATAAAAAATATTTGATGTCAGGATTTGGTCTATTAACATATACATGGAAACCAATTCATAGAATCATAAAGTAGTTAGGATTGGAACTGACCTTAAAAGACGATCTAGTTCCAACCCCTCTGCCATGGGAAAGGACACCTTTCACTAGACCAGGTTGCTCAAAGCCCCATCTAACCTGGCCTTGTAAAAAGTCCCTCACAAGATTTCTTGTAGCCCCCTTTGAGGGTAATAGAAGGCAATTACCAACTACCAGTTAAAAACAAAACCCCTAGTCCTTCCACTTTAATACTCAAAAAATACAGGAGAATCCTTTATTGTACATAACAACTGGCCACACAAAAACCACAGAATGCAATAGAAACACAGAGTTCATCTTCTTCACCGTTTCGCTAGCACTGACTGTGACAAGTACATCTTACAAAGCTCTAGAGGGAAACAGGCATAGGACATTGAAAGCTAGTAATCTTAGCTTAAATTTTACTATGCTTTTTCCTCCCTGTATCCAGTCCTCCTCTTTCCAGTTTGCTGACCATAACTTTCCACAAACCCCAGTAAGAATGAAATACTTAGATCAAGGCAAACTCAGTCAAGTTCTGCACTTGAGGTCAATGTAGCTCACACTCCTCAATGTAAAAAAAAAAAACCAAAAGGAAGCTTTCAAGATTTACACAGTATATACAAAATATTCTGGTAAACTTCCATAAGCATACCTGAACAAACTGAGCATGCCACAGCTTCACTAATAAGACACATTAAATTTATCAAGGGACACTTCAGAGTAGGAGTACACACTCATTGTTCATAGCAGTGCAAATGGGTTACTGTCGCAAGTTGCTTATACTTCACTTGCAACAAAAAAAAAATCGTATTAGCAGGAAGAAACTTCCTTGATATTCTAATATCTGAAACAGCTTACTGACAAATGTTGTGCGGCCTTCTCACTAGAAGCTCCAACAAAGACTTGGTGGTGTGCTAGCTACTAGCTCACAATTTCCCATTCTTCCTATGAACAAAAGTAAGCAGGTATCTTTTCACAGGCAACATTCTTCCCACCAGTCTCAAATCGGTATCTTGCAAACTCACGTACATTTGGAAATGGAGAGTCTTAATGTACTTATGCTGTTCAAGAGCTATACATGATCCTGACTTGGTGCTAAAGTTGCGCTAATGCTGTCAAAGCCCATTGCAGCCTCCCATTTCTATTTGTCACCATTCTAAAACCTCCTGGCTTAGACACTAAGTAAGCATAAGTTAAAAGACTAATTCACACCTGTTCTTGTAAATGCCAGCTTAGCATCTGAAGAAAAGATTATACATTTTTAACTTAGTTTGTTACATTATGTTTTTATCAAAAAGCCCCCAAAAGAAATAGAAATTCCAAGAAATCAACCACAAAACAGCAAACCTATTTCAAGACAGTCATGCTGCTCAGTCTCACACAGAGATGTCAATGATGTTCACTGACCTCAGACCCCAACGGCAGGGTACGTCCTGCAGTGCAAGAATCCCATTTCAGTGACCAGGCTATAACCACTCCATAACACTCCTACTGAGGCTGTGATGTGTATTTGAGGATGAAGTGTCCTGTAAGTCTTATTTGGAGCTGATAATGCCCCTAGCTCCAAGAACTCGTCTTTTCCATCCCACAGTCCTGTTGCCTCAGACAATGGAGGCTGCATTTCACTATGCTAACCTCCTTTTTTCCTGTTTTCCCTGGGGCAAATGCACACACTGCAGCAGCGCCTGCCCCTCTCCTCACTCTGCCCACTTTGAGACAAACCCAAGGCGGACAGAGGTCTCAAAACTACAAGGTTTCTTTCTATTTTGTAAAAGTAGGCAGCTTGTTGGGGAAGACATCCACTAAGAGGGAGCTAGCTAAAAACTTCTGAAAAATAATTCTGATTTAAATTCTCACTAGAAATGTGCCTCTGAACTATGCAGAAGGACAGGGGCAGCCACAACCCAGGGCACCGGGCACCTCTGTGAGTCCAGAGATGGCCTGAGGTGCGGATTACACCTGTACGCTTACAGGTGCGGATCAGGATCAGGCCCAGCAAGTGGAAACAAGACACAGCACTGGGATGGCCAGGCAAGGTCACAGGCATGGGCTGAAGCCAGGCAGGACAAGGGTCTGGCTCAGCAGGGCTGTGAGGAGCTGGAGACCAGCCCTGTTGTGGAGTCACTGGGGCAAGGGTGGATGTCCACAGGGGCCTCCTGGGCAGGGTAGGGAGAGTACCAGGGGGGAAGCAGGTTGTGGACAGCAAGGGCCAGCAATGGCTGGCAAAGCAGGCAGCTCGCCTGCCACCCAACTGCAGACAAAGATCACCGACACTTCTAAAGGACAGGTTTCCGGACTGATTCATGGTTTGTGCCCAAGAAGCTTATTGGATGCTGGTTTTCTCTACTTACTACCAAGCATTTAAAGGCAATTTCTGGAACAAAAGAAGCCAAGTTTCCCCAGACACTGAATTTTCAGGATCACAAGCTCAGTCCACTTTACGGTGCCCTTTTCTCATTCTGCAGTTTCTCAGTTTTGTCTTCCAGCTTGCTGCTGCACTACCTGCACATCAGCTTTCTCAGGTGAGACTGTTCTCTTCTCCTTTGATTAGTGACAGAAGCCCTAGACTCCACTTTCAAAGCTTCTTTAATCCCAAAGAGAGATCTGGACTATCAATGTTCAGCTTTCTTCCTCTCATTCTCTTCAGCTTTGTACTTGTTTTTTACTCCTGTCACCCTTAGGGAAAAAAACCTCTGAAAACATTTTCTCTCACTAACTACCACAAGACAGGGGACTCCCTCCTAGACACAGTGGAAGAGTGATCAGAGAACTCGCTGCCTTCAAACATGGCACATGACTGACAACTTGCCATTCTACAAAAGCACCAGCCATCAAACCAGTGCAGGCCGGTGAAGGGCTCTGCAGAGCTCTGTCTTCCAGGATGCAATTACAGTATAATGGAGAGGGAGAAACCTAGCTCACTCTTAAACTCTGTAGTGCTGTATTTCATGCTGGTATACGTTCAAATCTTATGACCGGTACAGGAGTCTGTTAAGAACTTAGGTATGAAGAAAAAAAGAAAGATGCATCCATTCCAATTACAGAAAGAGGAATTTTAATTCAAACCCTCTCCAAATTTGACAAGAAACCACAGAGAACAACCTCTTTTGGCTAGTTTGAGACACTCTGAATAGGCTATCAATTATAAAGTGGATAGCTATTCTTTAAAACTAGACTCAACTAGGAAAAGGATATACCTCAAACACTTTCTGTGCAATTAACAGAGGTCCTTGGAGCTCAAACGTGCACAACAACCCTTTTCCACTAGTATCCAACTTACCCAGCATCAAATCAGTCAAGCTCAGAAAGAAACAATTTCGACATCTGGCCTTCACAAGCTTCAAGAAAACAATACAGCTACGGTTAAGTCTTCAGACTGGGTTCTTACCTGACTGCAACCACTTGCAACAGAATTAACAATTACAACTAACTGTAATAAGGCCTATCAAAGCATCTGCTAACTTGTGCTTTGTGAGAACTTCCCTCTCAGAAAATCAACAGAAAGATAAACAGTAGCCCCCTTCTAGAGCATGAAGAGTGTATTCCCTTGCTAGTGAACTTACCAGCTTATGACCCAGCAAAGTGACAGGTACCTCACAAGAGATTACTTGCCACTCCTGGAGACAGACAGCATTAAAGGGAGTTGTGGGATTAGGGTATCCTGCAAATGTATCCCTCCATTTCCATCAAGACCATGGCAATGAAAAGCACTGGTGTTACTATGCTGAGACAAACAGATAATGCCCATGTCTAAAGAGGATCTCATCAGGCCTGGGATGGCTTAGCTCTCATTTTGTGTACTTACATAAAGTACACCATCTCCTTTTTTATGCCCCAAGTACCACCAAGAAAGATTTCATGGTCCTTATTACAAAGTACTGCATATGCAACTTCATAAACCTTGCTCTAAATAAAACTTTGCCTTGCAGTTTGGATTTCTGGACAACTTATCACAGACTCTCACAACTGTTAATATCTCTACCATCTACTTCTCACAAGGAGAACAGAAGAATTAACCACGCATTTTCAAGAGAGAACATATCTACATAACTGTCAAAGTCAAAGGACTGTTCTGGTCACACCTTTCCAAAGCACAAGTTAAAAAAGAAACCCAAAACCACAAACCAACAAACCCTGAACCAAACAAAAAAAAAGCAGTATTAATACCTAAGGACGCCTACACTTTATGCTGTAAAACCATAGCTCCTCAAGTCTTGGACCAGTTTTAAAAGAAGGGTCAAACCCCTCAAAAGAATCTTTGCAGAGCTTAATTAACATGATTACCCCCAAAGACTCAAGAACAGCTGTGCCAAGTCAGATCGGAAAGCTATCTAGTCCAGGGTCCTATCCCTGAACAGTAAAGTCCATTAACATACATGGCTGCAAGTGAACAACACTACACACAGGAGGAAAGCTTGTTACAACAGTTCCCTCCTTATCTCCTAGAGCTTAGAGATCTGTGGCTCAAGAATTTCCTGACCCAGAAATACCAGCTTTTTTTTTTTTAGGGGCCATGACACATTTTTATTCTGCTTGCCCAATCATTTTCTAACTGATACAAACTTTTAACACCTACAACTTAAGATCCACAATTTAACTAAATGTCTTTCATGAAAAAAAAAAAAAAAAGAAAAAAAAACCCCCAAACCTAATGCTTCTGAACCTCCTACTTGCTACAATCAAAATAAGCTACCTGCTAGATTTCTCAGCACTCCCTAGTTTTTGCATTATGTGATACTGAACAATAGCTCATCCTTACCATGTTATTCTACGGCATTTACAGACCTCTACTATGTTCCCATTCAATCATCTGAATCTATTCAGTCATTCTAACAGAAGCTCTTCACAAAGCCCTCCTCTTAATCACCCCATCTTCCTTGGTGTGTCTTTTCCAGTTGTGTTAGAGGTTTTCTTGAGACGCAAGATAAAAACACATCAGAACTGCACACAGTATTTAAGTTGCAGCTAGTGCTGTGGATATGTAATAGTGTATGCATATGCTGCCATATTCTTTTCCTGATAACTTCTAATATTCTCCTTCCTGCTCTGCATTTTGTACTGTGAACAAACATCGAGCTAAACATTTTTACAGTTATCCATGAAGACCTAGTGACCTTCTTCCCTAATTGTACTAGCCAGACCAGATGCTGCCATCCCATATGTGGAAGAAAGGAACAATCCTAACTCTCACTGCCACACTCAATCACATCTCCTACCCTACTACCCAGGTACTAAAAGCAACAGGTCCTTCTACATCTACAGATAATCTTAAGGTCCTTTCCAAGCCTAACTATTCTGATTCTATGATTCACTACCCCAAATAATACTACCAGCAAACCTCATTAACTCACCATTCACCTGTTTTGCAGATCATCAGCCCTAACTCTATGGAGCTTCACTGGCTACTCCTGAAGAAGGCTTATTATTTATATTTCTATTCTATTTTCTTATAATTTGAGTAGTTACTCTCCTCTGTAAGGACTTTCCCTTATCCACAACAGGATCTTGCTGACCTCCCTTCACAAATCCAACAGTCTGCTTTGTCCACTTACTGACTTCTTTAGAAAGCTCCAACAGATCTGCAAGGCATGCCACTTTGCCAAAAAAATACTTTACCCAAATTTACCTCTACAGCCTCCTGTTCTGTCCTTCACTGCTTCTACCCTTTGCCCAACAGACTGAACTAGCCTGCATTACCTCAGACTTTCATGCATCAACAAAGCGAAGCCTCTCACTCAATTTCAAGCGCAATCCATGCTTTCTCAGCACACCAATGCTCAGCTGTTAGAACTGTCAAAACAATGGAAAGAAACAGACTCACACACCTGCTTTGGAAAATACTGGCTATACCAAACTTCCGAACGAAAGGCATCAGTGGTGAGATTGTGGCTTCCTATGCTAGATACATTGATAGCTAAATGTAAATACTGCCTGGGAACACTTAACTGTGACCTTACACCTTCCTCCAGCCCTGAAGGAACAAAAGAAGGGATTTCCCATGGTTTATAGTGGGGTTGCTGGCCTTACTAGCTAGGACTTGGCATGCCCTAGACAGCCAACTTTGTATTAAAATAGAAAAGTGCAGGACTTTCTTCCTCCTTCAGCAAACAAATGCAAGATTCTGCATCCTTAACAGGCTGTTTGGGAAAATAAAATATTTTGCTATATGTACCAAAGAGAAGTCAGTCACAGTTGACATCAGTGCTTTCCATTCTCTTCTGCTTCTTTATGAAGATTAAATGACGAAGAAAGGCATCTATAACTATTTGACATACATAAACACACAAACAGAAGCCCTCGTGTATCTTGGGAGGGTTTGGGAATCTTGTTGCACATCCAGGGGCTCTGAACTCCACAGACACCAAGACTCCTATTCAACTCCCAGCTGTGCAACAGAGAACCTGACAGCCCTCATACTTTGCAAAACCTAGACAACAGTCTCCAAGTCACCCAGCCCTACTGACCAACAGCCATAGTCTCAGCAACAGTAGCCCGAGCACCTCTGACACTGCAAATGCTCCACACATTAGGGCTGGCTGTGATCACCAGACTGCAGTCCGAGGAACCTGAGCCCAAGGTATTTCATACACAGGGCATCCCTCAGAGCCATAGACCTGAAGAGCTAACACAGGACAGGAAGAGGTATTAAAAACAGTTAACTTTGGTGGGAACCTGCTTACACAATCAGAAGTCACTGAAAACTGTGGCTTACCAGAACACGTTGCTTTCAACAAGTACATGTTTTTTGACAATATAAATTCTGTTGAAAATTCTCTAGCCAGCACAACATTCAGAGATACAAATTCTGCCTTGCTTACACAAGAAAGGACTTTTCTCCCCATTCCGAAGGACTTAAATCAGTGTCATACAAGCATAATGGACAAGCACATACCACGAAGACACTGTTACAGCAGCACAAATACATCTTTTCAAATTGGCTTGCATCACTCAGCTTAAGTCAAGCAAAAAAAGTTATTCACAACAGAGGCATTTGTTTTCGAACATAAAGAATTACACCAGCACAAACCACCCATATCCAAACTTCCTTAAAACGTTTACTGTGAAACAGTACCCGCACTAGTCCTTGCAGTAACTTAGTAAATTACAAAGTGTTGTTTTGAAAGTCCTGCTCTATTGTTTCCACAAACAACACCAAAATACATACGCTAATGCAAATGGCAACTTGCTAGAAGATCATAGCGGGAAGATTTTCACATATGGTGAAGCCCCTGCAACCAGACCTTGTGCAGCCAGACAAAGCCACCATAAGCATGCTAGAGTGTGCTCCCACTTCCACTTTTTCACACCCACCTATCCCCACTGAGCTTATCTGTCTCCATGGGTGCTAGAATTGTTTTTGGTATAGTAGGGCAACTATCTAGCTATACAAAATCCAAGAATTAATGCACTATCCATAAAAAAAATATTAGCCAACAGCAGCATCTCAGGACTTGAACAGAAAGGAAAGGATTCCTTAAAGGAACTTAGGAAAGTACCGTGCAATTCATCTAGAAGAAGAAAAAGCTGGAGTATGGTGCAGTTCTCTCTTTGCCTTTGCCTTTTTGGTCTGGGTTTTTTTTTTTTTTGGTAGGGTAAAGGCATCCCAAAATGTACTCTAGCTTGCATGCCATCTGTCCCGCGTAATTTTGGGTAGGAGGGAAAAAGCAGTACAAGCCCTTAAAAAAGTGCCCTTCACTTTTTCCTGTGGTGATGTAGAAGCTACAAGAGCTGCTCATAAGCTATAAAAAGAAAAATAAATAATGCCAGCACCTTGAGCTGGAAGACACGAATAGCATGAGACAAAGCCTAGTCTACAATAAACTCCTGAACTCCAACATCCACTGCTGCCCTCCCCACCACAATTCTTCTGTCTTCACCACAGCCATACAATCAATCAGTCCCCCTCATTTCACTGCTAAGTTCCTTCCCCTATTTCTTCTTTATGCTTCTCTCTCCTTATATACAGTGCCCGCATCAGTTTTCCCCTCTCAAACCCAATGCCCACTTCACATGGCCTTCTTCCAGGCACACAGGCCTTATCCTCCAGGGCATTCACACAAACACCCCTACCTACCTATTTACAGAAGAAGCCTCTTGACGCTTTACTTCCAGCCTCCTTCTCCACCACATCACCCCTGTGCCTCCACTTACTCCCTCTACTCAGCTCTCCTGGCCTCTACTCCAAATAATTTCATATATCTCCCCAGTCTTTCCATACAGAGCCCCAAGCCTTCTCTCATATACCACCCCCCCACACACACCAGGCAGAGCTCCAGTCCCTCATGCACCTCCTCCCATCACCTAAAGCATCTCTCCCATCTTTTACCTCATTCATCCCAGACTCCTCACAACCCAATTCCTGCCCCACCTTGCACAGCACACTGTCCTCCCCTAACATTCACTGACTGTTCCATTTCCACTTCGTGCTGCACTACCCCACACGCACAAAAGGGAAAGGGTCCCTTAAAGGAACTTAGTTCCACCCTCCCTGACACTCCTCCGGCACAACACTCTTTTCCCCACACACCTTTGCACATCCCTATCCCCCATGCACCGATCCCTTTACACGGCACCTTTTTCCCTAAGCACTATCCTTACCCCCAGCACCTTACCCCCACGCATCATCCCCGAAACCCCACCCTCCGGCTCCGCACCCTCTTGCCCTGTCCCTGCCCCCAACAGCCCAGAGCACCCTCACCCTGTCCTTCACACCCCTTACAGCACCCCTCTCCCTCATGCACTGCCCCCCGTCCCCCAACACCCTCTCTCCATACATTGCCCCCGACGCTCTCCCAGCTCCCTCTCGCCGCGCAAGCCCCACACCCCCCTGCACGTGCGCCGCGCCCCGCCCCGCCGGCTCTCACCGTCCAGCGACACGAACTGCCCCACGGCGGAGGAGCCGCCGCCGCTGTTCTCCACGAACTGCACCTCGGAGACGATGATGTTGTCCTCCAGCACCGAGCCGCAGCCCGTGCACACCGCATCCCCGCGCGCCGCGTCCACCTCGATCTCCGAGCAGCCGCAGGCGGCGCACACCCGGCCGCCCGGCATCTTGCCCCGCGCCCCGAGGCCGAGGCCGAGGCCGGGCCCCGGCCGCGCCGCCACAACCGCCGCCTCCCCGCAGCTGCCACCGCCCGGCCGGCACGGCGCGAAGTACCCCGGCCTCGGCGAAGGCCGCACACTCCGGCACCGGCAGGGGGAGGAGCGGGGCCGCGGCAGCCGCAGCCCGCTCTCGCGAGACTTCGTCTGCCGCTTCCCTCCCGTCTGAGAGGCCCCGCCTTCACCTCCGGGGGGCGGAGGTGCGGTGGGCTGGCTGGCGGGGGCGCAGGGCCGTGCGTCTCCCGTGTGGCGGCCGCTGCCCCGTAGACTTTGGGGTTCCTTTCTCCATCTCCCACTAAACGGCTGCAGACTATGTCTGCATTCCCGCGGCCCGAACGTAACTGGTGCGAGCAGGCCGGAGAACGAGGCAAGACTCGGCACCGCAGCGGGGCCAAAGGCTCGGAGCAGTTAGAGGGCTCACGGGGAGCTCCAGCCCTCTAGGCCGTCCCTGTCCCCCTGGGGCAGGCATGGCTGTTACCGAACCTGCCCTTGCGGCCCGGGCGCTGGGGCCTGTAAGGGCATCGCTGAGCTCTTGGGGGCGGGCTGAGGGGGAGGGAAGGCGCTTTGCGAGTCAGATCTTGGGGAAGGAAACCAGGGATGGCGCTGGAGGCTTTTCCCGAGGAGCGCCGCGGCCCCGCTCTCAGGAGGGTCGTTGTATTTACATTCTTCGTTTTAAACGGCTCTGCTGCCAGTGGTGAGCATCTACTGGCACCAGAGCACACACTTCGGACTTCACAGCTCTGCAAAATGGAGCCCACGGTGTTTCAGATTAAGTGATGGGTCTTGTGCTTATGTCAGAACATGAGGATACCCTAAATTTTTTTTACCAGAATTCATTCATTAAACTATCAACTTCTTGCCTTAAGGTTATGTGCTTAGTTAAATTCATGCCGTGGTTTCTGTATGATAAACCAAGGGTGATAACACTTCTGCCAATCTTTGTCTTTCCTCCCAATATAGGTGGTTTGATTTGTGGGGGAAAAGAGTATCACTAAGAGATGAAACTTGCACTGTGGCTGAGTGGTACATTATTTTTGATGCCCTGTAAAGCCTGTAGTAATTAAAAGTTGTGTAAAAATGCATGGCATACAGCGAAAAATGTGGGCTTCTTGTTCTCATCTTCCATATGCCAATTCCTGTGTTCCCTGAAAGTAAAATTGGGGCTATAGCACTCTGAACTTGCATTTCAAAAATATAACATTTGTAATGCTTCAAAAACTGATTAATTCATCAATCAACTTTCATCACTCATTCTGTAATACATGGGTGAAAGGTTTTGTGAGGCATAATGAATCTGTTTCAGTAAAACACTTTTAGCTCTGCATGACAGAGTTGTAGTATTAAAGTCTGATGCTTTGTAACCTTTTCAGTTATTAGTTCCTGAATCAAAAAACTGAAGTTTTCCTCCAAGAAAGTTACTGCTCACTTTAGCACTTAACCCATATGTAATAAATTAGCATGCCGTGCCGCAGATGGGAAGGAAACTGAGCAGAATAGGTGTTGTAGCTGGATGTTTGCATAGCCTTTCATCTGTTGGTGTTCGAAATACACAAGTTAGTTAATGCAGAAACAAAAACTTTCACCTTCATACAAACCATTTTGTGAGTCTCTCAGACTCACCACTGTCAGCATCCATCTTCCACCAAATAACTCAGATGCAGCCAAGTAGCGCATACAGGCCTCTACAACTGACCAGATACATGGTACAAAATAATAGAATCATAGAATAGTTAGGGTTGGAAAGGACCTTAAGATCATAAAGTTCCAACCCCCAGGACATGGACAGGGATACCTCACACTAAACCATCTCACCCAAAGCTCTGTCCAAACAGGCGTTGAGCACTGCCAGGGATGGAGCATTCACAACTTCCTTGGGCAACCCATTCCAGTGCCTCACCACCCTCACAGTAAAGAATTTCTTCTTTATATCGAATCTAAACTTCCCCTGTTTAAGTTTTAACCCATTACCCCTTGTCCTGTCACTACAGTCCCTGACGAAGAGTCCATCCCCAGCATCCCTATAGGCCCCCTTCAGATACTGGAAGGCTGCTATTAGGTCTCCACGCAGCCTTCTCTTCTCCAGGCTGAACAGCCCCAACTTCCTCAGCCTGTCTTCATATGGGAGGTGCTCCAGTCCCCTGATCATCCTCGTGGCCCTCCTCTGGGCTTGTTCCAGCAGTTCCATGTCCTTTTTATGTTGAGGACACCAGAACTGCACACAATACTCCAGGTGAGGTCTCACGAGAGCAGAGTAGAGGGGCAGGATCACCTCCTTCGACCTGCTGGTCACGCTCCTTTTGATGCAGCCCAGGATACGGTTGGCTTTCTGGGCTGCGAGCGCACACTGAAGCTGGCTCATGTTCATTTTCTCATCTACCAACAGCCCCAAGTTCTTCTCCGCAGGGCTGCTCTAAATCTCCTTTCTGACCAATCTGTAGCTGTGCTTGGGATTGCTCTGACCCAGGTGTAGGACCTTGCACTTGTCATGGTTAAACTTCATAAGGCTGGCATCAGCTCACCTTACAACCGTGTCAGGGTCCCTCTGGATGGCCTTAGAACACCGATCCCTGAGGGACACCACTCATTACTGGTCTCCAGCTGGAAATTGAGCCATTGACCACAACTCTTTGTGTGCGGCCATCCAGCCAGTTCTTTATCCACCGAGTGGTCCACCTATCAAATTGATATCTCTCCAATTTAGAGACAAGGATGTCATGTGGGACAGTGTTGAACGCTTTGCACAAATCCAGCTAGATGACATCAACTGCTCTACCCCTGTCCATCAGTTCCGTAGCCCCATCATAGAAGGCCACCAAATTGGTCAGGCAGGATTTCCCCTTAGTGAAGCCATGCTGGCTGTCACCAAGCACCTTGTTGTTTTTCATGTGCCTTAGCATGCTGTCCAGGAGAATGTGCTCCAAGATTTTGCCAGGCACAGAGGTGAGACTGACTGGTCTGTAATTCCCCGGGTCTTCCATTTTCCCCTTCTTGAAAATGGGGGTTATATTTCCCTTTTTCCAGTCATCAGGAACTTCACCTGACTGCCATGATTTTTCAAATATGATGGCCAGTGGCTTAGCAACTTCATTCGCCAGCTCCTTCAGGACCCGCGGATGGATTCCATCAGGTCCCACGGACTTGTGCATGTTCGGGTTCTTAAGACGGTCTCGAACCAGATCCTCTCCTACAGTGGCCTAAGGTCTTCATTCTCACAGTCCCTGCATCTGCCTTCCAATACTTGGGTGGTGTGGTCAGAGCATCTGCCAGTGAAGACTGAGGCAAAGAAGTCATTCAGAACCTCAACATTCTCCAAATCCAGGGTACCCAGTTCTCCTGATAGCTTCAGGAGAGGGCCCATGTTGTTCCTAGTCTGTCTTTTATTCACTACATACCTGTAGAGTCCCTTCCTCTTTCTTATCTTTAACATCCCTAGCCAAGTGTCCTGGGTTCAGCAGTAGCAGTCATTTTTCTCCTTCTTAGGAGCTAGTGCAGTGCTGTGTTTTGATCTTTTGGCCTGGGAACAGTGCTGATAACGCCAATGTTTTCATTTGCTGCTTGAATGTTTGGTCTGGCCAAGGACTTTCTGAGCCTCATGCTCTGCCAGGGAGGAGGAGAGGCCGGGAGGAAGCACAGACAGGACACCTGACCCAAACTGACCAAAGAGGTATTCCATACCACAGCACATCATGCCCAGGATGTAACGGGGAGTTACCTGGAAGGGTTGGGACTGCAGGGTTGGAGGAGGTATCGGTCGGTGCTCGGCTGGGGGGAGTGGGGCGAGTTATCGGTCAGCTGGTGCTGAGGTGTTGTATTCTTTCCTCTTGTTATTTCCTTTAGCACTATTATTATTGGTGGTCGCAGTAGTGATCTGTGTTATACCTTAGTTACTGGGCTGTTCTTATCTCAACCCGTGGGAGTTGCATTCTTTTCGATTCTCCTCTCCGTCCCTCCAGGAGCAGGGGGAGGGCAAAAAGGGGGGAGTGAGTGAACGAGGTTTGTGGTTGGGTTTAAACCACGACACCAAGTTTAATTCTAACTGGGCCTTAGCTTTCCTAACCTGGTCCCTAGCTTCCTGGACAACATCCCTGTATTATTCCCAGGCCGCCTGTCCCTGCTTCCACTTTTTATAAGCCTCTCTTTTCCTTTGAATTTTCCTCAGCAGCTCCTTATCCATCCAAGGTCTCCTGGCCCTTCTGCCGCACTTCCTTCTAGTTGGGATGCAGCACCCCTGAGCTTGTAGCAGGTGATCCTTGAATATCAACCAACAGTCTTGGGCCCCCCTGCCCTCCAGGGCTATATCCCATGGAACCTTACTAAGCAGGCTCCTGAAGAGGCCAAAGTCTGCTCTCTTGCAGTCCAGGGCAGTGAGCTTGCTGCACACTCTTCTCACTGTCCTGGGGATCTCAAATTCGACCATCTCGTGATTGCTGTATCCAAGGCTGCCCTGGAGCACCACATTCTCAACAAGCCCTTCCCTGTTGGTGAGCACAAGGTCAAGCATGGCACCTCTCCTTGTCGGCTCCCCTATTACTTGCAGAAGGAAGTTGTCTTCCACACAATCGAGGAACCCCCTGGATTGCGTGTGCAAGCCCGTACCGTCCCTCTAACAGATGTCATGGTGGTTGAAGACCCCCAGGAGGACAAGGGCCTGCAAGCGTGAGGCTGTTCCTATCTGTCTGTAGAGTGCTTCATCCGCAGGTTCTCCTTGATCAGGCGGCCTGTAACAGATCCCCACAGTAATGTCTCCCACGGCTGTTTTCCCTTTAACCCTGACCCACAAACTCTCTGTTGACTGATCACCTGTCCCCAGAGTTCGACACCAGAGTTCTCCAGCCTATCCCTAACATAAATAGCAACTCCCCCTCCCCACCTGCCAGGCCTGTCTTTTCTAAAGAGCCTGTAACCTTCCATTCCAACACTGCAGGCATAGGAGCCATCCCACCATGTTTCTGTGATGCCTATTATATCATAAAAGTCACTTGCTGTAGCACATTTAGAAGCATATTGGGGTACATACTAAAGCTGTATTGGTCCATCTAGAAAGCTGACCATCTCCTAGCCATGAAATTATGTCACATGCCTAAAAATGTTCAGGTTCTGGGATTCTGCAGGAGGAAAAAAACAACATCGTAATGGAGATCATGTCACTATATACACAGTTGGGCTGCTTTCTTACTGTCCTTTTTATTCTGTTCTCAGAGATGTATTTATGAAAAATAGGAACTTTTGGTTTCTCAGATTCATTCTGCTTCTGGAGTTTGTTTCCCTCCTAAAGTTCCTTTTGCTGCTGGTAAGGTACTGAGTGCCACAGCAGCCAAGTGATCTCACAAAATTAGATGCTGTGTGGATAATACCACAGGAAATTATATCCCTGATAACAAATATTTTTAGCAATAATAAGAGGAGAAAAAAACTCATTAAATAAATATGTTTCTCTCTCAGCAAAGTCCCTTGAGTATCAGAAGATTTTAATTAACGACTATCAACCCAGATAAGATGCAGTCCTGCATACTGTGCCCCTGCCAGCAGCCAGCATGAACACAAGATATCCTGCAGCAAGCAGTTTGAAAATACCTGCTCATTAAAAAGTCTCTTCTTAGCACACACCAGTAAAGACTAATGTAGTCCTGATCCATGAGGACTTGAGTTTTACGTCCCTTGCAAGATTATTGGTATTTTGGGTCTTTTAAGTGTTCTAAGCCTTTTCCGGGATTCCCAAACAAGTTTGGGGTTTTTCACTCTGTGAGCAGCAGAGGGCCCTAGTGAGAGTGTGACACAGCTGCCGTGCCAAAAAGCTCATTTAATGCCATACTGAAAACGGGAGCGTGTTGTAGTTTTTATCTTCGCACAAGGTGAGATTACTGATGAAGAAAAAAAAAAAATGGGTTTCCAGTCCTGAATACTGAAGTCCTTTGCCTCCCACTCATGTAAGCTTTCTTCTACAATACCCTTTAAATATTTCAAACATTCTGTAGGATCATTTTCTACCAGCCAAAACGTAAGTAATTTTCTGCCTCTGTAATGTAACCATGTGTCGAGGTTTAAACCCAACCACAAACCTTGTTTGCTCACTTCCCCCCTTCTTGCCCTCCCCCTGCTCCTGGAGGGACGGAGAGGAGAATCGAAAAGAATGCAACTCCCACGGGTTGAGATAAGAACAGCCCAGTAACTAAGGTATAACACAAACCACTGCTGCTACCACCAATAATAATAGTGCTAAAGGAAATAACAAGAGGAAAGAATACAACACCTCAGCACCAGCTGACCAATAACTCGCCCCACTCCCCCCAGCCAAGCACGGACCGATACCCCCTCCAGCCCTGCAGTCCCAACCCTTCCAGGTAACTCCCCTTTACATCCTGGGCATGATGTGCTGTGGTATGGAATACCTCTTTGGTCAGTTTGGGTCAGGTGTCCTGTCTCTGCTTCCTCCCGGCCTCCCCTCCTCCCTGGCAGAGCATGAGGCTCAGAAAGTCCTTGGCCAGACCAAACATTCGAGAAACAACTGAAAACATTGGCGTTATCAGCACTGTTCCCAGGCCAAAAGATCAAAACACAGCTCTGTACTAGTTCCTAAGAAGGAGAAAAACGACTCCTACTGCTGAACCCAGGACACCATGACAAGTGCAAGGTCCTACACCTGGGTCAGAGCAATCCCAAGCACAGCTACAGGTTGGGCAAAGAAGAGATTCAGAGTGGCCCTGTGGAGAAGGACATGGGGGTGCTGGTCAATGAGAAAAAGAACATGAGCCAGCTGCAGTGTGCACTCGCAGCCCAGAAAGCCAACCGTATCCTGGGCTGCATCAAAAGGAGTGTGACCAGCAGGTCGAAGGAGGTGATCCTGCCCCTCTACTCTGCTCTTGTGAGACCTCACCTGGAGTATTGTGTGCAGTTCTGGTGTCCTCAACATAAAAAGGACATGGAACTGTTGGAACAAGTCCAGAGGAGGGCCACGAGGATGATCAGGGGACTGGAGCACCTCCCATATGAAGACAGGCTGAGGAAGCTGGGGCTGTTCAGCCTGGAGAAGAGAAGGCTGCGTGGAGACCTCATAGCAGCCTTCCAATACCTGAAGGGGGCCTATAGGGATGCTGGGGAAGGACTCTTCATCAGGGACTGTAGTGACAGGACAAGGGGTAACGAGTTAAAACTTAAACAGGGGAAGTTTAAATTGGATATAAGGAGGAAATTCTTTCCTGTTAGGGTGGTGAGGCACTGGAATGGGTTGCCCAGGGAGGTTGTGAGTGCTCCATCCCTGGCAGTGTTCAAGGCCAGGTTGGATGAAGCCTTGGGTGGGATGGTTTAGTGTGAGGTGTCCCTTCCTATGGCAGGGGGGTTGGAACTAGATGATCTTGAGGTCCTTTCCAACCCTACCTATTCTATGATTCTAAGATCTTTGTCCTTTCTGTTTGCAAGAGGGTTTAAACTTTTTTTCACCAATAATATTCAGTGTGCTGAATGAATAACCTGCAACTCAGTTCACTAAGGCTAACAAAATAATAATCGTTCATAAATTGTCTGAAGCGTGAGAGTAAGAGCTGATCAATTAAAAAATTGTATTGACTAAACCCCATTCCCTGCAGTATTTTGCCTTTTTTGTTAAAGGGAGGAAAGGATCTGTTTGCCATTTCACCTGTTCTCATGTTTCATACCTTCTCTTCTCACTCCTAAGTGTGACAAAAGGTGATGAATCAGGATGTCTGTTAGCCCACACCAACCAATTTCCTTCCTGCTGTGTCTGCAGAAGCCCATGTGTGTGCATGTTTGACATCCAGTTGTTGAGGTTTCAAAGAGAGGAACTGTTCTCATTTGCTTCAAAATTACATTTTTTTTTTATTTTTTTCCCTACTGCTTATACAACACTCAGAAGAATGCAAATAGCCTATAAAAAACCCATTCTGGCACATGAGGGAATCCCACTCTGCTCCCACAAATGCTGATCATCACAGCAGAGCAAGCTGATGACACGTTACCTTACTTCCACAAGACATGATCCTCTTCTATAAACACAATGTTTTGAAGCAGATGCTTAAGTGTCATGTGACAAAAAAGCCAGACACTCTGGCTTTTTGGTCATAGCAAAAGCATCTGGGTACTGAGCCTCTCAATGCTCCAGCCCATGTGGGAAGTATTTTCAGATAGAGGCCTAAGGTTTAATCCCTTGGTTTGATGAACGGCTGAGAGCATCCTCAGCTCTCTGGCATTTCAGCTGGAATTGCTCCTCTTAAAATCAAGTCTAAGAGCATTGATGGAATCTCTCAAGAAGTTTGAAAATGCACATAGCTTGGGACAAAACACAAGCAGAGGAAGCCTTCTGTGGTTTTGGACTGTTCAAGAAAAGGCATAAACTATGCATTCAACCTGAAAATTTGCACACGGATCCTTTGGAGATGAAGTCGTAGGGATACTAGATAGAGGGAGAAACGAAGGATTTCGAAATGGATTAGCCTTATAAGGTAATAGCAAGCGGATACTGCTTTTTCTTTCTGCGCCAGTGCAAATGCATTTGGCTACACTAGTGATGAACACGAGGGGGCCCCCAAGGAAAAGGAAATCGTCGAGGAGCTGCAATGCACCCGCAGATTAGGCTGACTTAATTATTTCCTGACGTTACTTTCGTGACGTTCATCAATAAATGGTCATTTTAAAAGCTTTGGGAGGAACATTCTTAGAAGAAAAGGTCTTGGCATCTATTAAACCATGTAGTAAACCTGCTTAGCAAACACTTGACCTTATCCCTGCTGCTCAGAGACAGCAGCACCTGGCAGCTGAGCCTCCGATTCCTGAGTAAGTGGCAGAGACCCCGTGGCTTTCCCAGATACCTTGCCAGGGTCTGTGCCTGGTACGATTCTTAATACGTGAGGACAGCAGAAAGCACACACACTGTAGGTTAGAAAATCCACCAAGAAAATCCAAGGATATTGAATACGAAGATGCAGAAGCCACCGCCAGCTGGGGAAGTCTCTCAGCAAATCCGCGGGACCTCTGAGCAGCTATTCTGTTCTGAACATCTCCCCCAGCCAGCACACCACTTGAAGATGCACAGCTGATCAGTGAGTGCTTTTAGGAAGGGTGTAAGCAAGGTAAAAATAGATATGCCTTCCTAGTTTCTAGAAATCTGCAACTTAAGGATTTCATAAGCTGAAACAGGTGTCTGTTTAAATAGCTTTTGATCTGTGTATGCTTTCAAGATCCACAACATCCAGTGGTTTGGGGTATATCACAATTCAGTTGGGTAGCAAGTGAAAAAGATTTAAAATGGCCTGAATATTTCAGTTGGCAATTCCAAGTTCTTGGGCTATAACGAGTGGTGAATAGTTGTTCTGTTCACACTTCTTTCATGTCAGGTAGGATTTTTTACACCTGCTTTACAGCTTCTCTCAATCACAATCACTTCACAAGAGCAATTCTTCCTCCAGATAAGTAATGCAATGGACACAAAAATAATCTGTTCAGGAAAGTCATTTAAGAGGAAACCCTTTTTAATTAAGCATTGGTTATATTCTGCACCAAATAACTGAAGCCTTCCATCACTTGGGGATGTAAGCACAGGAAAATATTCCAGTGAAAACATAACTCCTTTTGTCTGCACCTCTCTGGTTGGTTCAAACATTAATGAACTCGTCACCATCAGAAAACCAGTCAGCTAGCTGCCTATTTAGGCAACAGTCTGTGCACCTAGAATTGAACTGAAATGAGAAAATGCCTTGTTACAAGTGCCACTTTTCATGTGCGTGCTCTATGAGTGAATACTTTGGAACAAATGCATTTTCTATATAGACTGAAGATGAGGCTTTCACTAAATGTTAATGTTCACATGCAAGGGAAGAAAACAGGGACATTACATTGTATGGATCTGCAGGCTTAAATGCAGAACACACATCCTGCTGACAGTTCCCACTTTTTTTTTTTTTTTTTTTTTTTAAATTTGGAACTACAAGCCAGAAATTCAGACCAGTGAGTGGGAAGCTGTAGAAGCCATTCAAAAAAGTAAGCATGGGTCTCCTTTAGTTTGGAATAATAAGTTTTGTAAAGCAGTTGCACAATGGTGGATTATCCACTTAGCATCAAGCTAAATTCATAGCAGTTAAAAAATAATGCTGTAAAGTATGTAAAGTACTTAAGATAGTGTTGGCCATTTACAAATTATAGCTAACATGTCATAAAGAGGATTAGGAGAAAAAATAGCCTCTTAAACAAGAGTTCCCTAGCTACATTAGAACAAGATATTAAAAATCCTGCTGTCACCAGGTGGTATTAATGGTCCATACTCTTTATTGGCATTTCGTAGGCAGAAGTCTGCCATAATCAGAATGACTGTGCTAGCATCAAAGAAGAATATGCCAGTCAAGTGTTATTTAAGACCACGAAACATGCGTGTGTCAACATAGACTCAGAAGTGGGTATTTATGTATGATAATGTCTCAACTCCTTTGGTCATCAGGGACCCCCTCCAGACTGAAACAGATAAAAGGGAACATTGCTGCAGCCAGACACAACCCTCTGCCTTTGCCAGGGCAGAAGAAAGGCTGGAAGCAGAGAAAGGAGCGCAGTGTCCTCCTTACACAACCCGTTAACACCAGGAAAAGGTACAGCAGAGCAAAGCAGCTTGGGTAAGTAAGGGTTGGCCTGTGGGTGAGGCTGATTCTCTCCTGTTTGGGTCGTAAAAGACATCAGAGAATTGTCCTTTCAATGAGCTGTGTGTCATTGCCTGCTTTTCTTCTGAGAGAGTCCCAGTACCTCAAGTACGCCAAAGTTAACCCAGTGCTAAAGAAACCATCAGTTAGTACTACAAGTTCTTGTTCACTTTTCAAAGCTAAATAGAAACAGGCTAAATAGAAACAACACTAGCGAAGTCACAGTATAATCCTTTCCTGTCACTGGAGAATTTTCAAGAATTTGGCAGATTTCCTAGTTTGAATTAGTTGAATAAATTAGATGACTAACATTTTTCTAAGGGCAGCCATAAAAACTGCTTGGAGTAAATCAAGCTGTTTCATACCAGTAATTTGAGTTAGACTAAATTACAAAAGGGGAAAAAAAAAATCACTCTGTTAAAATATTTTGTTTAAATGTGAAGTTTTCAAAAGGGTAAATCTCAACATGAGACATTTATAACCAGTTTAGGTCTCATTTATTTATTTTTATTTTATTAAAAAAAAGTTCAGGAGAAAAATTCTAGTGCTGTGCGTGCCACATCTTTCCTTCCCTACTGTCACCCCAAATAGAAAGTCTCTTTCACACCTCCAGAAGCAAATTAGGATCCGTCCCTAAAGGACTAAAGCTTGCCCACTTCTCTTCAGAAAAAAAGGCCACATGATTAGTGCAAAGGGGGAATGCTGTCACCTTGGCCATGTCAGTCTCTGCTTTTTCTCTCTTCTGTATTTTACAGTGCCCCCTCTTAAATGGAAACCAGGAGCTGCACCACTGATGGTGTGAGTGAGGGACAGGTCTGGAAATTAGCACCACCCTGAGATGGTTGGTTGGTTCACATCTCTTTAGCTCTCTGTTTCAAGGCACTGCAGATTCAGGCTGCCACCTGTCACCTGTCACCATTAAAATCACAATTTTTAGTTGTTCTTCCCCATTTCATGAGATAAACGTGTTTTTCTCAGTAAATTAAAATTGGGAATCTGATATAACAATATGCCAGTAAGATCTGGAGCCTTTGGCTTGCCCTTCCATTGTCTGTGCTTCAATCAGTCAGATCACACCAAGATTATAAAAAACCTGACCTAGGAGTTTACAGTCTGAAGCCCAAATTGAACAGAACAGTCAGCAGGTTATGTATTCCACCGAACAATGAGGTCTTCAGTCCCTTTTTGAACCAGTTTTCATTACATGAGTTATGTTTGTAGCATATTGCTGAGAATGACACAAAACCATTGTTTTTGAAATGAGTACAGTAAACAACAACGTTGTCAACAGTGCAGGTTGATAGCAGCATGAGAAGTATTTCAGAGACCTCTAAGCATGTTCAATTCCACACCCACATGCATGCAGCATTTCAGAAAATGTTAAGCTTAACTACCATATGATTTCCTTTGGAAGAAAAAGCTAGAAGAGGGTGTTCAAGTTTTTGCCTATGGTATTTTACATATATAGAGCCCCTGCTGAAAGGGGCAATTCCATTGAAGAGAAATTATGTCCAAAAGAGAATAAAATCATAGTGTTGGCATTTCTAACAAATATCCTGTCCTTCCTTCACAGTCTATCCCATGCTAAGCAGTAACAGTAGAACTTTTTTCCTAATAAAGCTTTAGAGTTACTACTGTGACTTCTCACCCGTGCTACAGAAATACTATCCAGATGACCAAACATTTTGTAATGAAACAAGCTGCAACAAATATCCAGCTGAAACAGCAGTTTAGTGGGCTCAGAGCAAAAGCAAACTATTTTTATGGCATATAAAATTATGAAGAGCCTTTCCCAATATATACTATGACTAATAATCATCAGCCCGTACAACAATGACATTTTAGCCACTCCCTCTGTGGTCACCTTTCATTTGCAACCATCATGTCTGCTGAAAACAGGATGAGAAATTGCAGATTAAAAGTGAGATTTTATCAGCTTTCCCAGGCAGAACCAGGTTAGGAAAGATGAGAAAGAGAGAACTTCCTGTCATAGTTTAAGGAACGAATGAGCAACTAATAAACATTCTAATGTAATAAGTGCATATATCCTGCTAACAAATTTTCTTCTGAATAACAGAGCTGAAGGGTTTCTGTTTGGGTTTGGGTTTGTGGGTTTTTTTTCCAAAGAGTAAATCCCATGGCTACATTATAGGAATAATGAAGAAAAATTGAGCGATGTCCACGCAAAGTTTGAGCTGGGAAATCACAAGGCAAATGTTCTTTTTCCAGTCCAGAAATAAAATTCTAACTTGCTGATTTAGGTTCTCTCCAAGCCATTTTTCCCTCAGTTGTAACACAAACAGCATTGGCCTGTGTTCCAATTCTCTTAAAAACCAGGCGAACCTTGAACAGCATTGCTGAAATCCTGCAAGTCCCAGAAAGTAAGCCAGGCTAGGGAGGTACCATTCACTCATCCAATTCCACTAAGTATCTCATACATTGTTTTCAACCTGTTACTTGCCACAGGACCGTGATCCATCAGACTCTCCCACTGTGCACAACACTGTCACTTTGGCCCTTCACTGTCACATAATCCTACCTGTGCTGGAAAAGGTGCCTGAGAGACTCAAATGACAAGAACTAGCCAACCCTGAAGGAGGTCTGGAAGAGCAGCACAGCATTCATCAGGATGTTAGCAGATACAGTACCCTTCAACTGTGGAGCCTTCTGGGGTAGACTTCATCAAAATGGGAATCTTAATGTAAAAGAATGATTACTGCTGGGTTCTTCCAGCCCAGCAGGCCAGAACAGGTAAATACCTGCTATCTCAGCATTCCAGCAACTATTAGAAATACCCACAGAGGTTTCAATCATGCTTAATAATTAAAAGTAAGGAAGGGAGTTTCAGGTATTGTGTTAATCAACAGATGCTAAAGGAATATGACCTTCCTCAGAGGCAAAGTCTGGCATGACAGCCAGTTTTTTCCATGACACATACTAGAAAGCACAGAAACACAATCAGCAAGATGGTTTCCTTGCTTCAAGATTCAGTATTTCACCAAATGAGTCACCAATAGATGCTTCAGATATTCCTATGCTAAAACTAGAATATGTCATATGTATAAAATCTACTCTTGCCCCATAAGCTGCCTGTGATAGCTTTATCCAAATACTGACCTAGAGAATGTCTGGTATGTTCAGACTGATGTAAGAAGCCTGGATTTTATATTCAGGATCCCAGTTTATCAGCAGATAAATCTCATGAGAATGGACTTGTTTCAACGCTGATTTCAATAATTAAGGAATTCAGCAGCAGAAAATACTTTACTCATCTGTTAGCTGAAGTAGCCAGATTTCATCAGAAGTACATGCTTCCATTGCTTTAGTAGAGGGAAAATATGTTTTTGTCAGACTGCATATGAGTACACAATAAAGAGTTCATGACAGAAGTTGTTAAATACAGAAGGAAAAACATTGATTAGTACATGCAAGGAGAAGTATAGAAAAGAGCTGTTATTAGTGCTCTAATGACTAAGATAAGGGTCTGGGATTCAGGAAAACTGGATTTAATTGCAGGCTCTAACACAAACTTTCTTATGACCTTGGGCTACCCATGAGATATTGCTGGCCCCAAGTTATCTAGCTATACAATGGAGATACGGTAACTCTTTTTTGGCCACCTCTCACATATTGTTACACACAGACATAGACTGAGAGAAACATTTCTTTGACCATGAAGGAAGGGAAGGATGAGGTGGAAGAATCCACTCAAAGATGAATGTGACTGGATTCAAGAAACAAGCAAAGCACAGGTTTGGCAAGCTTGGTGCTGAAGGAGAGGCTTCTTCCATGCAGATGGCATGGTGGTGATCTGGTGGGACAGGCATTGCTGTTGAGCTGTCAGAGACATCAGCACTGTAGGGAGGAAAGACCTGCCTGGGAGGAAGGCAAAGGGAGAGAAGGGGAAGTTTGCGAGAGACCTCACATCAGGGAGTTACTGATGAACAGAGAAGCCCATGGATCTTTCAGCAAGCAGACTGGAAATGACAGTAGGGGGCATTTAAATATACAGACAGGTCTTCATGCCTGGCACACACTCAACGGATTTGTCTGACTAGCTTTTTCCATTGTGATTGTGAAAGAATCATGCTCATAGCAATGACAGCTAAAGCCTCATACTGATACATCAGCCAAGCAGCTTCTGCCACACAGCATCCCTTCATGCAGGGACCTGGAATCAGACCTACTGCTCAAAGCACTCTCTTTTTGATATAAGCTGTGTTTCTGTTCGGAGGGTTTGCCAAAACAGATACACTGGCAAAGCAGCTGAGGTTGTCAAAGCCGAAGTCATCTCCTTTTACTTCAAGTCAGAGCTACACCGATCTGCACCAGAGAAACAGCTGGCTCTGTAACCAAAATAGCTCATTAGTCAAGGGCATATTCCACGACTTGAATCATCTTTAGCAAAGGAAAGGGGTTCAGTGTCAGTGAGTTTGACAGGGGACACGGGAAAGGCTAACTGACCTTTAGAAAGAATGTCAGCACAGGGAACCAAGGCCTAATCCTCACAAGTCCTGAAGTATCGCTGTTATTGGTGCCAGGGAATTTGTTTCTCTCTGAATAGGCAGGCACAGTTACCAACAGAGCATGCAGGTCCAGATGCTATGTGTGCCTTGTTTATTGCATAATATTATCAAATAGGATTTTTTAAAACCTTTAAAATGCCCTGCTCAAACAAACTGAACTTCCTTTTCAGAGATCAGCCAAAAGACCAGCTCATTTCTTTGATGTAGATATTAACTAATGAGTATGTTGCATCTGCTCTCTCCCTGTATCACCTCTTTCCTGAAAAGAGTAAGATGGTATGCTGTTTGACACAATTAATTTCCCTTTTGCCAAACTAGAATACCATCCGAGGAATTTGCTAAGCACAGGATACCTCAGGAAGCAGCTCTAAGAAGTACAGTACTAACAGCTTTGCGTCATAAGGATGAGAAGCTCTTGACATTCATAGATCTCCATATTTCCTATAAACCTACTGGATTCCTTGTAAAATATTTTTAATTGCCTTGACAAAACCACTAAGCCTTTATGGGGATGCCTTTTCAGCTTGCCTTTTTGAGCTCCATTTTACTCTTTCTGCTCCTTTTCCAGGTGAGAGCAATGAAGAATTATTTTCTGTCGTCACTGAACAGTCTACAACTGATGGGGGCCAGCTCCTCCTCACCACTATAAATGCCATTGCATTGAATACTATTGATGTTGTTACAGTGGGTGCTATAGTTGTGTGAGTATAAAAAACCACAGTGCTGGTAAAAGACACTCAAGGATAAATAGCATTTCGTGAGACCAAAATAACTCCATGCTGTGCACTGAAAGTACCTTCCATTGGCTGCCATCTACCTGCTGTTCCCAGCCAGGGTCCTTGTCTTCCCTTGAAGACTTCAAAGGCTTCCCCACGTGTCTTCAAAAGCAATGGGGCTCCTCTTTGTCCCTCCAAGATGGTGACACTGAGAAACTGGGACCTACTTGTAAGCACACTGTGTCTCCAAAATCTGCTGGTGTTCTCAGAGCTACGAAGATCCCAGGCAAAATACCAGCACCTGTATGGACTCTTCTCTCTCTCCCCCTCCCTTGCAGCCACGGGGCCTCTGCAACAGCTCCCTCTTGCAGGGCCTAATTTGGGGGTTTCAGCCATGCTCTTTGCCCCCAGACAAGGTTTATGGATGATGTAAATGAACAAAACCATACAGATGGCTGATCTCACTGAAAAGCAGAAGCATGATGGAAAGATTAAGGTTGAGCCTAGTGGCATGTTTTGCCTGAATGTATCTCACAGATTTGGGTGAGAAGGTCTGTGGGTGCTTGGGAAGGTGAGGGGAGAGAAGGATGTGACAGCTCTGAAATGCCCATATTTTGTTGCATTGGGTTGCTTGTGTGAGAGCCAGGGGTTAGTTCTGTAAATTGGACCAATTAAATACTAATTTGATCCTAGATTAATGGATGCTGAAGGAGACACACTGCTGGCATGTGACTCCATTGATATTAAGTCATCAGGTATGAGCTTGGCTTGGACAATACCTCAAATGAGAACATGAAACCACAGAAGAATGTCCTTCAAAATGCAATTTGCGGACAAGTTTCTCATCGTCAGTGTAACTGGCAGACTCACACCCAGGACTCATTGGAAAGGTAGAGCAATGTTTGGGCATTGATAACGGTGTTTGTAAATGTCCTCTTACCACTTTTGAATTCTGTTCTTTTACACTACAAAGTTACTGTTCCACTGCTTCCTTTTTTCTTTGCTTATTCTGTTTTAAATTATGGAGAAATCCAAAACTCAGAGCCAGTTTGTTTTGCTCTGCTGGGTACGGTGATGTTTATTTTGAAAGGAATCTTTCCGTGATCTTTGCTAAAAAAAATAAAATAAATAAAAAGTCCAGACACCATTCTTGTCTTGCAGCACTTACTGCATTACGCGTAAGCCCATTTAAGCAGTAGATAACTCTTATTATTAAAGGTAGATTCCTGCATTTTTTCCTGACTTCTCTGCTTTGCTACCATCCTTCTCCTCAGTGTTCTACATCAGTTTTCCCTTCTTTGAAGAGAACATCCCCTCCTCAGTGATATTCTAGTCACAACAAGTGAGGCAAGAAGACTGTGTTGAGAAGGTCTAAAACTAAAAAAGAATATAGTTCTACCCATGCCAAGTGGACAGTAACACAGCAATCAAGCCCTGTTTGGAAATGAACGCTCAGAATTGCACAGAAACCTAGTATTTTAATGTGAATATGCTCCTAGCAAGGTTTGTCACATTTCCATAGTCACACAACTTCTGCTGATATACCATGCATGGAACTGATGTTTGGACTTTCATCATCCGGTAGTTCAGACTCAACGTCAAGAAGGACTACTGTTCAAAGAGATTATATAAATTGTCTAGTTAATTGATAAAAGGCACATGCAACTTTGTCCTGCTTAAAGTGACATCCTTTATGCAAAGTTAAATTTAGTTCTGTTAGGGTTTTGCACCCACAGAGGCTTCGGAAACATTGTGAGTTTTGCTCCAGAACATTCATGGCTCCATGTAGTCAGTCAGCAAGGAAAAGTGTGGCTTGCTTGTCTGCTGCTGCGAGCCTAGAGTATCTGCTCATGCTTCCAACTGCAAGTCTCCAGAGGATTAAGCAGTCTCCAAGACAGCCCTTCTGAAGCAGTGTTGAAATAAAGAATGTCAACATGTCCAAAACCCTGAGTACACCTAAATTAAAGCCAAAGTACTTATGGTAGCCTTTCTATGTGTGTGAACCTGCTGAATGAGCAGCTGTGCAACATCTGAAGTAGCAGCCATTCAGACACAAAGTAAAAGCATAATAAGAACAACAAGGTCTTCTTGGGACATGTTTGCACTGTGCACTGAGGGTATGGTGCAAGCTCCTAGGTTAGGTACCAAGAGCTGTGAAGATGCAGTATCTTAGCTGCTGGCCCATCCTAGCAACCTGAATATGTGCACAGAGATCTGACAGACCTTGTCTGCTGGTCACTAATCTGTGAAGGCAAGATCTTCACTGCACTCTACTGCTATTGTAACCTCTGCCACCTGGGTGAAACAAGAACAGATCCACCGCTATCAGCTGCCACAGTTGCTCACATTGATGTTAACACAGTCTCAGAGAGGTCTCAGCCTACCCAGGACTCTTGGAGAACGATCTGATAGGGACTCATGCAGTCTTTGGAGAGTGTGGCACTACCACCTTGAGCACTAGGAGGTTCAGGACAGGAAGCCCTGGAGCACCTACAACATACCTAAAGGGTGACAGATTAGATTAAAGTAGCAGAGAGCACTGTTTTAACCCAGCTAATCCTCACAACCACAGGTTAGAGACCTTCCAGGCAGCTGCAGTCCCTGTATGACCATTATTACCCTCTTCTCTAGATTTCTATGTCTCATGGGCCATTTGGGGACTGTGTGGCATTTAGGCCATGCTACATTCCATGTTGCACAATATAAGGCACACATTTCCAGGGGATCTTCAGTTTGTACTCAGGTGCTTACTGAGAATCATAGAAAAATAATTCGGTTGGAAAGGACTTCTGCAGGACTCTCATCCAGTCTTATGCTTAATGGAACAGAAGGTGTATCAAGGCCTCACCTAACTGGGGTTTGAATGCCTCCAAGAATAGAAATTGCACACACTTTAGGGGAAACTTGTTCTAGTGCCTGGCAACCCTATGAAGACTTTTCTTCTTTTTGCCTAGCTGGGCTGCATCCCATCTGGTCCCTTGGGTTGTATATGTCCAGTTTACTTAAGTGATCCCAGCATCACCCTCTTCAGCTGTGAGTAGCATGTCCCTGTTCCAAACTCTGCCATTACACATGGATGCCTGGGAACAGATTCTGCCAGGAAAGACTGAGGCAAATAAAATGCTCAGAACTTCAGACTTTTGTGTGTCCTTCATCATTAGATCACCTGCCCTATTCAGCAGTGCACCTGTATTTTCACGGTCTTCCTTCTGTTACTAATGTACCTGTAGAAGCCCTTCCTGTTGCCCTTGACATTATCACCAATTATCAGATTAAGCCCAGCTTTAGCTTCTTAATCACATTCCTGCATTCCTGTGTAGTTCTACACTGCTCCTTGATTGACTGTCCCTGCTTCCCCCTGTTACACGTTTTCTGTTTGAGTTCAGTCAGAAGTTCTCTGTACACCAAACTGGCCTCATGCACTGCCTGCTTAGCCTCCCGCAAAACAGTATGGACCATTCTTGGGCTTTGGGGAGATGGTCCTTGAAAATCATCTAACTCTCCATGTCCTTTCCACAGCAATATCCCAAGGGAAGCTGCTTCCTACTTCCCTGAATGAGCCAAAGTCTATTCTCCTGAATCCAGGGTCATTGTTCTGCCACTCACCTCTTTCTGCTTTCTCATGATCTTAAATTCTACCACCTCTTGGTCTCTCCAAGGCTGCCACTGACCATCACAATCCAAACCACTTCTTCCTTGTTTGCAAGTAGCAAATCAACCAGAGCATCTCCCTACTCAGTCTGTACAGCACCTATGTCAAGGAATTGTCCCTGATGCACTCCAGAAGTCTGGGTTGCTTGTGCCCTACTGCTTTTCCTGCCCAGCAGATTTCAGGTCGGTTGGTATATCCTGTAAATGTGAGGGCTTGAGACACTGACACTTCTTCCACTTGTCTAGAGAAGGTTTCATCTATTTTGTCCTCTTGACCAGATGACCTGTAGTCAGATGCCTACCACAATGTTACCTGTGTTGGCCTTCCCTCTGACCAGCTCCTGACCAGAACTCCATGCATCTGGGCTGTTTCTCTCTGGGCAGAGCATAACATCTCTTGCACATCACACCTTCCTCCTTCTAAAAAACATGTATTCATCCATCACAGCACTTCAGCTGTTAGAGCTCTTACAGCTTCAAAGTACAAAGGAGCAGTGGGTGGGCCAACCCCCTGCCTAGCCAGGTCTGCAATACTGTGTCTCCTGATCCAATCAATATAGAGACCTGGGCACTGTCTTGAGATGACTTGTTGTGAAGACCTTAATTAGACGATGCACCTTGTTCTCTTGATTATTACACTGAAAAGTGCTAATAACAGCCTTGGGGCAAGCCTTTAATCCACAATCCCCACACATCCCATCATACTCAGAAACACGCGCATACTCTTCCAGATTCAGTAGAAATAAAAACTATCCTTTTGTAATATAGTAAAGAGAGATGAACAGTGGAATCCCTCTTTCAAAGACCTAGCTTCTGTGGCAGGACTTCACAAAGTCAGGGACTTCCCTGCTTGCCCAGACACGGTCGTGGTTGATGTGCTTGTGCTGCATTGGTACAGGAGAGAGAAAAGCAAGGAGCCACATAAAGGGGAACCCTTTTGAGGTCAGACCTTGTCAGGACCAGAAGACTTGGGAATGTGTGTCCAGAAACTAGTTTGTCTTTGTTTCTACTGCATTAAAGGTAAGGGGAAAAGGCTCATTTTCCCTTCTGTACATAAACACTATCACAGGGAGAAATACACTACATTTATAATATCAGTCTTTTCCAAACAGAAAGGCTGTAACAGGTTGCAGTACACTTACAGCCTGTTCTTTGAACCTTTAAATCCTCTCTCTCACATGGAGGAAGAAGCGGGGTAAGAAAATATTTCTGCGAACTGCGGTTTGGTTTATTTGCTTCAGGCTGTAAAAATCTCACTGCAAACATTTACAACTTAGTCTGAGCCACAGCAGCTATAACTGGTACATGGTGCTTCCAGTGCAGTTTGTTTGCAAGATGAAGGCCTTAGTCCGAGCCAGAGCAGGAGCACATATCATCGACATTTGAAGCCTTGCTTAAGGAAATCCAGACTGACAGCCTCTTCCTACTGCAGATCACTGCCTGGTCCCATTTCCAGTTTGACTACGGCTTGCTTTCCCCCAGCGCACCTGCAGGTAAAAAAGCATCACAAGCAACACACCCGTGGCCAGGTGTGGAGCAAGTGGGGAGATGGTGCCAGCTGCATGCAAAGGAGCTGCCGTTGGTCCTTCCTGGCTGGAGGGATGGTTGGTCATTAGTTGCAGATTTGGCTTTGACAAAGCAAAGGAGACAAGCCACAGGACAAACAGGAGCAATGAGAAGCATCTTCAGAACTCTGTCAAGGTTTTGTCTGAGAGGGGAAAGAAAACAGACTAAAAAGTATATCTCCTCAGGCAGAGGGGACGTTAGCAGCATCAGGATACATGGTGACATCTTTCACCACAGCAGCACCCAGTGAGTCCCCACTTGGCTAGTAGTACAAAGAGCCACATTCCTGAATACGTATAGCAGTGTTAGTCCTCTGGAGCTTAACGCTACTAAAATGACTGAGTCCAAGAAGAAATGGACAAAACCTGGTTTTTGCTGGTCAAGTGCTGCTTTCAGCCTGTCTTGCACAGAAAAATGGGCAGGCTCAGACTGCATTGGTTTTCCATGTATATCAGGCACTGGCCCCTAACGGGACAAGAAGAGCAGGTCTGAACTGGAGGCATCAGAGATTAAGAACCTGCAAGACCTCCAGGTCCTGCCATGCTGGCTCACAGAGAATGTGCTGAGCCCTGTAGTCCTGCTACTGCATGGGTGCTGCCTTTATAGGTCACTGCTCCAAAGCCATCTGCAACATGAGTAGCATGGGCTTGAGCTTACTTTGCTTCTTTCCAAACCTCAAGACACCCAACCACACATTATGGTCACCCCACATCTAGATGGCTCCTCTTGTTGCACTGCCATCTCTCTCCCAACTACAAAGCCTGAAACCTCCAAGGGCAGATTTTCCTTAATTAATCATCAGGCATATCATTGTTTTCCCAGTTTCTTTTTCCATTTCTGAGCTGCGATGGTTCCTGCCAGCTTTCTGCCTGGCGTGCATTTCTACAACGAGAGCAACATAACTTCCGAAAATAGGCACTTACACTGGAAAGCCTGACACACCCTGTGTGGAGCTTATGAGTGGCAGAAACATAATCAAAAGCCAGCCAAGACACTAGGCCATGCTAGCAGCGTTCAATTAAGGCTCTGAGCAAAGCAGCCCTAGAAGAAAGCAAGTGGGAACTCCATAAAAGCTGCTGCACAGAACACTCCAGGTTCTTTTCATCACTGAGAGGCATTATGGTAATCCTAGCTCAGGCGAGCTATTCCAATGTGGCTGGCATGTTCAGAATCCCTTTAAAAATAAAAAATCATGGAAGTGGCCAACCTGCCGTAATTTCCTGATACAAAACGGTGTGCAAAGCCTATGGGAAAAAAGCCAGCAGTGGTATGACACAAGTCTGAGCTCTGCCTGTCATTATCGAGGGTGGGTTTTTCAGGGTAAAACACTCCTGGGCCAAATAACAGGAGACTGATAAATAAAGCTTGTCAACTGCCCTTTCTGACTCACTCTCTCCTGCTGGAAGGATGACTCACTGTCATGTGTGAAAGGCTGCCAGGTCTTTCTTACATGCTTAAACAAGCATGGGTTCTCTGTGTTAGACATACATTGCCTCAGAAGAAGTAGACACTCAATGCTGAGAAGGCAGCGCGGCAAAGGACTCTGCTGACTAAAAGATCTGAACTTCCAGGTATTTCTCAATCCTTTCTGGAAAGTTCAAGGTTGTTGTTAGATTACCACAGAAGACTTAGACCCAAAGCCATGGCTGAGGGCTTGGCCGACAATCACAGTATTTTAAACTATGGCTTGCTAGGACCATCAGATTTTACTAGGTAACTGCTGCAGAGGGAGACAGACAGAGTGTTCTGGGTGCAGACAGAAGTAAGCGAGACCGTGCCTGGTCCAGAGCCGCCTTTTGTCCAAGGAAAACAGCATGCCAAAAGCAATCACTTATTGCTCACTGTTTCATGGTGAGAAAGTAGCTCCATCGGGCTGCTTCCCTTGAGGAACCTGAGGAACCTGCCTTGAATCTGGAGAGGGGAAAACATCATCTCTCAGTCTGAGTAGCTCATTGACTGCTTCTGAGCAATGCCAGTGGCTGCTCGACGCTTCCTCCTCTCCGCAGTGACACAGACCTTGTAGGCAACTGACAGTGAACAGAAAGCTTCTTTGCACCCAAGAGCTTTGCTGCCTACGTGAGTGCATGCACTACCCTTTGGTCTTTCCTCTCATCCTGGGCCCACCACAGGCCAAGTGTGCACCTCTGCGAAATCTCTGCCCCAGGCCGCAGGGACTGTTCACAAATCCCAGTTATTAGCACATACCACAGCCTACACTTCCCTGCAGGACTGGTGTGGCAAAGGACACATTCCCGCATACTCTTTCTAAAGCCCCATACAATGCCTGCTTTCTTGCCATGATAAAGCAAGGTGCTTTTGCAAGGACTAGTGTACTGGGATGTCAATACACAGATCAGAGAGGGTCCAGTGTCACAGCTAGAGAGACAAAGCTGTAACCATCCTTTAGCATATAGAAGTTTCCTCATGTAGGAACTAAAATGTTTCTCCCGAGACCAAGAGAAGGAAGCTGTGCTGTGCCCTCCCCCAGCTCCAGGTATTAACCAACATCTTGCTGCATCATTCGGTAGGGAAACTATGCTGCTTCAGGGCAATGATACCACAACTGCCGCTTGCATGTTTGGCCAAGTATGCACTATCCATACTTTGCTAAACACACAAGGTTGGCTAAGCTGGTAAAAACAGTTGTGCAGGGTTTGGCCCAGCTCTCAAAAAACCCACAATGAAAGCACCATGTCTCACCTTTCGGAGAAAATATGTGTTTTCAATCCCAAAAAATGTCCAAGAGGTTATTTCAAGTATTTTTCTCTTTACCAGAACAGATTTCTAGTGAAAAGCTTGAGAGAGAAACTGTAGGCCACAACAGCCTCATCAAATGGTAAAAGGACTCACCCAACACATGGAAAACAAGCCTAGGCCACAGTGCTACTGGGCATTACTGTAACTTGCCAGTCTAAGTGAAGAGACTAAATAACAGCTGTGAATCTGCAGTTCAAATGTCTGTCTCAATAAGGCAGTGCAGGGCCCCGCTATGTAAGTGATCTAGTCCCTGGACCACTGGTTACTCCAGAAGTAAATTTCTCATCACAATTGTGCTGCAAAATTCCATCCTTTTAAAAACTGAACCATACATTGCAAGGGAAAAATGTATTATTTTTATCCAGCATAGATGTATTTGGCTGAAAAACTTCCAAACCATCACTGACGTGTCAAATTTCTGCCCTTAACAATGCTGGAAATATTACCTCTCTGGTTTTCTTTCAGTGTTTAATCATCCATTATTTTTTCATTGATTCTTATTAACTATGACAAAACCAGGATTTCATCCTAAATTTTCCTTCTGGTGCTAATGATCAGCATGTACAGATAGTCTTACAGGTAAAATGATACCATTTCTTGCCATGAATTAATTTTGTTTCAAGATACTAACATCCCAACTGCATATATTAAGTAAGTTTGAACATCTAAAATCTGCTTTCCCAATAATGTGAAATCAGTGATAAAAAAAATAAATATATACATAATTTAAAATACAAACTTTTAAATGAAAATTTGGTAGATACTTTAACAGAATTTCTTTTTGCTATACTTATTTCACAATGAGTCATGTATGCAAGAACAAAATGAGAGATGATGGAAATAGAATAAGAAGGTAAGACAGATAGAATAATAGAATAAGAATTCTTATTCAAGGAAGTAACTTCCTTCAAAAGCAAAATTTCAGGAACTTGTACACTGTAGTAAGTCACATCTCCTGGTTGCTTTGCTAACCCTTTAGAAATGGGGAGCTGACATTCAAATCAATAACCATATCCATTTGCAGGTGTTAAAGCACTTCCCAAAATAAGTCAGTAAAATAATCTCTGAAATGGTGCAGTGAAGGCATTAAGATGAAGGTGGAATTGTTAGTGACAGAACCAGGAATTACAGTGCAGGTTTCCAGTCACCCTTGTGTGCTGAACTACCCCACCTCTGACAAATGAGTTAGGCTTCTTAAGCTGCAATTTCCAAGTGATTTATTTAGCAACATGAAACCACGCCACTCAACACTAACATCACATCTGCTGGCTGCTCTGATTACAGTCACCTTCTGCCACTGCTCTTCAGAGCACAGAGCTCTAAGTGCTGAGCCTGTTTTGGGGGCTTCCCAGAGGTGGCAAACTGCAGTCACTGCTTTTTCTTCCTTGTGTTTCCTCCTGCTCAACCTCCTCCTCCTCCTTTTTCTCCTCAGATGTGCTTAGGAGAGATTTTAACTCACTACAATGAGCTCCAATGATGCCCACCCTGTTATGAAACATCGTGTTAATCTGCTTGACACATTGAAGCAAAGGAAAACAGGAGAAAGGGGAGCAGATTTGCAATGTTCCTTAGGTAAACCAGTGAGGAGCCTTGCTTCCTTTAGCAGAGAGTATCTCCTCTGCCACAGGTTAAAAACAGATCACCAGGCTTATACCCTCAGTACCTTACATCATGTTTCTGTCTGGAGTGTACATGTGATGTGCACAATACGAATTGCATACATCCAAGAGAAGCTTAGCACTCCCTGGAAAGTTTGGCCCTGTTGCATACAGGTTACATGACTCTGTGCATAAGCTATAAAGCCAAGACGCTCAGGATGCACCCAGCTTCCAAAGCATGCATAAAACAATGACATGTGAATTGTAGCAAATTTGACACTCTCCAGAAATACCAGACTCGCTGGTCGTGTGTTGTAGGTATGTCCAAAGGTTTTGCATGCACAGAGCTGCAGCTCCAGGCAAATTAAGGCAATTCTCAAATTCTAATTTCCAGGCAGAAAAAAGAAGACTTATGAGGGAAAGTCTAACCGGAAGCTTTACATACATTACAATGGAGCAAAACTGATTTACAGTGGTCCTGTTTACAGTAGTTGTTACATTAAAAAGTCCTGTAGTGATACTGTTGTTAACCATAGCGGGATGGGTAATGGAATTCCTCTCAGATAGCCTACCCAGGCTTGAAAGATTTAATCAGAATAAAATGTTCTATTTCTATTGCAATCCAAATTATATTTGAAAAATACAATGTAGTAAAATTACTTTTCATAAAGTACATCAGTAATGTCTGATCAGAACACTATTAAAAACTAAAAGTCGAGAAGAAATATGAAATGGGAATGTATCATAAGAAGGAAAAAATAAACATCCTATTTTGATTTTGTGAGGCTTTGATTAATTTCTGATCAAATTTATGTTAAGGCCTATTTCCTTTACCCATAAAACTTCTGAGTTTTAACAAAGCACTACAATGGAGAGTAGCTGCTTTGCCATCAGCTAACCAAGTGTGCTATCTCTGCAAGTTTCAGGCTTGCTCAGGTGTCTCAGGACTCACACTCCTGTTCCTCTGTAACTCCTGTAAAGACCAAGTCCTCAGACCAATGGCCCCTCTCCTGGTGAGGAAGCACTAGCTGTCTGACATCCTTCCTCAGCACTACCAAATCTGTTTATGCAGAGAAGTAGCCCCTTACTTGTTAGTGAACAATTCAGAGAAGTCTGGCAGGTCATCACATGTGGGAGGCTGAGGGTCCCTAGCCTGACGATTCTGGTTCTGGAAGAGGTATTGAGCACTGTCCTTTGGTAAGGGCAGCAGCATGCTCAGCACTGGTGAGCGCTGTTGTATCATGGTGCTTATGGAAGGATGCTTGTCACAGTCTTTTCTTGAAAGAAAACAAATGCAGGTGTTAGTTCAGTGTATTCTGACAGGTCAGGGTCCCTAAGGACTCACCACAGTGTCAGATGTGTACCTTAGATACAGCAAGTGCGCAGTATTTGCA
Source organism: Lathamus discolor (assembly GCF_037157495.1). Lineage (NCBI taxonomy): Eukaryota > Metazoa > Chordata > Aves > Psittaciformes > Psittacidae > Lathamus > Lathamus discolor. The sequence goes on along the minus strand of NC_088889.1, from coordinate 21,180,457 downwards.
TCAGCAGTTCCATCTCCTCGTTTCTGCAGCTCAATATTCTTCTTGCCTCTTAAGGCAGGATTGAACACATCAGAGAAAAGAAGCCTGCCGATTTCTTCCCGAATCACTTGGAAGTGCTTACGTCTGAACACAAGCCAAGCCACATAGCTGCTGAAGTTGTACAAGCCCTAAGTGGAAAACACAGACCCCTTTTTCACTGGGAAATGGCCCAGAGTCCCACTTCATCGCAGAGTCCCACTGCATCCCAGAGTGCAGCTGGGCATGACTGCACTAAAATTCCAGCAACCATTTGACACCAACCTTTACCATGCTTGCATCAGTGAAGATTTGAAAGGACTGGGTTTTTTAAAGCTGTGCAGACAGATGAGGCTAGAAACAGAGTTAGCTCAAATGGATTTAGTCTTGCCCAACTCTGACCAATTAGGCTTAGTCTTGCTGCTAGAAGACTAAGGCAATAACCTGAGATCACCACCCAGTTTCCCTCAATAATCAATGGAAAGAGACTGATGGGATGAGTCACTCTGTGGGGGCTCCTATCACACACATCTGTCTCAAGAGGCAATAATTCATCCGCTGGCTGAGCTTCTCCTTTCTGCAATGGCTGTCAAGGCAGCCACAAGGCATGGTCTGACTGGACAGCTCTTGTTTGGGCAGCTGCAGGTAGACAAGATGATCCCCACCCTGAATGACAGCATTGTGATCACAGAAAATATTACTAGCAAATATGAACTCATCGCATCTCACCTCCACATGTCTGCTTACCAACAAAAAAAAAAACCATAATCTATCTTTTCCCTCCTATTTAACATTTGTGATCCCTGGCATAAGCTGGTTTAACTCTCAGTAAACAGAATCTCTACTAAGTCTGTTCTTGAAAAGATGGCATTGCTAGGACTGCTGTGTGCCCTTGGAATTGAATCCAGAGTTCCCCTCTTCCAAAGAAAGGCTTCCAAGTTCATGCAGTACAAAGTATAACTTGGGTCCAGCTGTTTTGTATTAGTTTGCTGTGAGTCTCGTAAGTGCCTGATGGAGCTATATTTTGCAGGCTAGCTTACTGGCATCTAGATACGTCACCAAGGGCAATGGAAATAAAAGAAGGCTGTAAAATTTCTTACCTACAGAGATAAAACTATGAGGCCAACAATGAGAAGAAATCCATACACCAGACTTCCCAGAGGGACCTCAGGCTATGGTGGGAACTGTCTGGGGTACAAAAGCGACAAAGGGAATGAAACTCCCTGGCTGAGGGCTCCAAAGGGAAAAGGCTTGGGCTGAAGGGCAAAGAGACGGTATTTTATAGGGGCATGTAGGCCCTAGAGGTAAAATTTTATTCGAGGACTTCTGTCCTACAAGTTCCTCTATTGGGGGAACCAAAAAGGAAAGGAGCATTTGGATATTCAAGGGAGGGACATGCTCTGGGCTGACACTCAGTCACACTCTCCATTTATCTTTGTGTCTTTCTTACCTCAAAGTAGCTCCGATCTTTCTGCAATGATGGTATTTCCCTAAGGCAGTGAACAAGAGCACAAAATTAATAGCAGCAGTTGTCTTTTCAGTTCTCTAAACAGAGCACTGAGTATGACTCATGAGGCTATGCCAACCTAGGATTTCACCAGAGCAATAAAGTTGTTGCTGGTAGATCCTCATTACGAACGTGTGGAGACCCACTGTCCAAAAGAAAGGCAAGACTCCTGCATTGCCTCAGAAGGAGAAAATGCAGAATATTGTATGGCTCAGTTAATTAGCTCTGACAGAGAACAAAGCTGGATGTGATGAGTGTGCAAGGCTCCCCCCTGCTATGCTATCTAGACTGAGCTCTCTGCATGGGCCCCTCTAAAGTGGTCAGTGCTGATCTAATCCAGTTCTTACTGAAGTCAATTAAAAAACTCTTACTGACATCACTGGAAGAGCAACAAGCAGAGTTACCGAGGGCACAGAGCCAGGCCGATGCTGGTCATTAAACATGAAAACTAGGAAGGAGATGCCTGATGTATCTCCAAGAAGAAATATAAAACATGCCCAAGAATGACAAAGGGCTTTTGTTATAGGAGCAGCAATTTGCCCAGTGGAAGCCTGAGAGTTGCTCTCACCACCCACTTGAGCTCAGGGATTCTCACACAAAGCCAAATGACTGTTCATTATGGTAACAGCCATTAAAGCAGAGGGTGACACACACATCCCAGCAGCCTCTCCATTCTCTTGGAGATGGCACGACTCACCCGCAAGGAAATGAAAGCAAATTTTCCCTGTTAGCCTACAGATTCCCCACAGATCCGGCTTGGTCCTGCTGGATGCACAGGAAAGCCTGTCTCCACATCAGCTTTCATGATCATGACTCCTGTCATGTCCCTTATCTTCCTGGTAAAGTTAAGTGTTCCACACATCCAGGGTACCCCCAGCCGCCATCACACCAGAAACACCAATACAGAGCGGACAATGAAGATAATACCTTTCAGCACCATAGCAATATTTATCATCTTCTCAGCTATATTTATTGATTTTTTGATAAAGAAGACCATGTATCGCCCTACCTGGCTCCCACCAGCCATAATCCCACTGACACTTCACATACTGTGCAAAGGAAAAGAAGCTTGACTCTGCAAGCATGGTATGGCTGTTTTCCAAAGCAGAACTCCCACAACTCGGAATGCTTTTGATTCCTTATGAGTTCTGGTAAAGCACATTATTCTGTCTTCAGAGTACTAGAGCAGAGAAACCTAAAGTGACTCCAGCTTCTTACACCTAAATGTGAGACCAGCTTCACCTTTCAACATTACACAGCTTGTGCAGTGTCTTACAACCAGTCCTTAGTTTAGTAGAGGGTTAAAAGTAGAGGCCAGCAACAGAAAATAATGCTAATAATTAGAGTCAAATAAGGCCGGGATCTCCACCCTTCTTTCTCCCAGTGCTTTCTTCCCTGAGGTGAGGTATTAAGCTAAGAGACCTGCTTGAAGCAAAGTTTCCTAAAGCAAGTGTAGAACTAGGAGGCACCTCCCATGTCTAGGGCACAGTTGCTTATTACCTAGGAAAATACAGAAAGGGTCAGGAAAACATCAAACTTGCAACAAGCTTCAGGACAGGGCTTGTAAGAAACGTGAAAGAATGAGCAAAAAGCCTCATATTACAAGTGATACGGTCATACTGATTTCTCAGAGCTGTGAACGGGGTGGGATGAGTTCATGCATAAAAGAAGAGGGCAGCACAGCCAAGAGCAAACAGTGCAGTAAGATGGCATTTGGATGCAAGGTGATAGCGGCTTCAGACATCTATGAGATGTGCATAGGGGCACATGGGGAAGAAATGCTTCCTGTGCCATTGAACAGCTCCCTCCACCACAGCTGTGACTCCAGTTGCTCATGGGTAAAGCCAGCTTCAAGGATCAGTAAGGGCTGGCTCAATGTTTGCTCCATCGATGCATGCAGCTTTGGGAACACTCTGTATTTTTCCCATTACAGCAAATGCCATAAGGAAACTGGCACCATGAAAAGGTTGCACAATCCCCATCAACTTGAAAGGAGAAAGCCAGACACACCTATTCCTTCCTCAGCATTGGAGGCACAAAAGGACTAATGCTAACATACACAAATAACAGGTCTGGAGGAACTCTCTCAAATTCCAGTCTGGGATAGTATCAAGATAGGATTTTAATGTTGCATTTTACAAATCATGTAAATGGTTAAGATGAAGATGTTCTCCACCTGAGCCTCCCTTTTTAAAATTCCAGAGAGAATCTTACATGAAAAATTGATAGTTTCATGATAACACACGGACATTTGGCAGATCTGGAAGGGAAAGCAGTTTACCAACATAAGATTTCATTAAAATGTTGTCATGGTGAATTAAAGTGAAAAGCAAAACTTGAACAACACCATGAACCCGCAGCTGGGTTATAAGAAAATACAGCAAAACTGGGGATGGCACATTATCAATAATTTCTCAGCTATTTAATCTAAAGTTTTTTCAGGTTAAAAAAAACCCTCATCAAAACTTTCTGACAGTTTCCATTTTGATGAAGGACCTGCCCCATCCAAAAACATGTGTGCTCAAAAAGTTCCTAACCATCTTTTATAATTAAGAGTGCTAATCGGTTCTGTCCTTTAGCTTTTGTATTTGGCAGTTCATATAATGGGCTGGGAGGATCCAGATAACATTTAAGGCTAAACTGAGTCAGCCTGGAAAAGATTGTATTTATATAATTGCAGTATGGTATGGGAAGTGCCCTATATTATAACACACTCAGCATTAGCCTCACTCTGAAGTCAGCTATAGTCAGCTACCGCCACCCTGTTATGAGTAACTCAGTGAGGTCTCTCTTTACACAGCACCTTACATCATGAAGGCTTTAAGACACAGCTTTTTTATAGCCTTTGTGTTTTCACAGCCTGGACACCGACATCCCAACCCACTGCCAGCCTCTAACTCCCCTGTGATGGAAATATTAAAGAACACAATTGTTTCAGCTCTCTGCTCTCACTCCCATGCTGGTATTTTTTTGCCACTGGATGCCTTGCTTGCCTCAATCCTGCACATTCCCACCCAGCAGGCAGTGAGTGAGGAGGCAACAGAGCTAACTAGCTGGGTATACAACAGGCTGTTTTATCCAGCTGCTCCCAGTTCCTGGATTCAAGTGACTTTCTGCAGTAAGTTCCTCCAACTGCAGACATTAGGGCCACCCAACAGAAACAATGAAAGGCTCCCAGTCCAACAAGTGAGAAGGTTGAGAGGATGTTTTTGCTCAACAGGAACCTGGGAGCAAGGATCTGGCAAAGAAGGCTGCTCCCAGGAGTGCCTGGTGAAATGCTGATGTGCCAGGATGCAAGGGAACACATCCTTAATTCTCGAGGTCCAGCACTTTGTGGGCTGGGGCACACTAAAATGAAAGCCCTGTTGGGACAGCAATTTCAGCTCCCCTTTGACTCCATCATTTCACAGGTTACCTTGTCCTCTTGATTAGAAGGAAGCCCAGGTTCCCCCACCCCAGCCAGGAGCAAGGTTGCCCAGGGCTGTGTGGCAGGAAGGCAGGTGAAGGTGTCTCTGACTCCTCTGGGGACTGGCAGCAGTTTCACACCAACAGAAAAAGTCTGCCTGAAACTGCTCTAAGAAGATCCCATGGGGCTGGGGTTCTGGGTGGTGACTGCCAGCTCCTTTTTACTGCCAGGGAAAGGAAACATTGTGCAGGAACATAGATGGCTGACAAAGGACTCCACAACACTAGCACAGCACATAATCGCTCTGTCGTTACATTCTCCTTCCAATAACCATGTTTTGTGGTGCTTAGTTGCCAGCCAGGGCTAAACCATAACACTTTCATGTCTTTTTAAAACTCACCTTTTCTTGTGCTCATCATTCCATTGTTTTGTCTGCCTTTTTAAACACCCTCCTATCCAATCTGGCCTTCTTTAGTTTCTTGTTTCATTCCCTCTATGGGCTTCTCTCCCTTATCAGTTCACTGTTGGAACCGTTGCATCTAAAGAGAAGCTGCTCTCCACCATTCTGAAAAAGCCATGCACTGTCTTCCCCACTAAGAAGTAGAAGACCTACACTTCCAATGCCCAAGCACAAGCTCTTCTTGTCTCTAATTCCTTCACTTACTACTCTTCAGGAACATGGTCTCCTTCACTTACTAGGCTAGTCTTACACTATCTCAGACTTGGGATAAAAGGGAATTCAGGCAGGGATCAGTGGCAACCAGCAGAATCATAGTAATTTGCTGTCAAGATTGAGTTAAGAGGAAGTGGCAGGGGTAAGATCCAGGGCTGGCACCGAGTTTTGCCCTTCTGACTTTCACATTGAACCTATTAAAGTTTCCTGCTCTATATACCTAGCAAGGCTTCTGCCTACCAGGGAGAGCTTTCCAGTCTGGTATTCAAAGCTCTGCTGCAACTCATTGTGGTCACTCTTGGAGTTGGCTATAGGATGAGATAGAGCTGCAGGGAGATCAGGACACTTCTCTGCCCCATATTCCTTTAGTCCTCTGTGTCTCCTTGGCTCACAAGACATTTATTACCCTGGGCATTCGCTGCATCACTTAACAGAGGCCTTGGCCCTGGGCTGCTGTGGCCCTTGACATAGAGAGAGTCTCCAGAAGTGACTGGCTTACTTTCCACTAGACTGCTGTGCCATGCGTTGTCCAAGGATAAGGTTACAGTACACCTTGGCAAGGTGAATCCTGGACATTGCTAACTTCTCCAACACATTGTCCATTTCTGTCTTCTCAAAAGATATCATAGTCCTGTTGAAAACAAAAAGGGAAAAAAGTGTTCAAGGGAGGAGCTCTGGACAGAAGGGATGCCAGAAAGAGTGGCTGTTCTGAGAAGTGAGCCTTCATTTTCACGCACATAGACCAACGTGTTGCATGATACCACCGTGAAGAGACCCCACCGTGGCAAGCCTGGGTTCAGATGCTTCCAGCGCAGCTTGGCAATGCTGGTGGGGCCACAAGACAGCCTCTCTTACTCCACACAACCCATAAGCTGCATACCCACAGCCCATCTTTGATCCTGCATCGCTTATGAACCCTTTCTGCAGCCTGCATAAAAGCCCTGGAGGTGCATTTAGATATCTCCAGGCGCAGGCTCTGCCACCGGGTGGCCTGGAGCAGTTGGTCTGGCTCATTCAGACACAGCACTCACTCCTCTTCAAAAACACACACGAAACGCTTTTGGGACCGCCTCTAAACAGGAACGGCTGCCACCAGAAGCCTGTATTTTAAACCAATTCAGATCAAACACTAAGGAATGCTAAACCAAAGAGCTTTCTATTTCCTCTGCTTCCCCTGTAATCCACCTGAGTGTCTGGTGGTGCCTGGGAATGCTGCTAGCCTAAAACTTACCAGCCTCCTTTCACACTCAGGAGAGTTGGTTTTATCTGTCCTATCCCTGATGGCCTCCAGCTGTAAAGCTTCCTACACAATCCATCCTTAATAAATTAGGACAATTACTCTGGGCTCCTGAAGGATAATTGCTAATAAACTGTAGCAGATTTTTCCCCAAAAGACATGAAAGGGTTGGAAGCAGAAACAGACAATAAAGGGGGGGGGGGGGGGGGGGGAATGCAGAACAGAAATAATAGCCCTTGTTCCATTCATGTCTCATCCACCGCTGGCAAGTTTTTGTTCTTATAGTCACTATTTCAGAGGTGAATACTCCCAAGCTGTCTGCAGTGTGGGAATGCCTCATGCCCACTGCTTGGAAAACTGGTTGGTTATTTTTGAAGTTAGTTACAAGATCTTCCTGAATCTAGAAAAAGCCAGGAAAGTCTCAGGCTTGGATTTACAAAGAATCAACATGGCATCAACAAAAGACAAAGTCACAAGAAATCAAAGATGTCCAGGTTCATTCTGATAGGAACCCCTTTCAATACTTTCTTTTCCAAAGAAAGTTCAATGCAAAGAAGCAATGACTTCTGAAGCTAGGATGGTCTTAGATGTTCTCTTGAGGCAATGTGGGCTAGGTTCAAGGCAGTAGAGGAGCTCAGGCTAACCCAGGCTAACAGGCCTGGCTCTCTGTAGACAAAAGTAGACCCAACAGCTGAGTTGGGCAGCTCAAATGACAGGAATCCCAAAACACACCAACCAGGAGCAGGAATAACCAGTGCTGTTTTCTGTGTTGCACAGGGGCTACAAGAAGAGCAGCTCGAGAACTGCAAAGCCATCGGATGTGTCTGTCATACAGGAACACGAGGCTGATATAGGACTAGGTGGGTCACCAAGCCTGTCTCCAAGTAATCTGTCTGTCAGTTAACTAGGAGCAAATTATAGGTATCACTAATGAGAAACATGAAATGGTACCAGCAGGTCTTGCCTGCAGTCTGTCTCTACTTGTGGCACATAGGCTGTTCTATACAGGAAAGCAAGAAAGCTTCTGTAAAATTTATAAATATAAATTATATCTTGAAGGAAGGGGGAGGGAGTTTTCCTCCACAGCAGGCCACTCACAACAGCCCTGAACATGGGATGTATGTGGGATAGATATAGGAAACCAAATGGCTATGCAATTTTTTTCACATTCTCTCAAGTACATCAGTATATCACAAACCCAAGGATTCTTATCACCAGTGTAATTTTATGTCATTATGATTCTATTATGTAGTTATAAAAATCCCTTTCACAAGCTCATGGAGCTCCACCTTCAGAAACAAAGTAGTTTTCTTGTCTGCCCCCACTGCTTCTAGTGGAAGACCATTCCAGATGTTTACTCCACAGGAGGTAAAAGTCCTTGCTACATTTGATTTGAAGCATATCACATACCAAGTGCAGAATTAGACCAGATGGATTGCAGAGGAAATGGGAAGTTATTGCATCTCTTCTCCTACTTGAACAGGAAAAGAGATGAAGTATCAGAAAGCTCTTCACACCATGATTAGTATCTCCCTGCTCCTCCAAGGCAGTGAAGGTGCTAAAACAATTAAGGATGAACTTCAACATTAAATAGGACCTGAAATTGCCTTCTGTCATTTTATTTTCCTTCCTTGTATTTATACTTCAGTATGTCAATATCCTGAATTCCTGCTTCTGAATGGCATTTTTCTTTAAGCTTTTCTGATGTTAGCATAGTACAGTATGCAGGTAATCCTGACAAGAAAGCCACTTCCCTCCAGGGAAGGTAACGAATTTAAATGAAACAGTATTGTAGAAGTGGAGAGTAAGTACATGTTTCCCACCAAAAGGCAGATTCACTTTGGGAGCACTGCATGGCAGAATGCACTGAAAAGTCTCTCCTGGCACTGCTTATAGCTGATACCTACTAACCAGAGCCCTCTTGATCCAAGAAACACTGCAACAGGTCCAAACTTCTCTTTGCTTCAGTCTGGGTTTGTATTTGCCACACCAGTAGATGATACAATCCATATTGAGGAGTCATGACCCATGGAGTGGCCTCCTTGTCCTCTACCAGCCAAGAGCAAGGGTATCATTTTGTAAATTGCACCCCAGAGCACTTCAACTGAATCTACGATGTTTGTGTATGAAACTAGGCTGACGGTTTTATTTATGAATTACTCCTTGCACAATGAAAGAAACACCTGTCTACATCTCTGGATGTAGAGCAAATCAATTCCTTAAGGCCAGCAATCCTCCAACAGTGTTTTTCTTCAATCCAGATAAATCAGCCGCTCTTTATATCAAAGCTTCATGAATTGTGAAGTAAGCAATCATTAAGTGTTTTAAGAAAATCAATTCTCAGGGACAGTTACAGACTCCAGAAAGTCACTGAAGTTTCTTACAATCATGGTTTGTAATTCTGTAATGTTTTCTCCCATGTCATATAACCCTCTAACACAGCAGCTCCTAAACTATTCCCCTTCCATTCTGCAAGGTAGCAAGTGTGGTCACACACCCTTACTTGGGAACTGCTTTCCTAGCATGTATTCCTCATGTTATAACATGTTCCTAGCACCTAAGAGTCATCTGAACCTGCTTTGCAAAGTATTTAGAAATGAAGTATTAAAGTGATGTGACCCAAAGCACACATTAACACCCAGCAGACTCAGGTGTTTTTTGCTGCTTTGTATTGCAAGCAGAAATGACTGGATGCTAATGTTAATACTGGGAAATGTCATTAAGGGATGGTAATTTGATCCAGGGCACTCACACAGGTTTAACGTTGGTGGTAACAGTAATGATTTATTCAAATTGCAGCATTACCTTGAGAAGCCACATTATTTGCTGACCCTGTTGCAACAGGCACTGCATCCTGCCACCATCTTGAAAGGGAGATTACGGTGATGCCATGCCATGGGAACAACAGTGCATGCTGCTCAGGGCAAAGCCGGGGCAAAGTGGGGCTCCAAACCTTCCAGAAAATCTGTCTCTACATAGTCAGAGGAACCTATGTCTTGGAGAGTATGGGAGACATAAATGGTGAGGCCAAGGGCTTTTTCTCTGTACTATTTGATATACTAGGCCAGTACAGCAAGCAGTCCCCATTCACACAAAGATTCCCACTGATTCTGACATGAAAGACTGCCCTGTGATTCCAAATTTGCTGGGGCAAGCTCTGTGTACTTACACCCCTAAAGTCTTGTACTCACAAAGTCAAGGATCTGTATTTCTTTTCCAGGGCAATTTTTTCCAGGTAAAAAGATATGTAGAAGAGCAGGGCCATGAGGAAGTCATCTAGTTTCTCATTCCTAAATGAGAGGTAGAAAGGTCACTGTGAAGTCTTCAGATTTACAGATACAGACACTACCAGACCATTGTGAAAAAGAACAAAGTCTCTGCTCAAGGGCCTGCATAATATCAAATATTAGCTATGTGGCTAAGATGTATTCGTAACCAGCACTACACCTCAAACTAAGACTTTGAAGGCTTTTAGAGAATTACTAATAGAGTCCAATAAACATGATAAAGAATGGATTCAATTGGATATTATCAGACATACTTCCAAGAAGAATGTTTTCTGCAGTGAACATACTGAAAGAGTGGCATTCATTTTCAAAGGAAGATGGATACAACTCAGACACCTCTCCCCTTCTGAAAGGACAGTATGACTAAGGCTCAACAAGGTCTGGAGATGCATTCCTAAGTCAATGACAGTGTAGCCACTGTAGGGCCCTGGTGATGACAGGAATATGCCTTTCAGAAATAATGCTCCACCTGCTGCCTCCTTGCTTATAGCCTATAGAGAAGTGATGCTGATAAGTGACAGCAGCAAATAAAGAGCCCTGAAGCTCTTACATGAACAGCGGCAGGACAGGAAGGAAGCCCAGACTCCCAGTCATGTTAGCACTCCTGGTGCACACAATGTTGCAGATGTGCTGGCTAACATGGAATTTAACTTAGAGTAAAATTGGTAATAGTCTTGGGATATTTAGGCCCAAGTTCTTGGCTTCTCTTAGGCAACAGAGTGGAAGGCTTTCAAACAGGTGATAGGATTATTTCTCTGCACATGTCGAGGACAACATGCATTTGGTATTGCTTTCCACTGAACCTTCCAGATGAGATTTTAAACCTCCAATATTTCACATTCTACTTCTCATACACTCTGGTCCCTCCCCTACCAGCTACACACAAACAATTCCCAAAACAAACTCTAAATGACATACCCCATGACTACTTCAAGTGACAACATGTGATGTGACTCATGTGTGTCTTTCAAAAGCAAAGCAGCATCTGAAAACATACACAGGAGAAAAGCAATACTTCCTCAAAAAAATTGCTAGTGTTAGTAGAAATAGCACCCTAACTGGTATGGGCGATGCCTTGCTGATACGAAATACCAGCAATTACTCACATTTGACGTCATCTAACGTCACATATTCATGTTGTACCCACTGGGATATCATATGCAATTTTCCGTCTTTGTCAGCCAGCTTACTTTCAGGGAGCTTTGAACTGCAATCATCTTGGAAGACGCTGGTGGTTGACCAATACATAACATTTAAGGACACAGTGTTAATTCCTGTCTGAGAATATTAAGATTATCTCCTTGATATGTACTGTCTTCATTGCACTTAGTTTCAAAGGGACAGGCAGTGAAATGTGTTTGGCAGGTATTCTGAACTAACTTTCAGCTATTATTACCACAAAACAGGCTGGGGATGTGGAGGGAAATAGGACATTGCACCTCTAAGGTTGCGTCTGAAGTTGCTCTTTTAGTTGCTAATATAATGAATTGCAACTATATTATTTAGATCAAAGAGGTTTTAAGCAATGGATGAAAGTCAGCTATACTGTGTTATGAATTTATAAAATTAATATTAATAATAATTTAATCTTTGAAGTGCCTTACACAGATGAATTAATTACCTCACAATACTCTTTAGAGTAGATGAGAATTATTACCTCATTCTAAGTGATCTGGAAACAGAAACAAAGATGCTGACTGACTTTACCAAAGTCATACCAGGCTAGTGCCTGAGCTAGCATTCAACATCAGGCATGTCTGGCTCTGTCTTTATGTTCAGACCATTCATCCACCCTGTTGAAATGACAGCTGGTTTCCTGTTTCATGTGCTTTGTTCAGGCATGATCCTAAGACAACGAATAAAAATATTCCCACCCAGATGATCTTGTTTCATTTTGAGCCAGGCTAGTCAAATTGAAATACCTCTTTAACGTCCTTACACGTATTTCCTGAAAGAAAGTATTTTTTCCTTCTTTAAGGTTTTTCTCAGCTGCTGGACTGGAGCTGAAATACAGAGTATGAGCGTGCATTAGTGTGAGTTTAAATTACTAGCAGCAGTACAAAGAGGTCAACATCCTATGATACAAAGCTATATCTACCCTGGTCTCTGACACTAAGAAAACATCTCGGTTGTGGTGAGGTCAGGATGAGACACTGCTTTCAAAAATACAGAAGTAAGAGTAATGGGGTTTCCCTGGGTCTTCCTGCTCTATCTCCTGCTACCATATGCACTCTGTCGTGTGAACTCCTCAAGCAATGTCCCGAGTGGCTTTAGGAAGATTTTACACATAAACTGCTCCATTCCAGAGCTTTTATTTGGGATCTTTGAGGGCAGAGACAGGCAGAGGTCACCAGGGAGCTCACACCTCTCCCTGGAGAGCTACTGGGCAGAGTCAGCAGCGTTCCCAAGCCCAACAGAGAAGCTGGCCAGAGCTGCTGAGACACAGAGCATGAGAGGTGCCTGCAGTAGTGTGTGACCAATAGAGAGGTGAGCAGCCTGGTTCCGCCATAACAAAGGTCTGGAAAATGCCCAGCAGGGCAGGCGGCAGCAGCGGGCAATGCGTGACTGACCCACCATAGCCACGCTAAACCATGATCCCTGCCCTGCACTTGAGAAGAGAGCAGGAGGGAGATAGTTTGAGTGTTGGGGTCTTTCTGCCCCAGTGGTCTTAATGGCCTGAAAAAGTCTTAATTCACAATTGCCACAGACATTCAAAGCACAGTTATGTGGAGTTTGGCCCCTGTAGAGCTGTGGCTTCCCTAAAGGTCTGCAGTACTCTGATGTTCTCACCATTGCACAGGGTCAAACGTAACACTGGCAAAAGAGAATGACCAATTTGGTGGCCTTCTATGATGGGGCTACAGAATTGATGGACAAGGGTAAAACAGTTGATGTCATCTACTTGGACTTGTGCAAAGCGTTTGACACTGTCCCACACAACATCCTTCTCTCAAAATTGGGGAGACATCAATTTGATGGGTGGACCACTCGGTGGATAAAGAACTGGCTGGATGGCCGCACACAAAGAGTTGTGGTCAATGGTTCGATGTCGGGCTGGAGACCGGTAACGAGTGGTGTCCCTCAGGGATTGGTGTTGGGACCGGTCTTGTTTAACATCTTCATCGCTGACATGGACAGTGGGATTGAGTGCGCCCTCAGCAAGTTTGCCGATGACACCAAGCTGTGTGGTCCGGTTGATACGCTGGAGGGAAGGGATGCCATCCAGAGGGACCTTGACACGCTTGTGAGGTGGGCTGATGCCAACCTTATGAAGTTCAACCATGCCAAGTGCAAGGTCCTACATCTGGGTCGGAGCAATCCCAGGCACAGCTACAGGTTGGGCAGAGAAGAGATTCAGAGCGGCCCTGCAGAGAAGGACTTGGGGGTGCTGGTTGATGAGAAAATGAACATGAGCCGGCTGCAGTATGCGCTCGCAGCCCAGAAAGCCAACCGTATCCTGGGCTGCATCAAAAGGAGTGTGACCAGCAGGTTGAAGGAGGTGATCCTACCCCTCTACTCTGCTCTTGTGAGACCTCACCTGGAGTATTGTGTGCAGTTCTGGTGTCCTCAACATAAAAAGGACATGGAACTGTTGGAACAAGTCCAGAGGAGGGCCACGAGGATGATCAGGGGACTGGAGCACCTCCCATATGAAGACAGGCTGAGGAAGTTGGGGCTGTTCAGCCTGGAGAAGAGAAGGCTGCGTGGAGACCTCATAGCAGCCTTCCAATACCTGAAGGGGGCCTATAGGGATGCTGGGGAGGGACTCTTCGTCAGGGACTGTAGTGGCAGGACAAGGGGTAACGGGTTAAAACTTAAACAGGGGAAGTTTAGATTGGATATAAGGAGGAAATTCTTTTCTGTTAGGGTGGTGAGGCACTGGAATGGGTTGCCCAGGGAGGTTGTGAGTGCTCCATCCCTGGCAGTGTTCAAGGCCAGGTTGGATGAAGCCTTGGGTGGTACGGTTTAGTGTGAGGTGTCCCTTCCTATGGCAGGGGGGTTGGAACTAGATGATCTTGAGGTCCTTTCCAACCCTAATTATTCTATGATTCTATGATTCTATGAATATGAGTCTGTGGACCTCCACATATAGACACCTAGGGTGGCATCTGGCCCTCACATCCAGCACTGCTATTCCAGTGTATTGTGCATGATTCTGACACATGGCAGGACTTGCCACATACTTTTAGCCATTCCCCTGTAGTGGGTTCGGCTTGAAAGCAGTATGAAGTAAATGTGTATTTCTGGTTTTCTCTGTTAAGATGATGCCACAGAGCATCATCAGTTAAGGAGCTCCAGTCTCAATTAAAAAAAGAAAAGATAAGAAAAAAGAAAAGATAAGAAAAAAGAAAAGAAAGGAAAAGGAAAGGAAAGGAAAGGAAAGGAAAGGAAAGGAAAGGAAAGGAAAGGAAAGGAAAGGAAAGGAAAGGAAAGGAAAGGAAAGGAAAGGAAAGGAAAGGAAAGGAAAGAAAAGAAAAGAAAAGAAAAGAAAAGAAAAGAAAAGAAAAGAAAAGAAAAGAAAAGAAAAGAAAAGAAAAGAAAAGAAAAGAAAAGAAAAGAAAAGAAAAGAAAAGAAAAGAAAAGAAAAGAAAAGAGAAAAGAGAGAAGAAAAGAGAAAAAAAAGAAAAAAAAGAGAAGAGAAGAAAAGAAAAGAAAAGAAAAAAAGAAAAGAAAAGAAAAGAAAAGAAAAGAAAAGAAAAGAAAAGAAAAGAAAAGAAAAGAAAAGAAAAGAAAAGAAAAGAAAAGAAAAGAAAAGAAAAGAAAAGAAAAGAAAAGAAAAGAAAAGAAAAGAAAAGAAAAAAGAAAAGAAAAGAGAAAAGAAAAAGCAAGAATTTGTCCTGTAGTCAATGTTCAGGTAAAAAAAATATTATACACTGATTTTACCTTACCTGGAACTGCTGTATCAAGGCCTAAACCTGCATAATTTGAAACTAAACATCTTTCTTACCTTGCAAATTCAAGGGTGTTAGTATCATCTTTCCAGTACCACATGCCTGGTCTTACTGTCTGCAAGAGAAAGAATACATCATAAATCTATGCTCAAGTTCTCAGCCCAGCAAGGTGTTTATCATGCAAGCACTGTGCATATGGGCCAATTTCTATCTTTCTTCAGTTTGCTTTTCACCCAGATGTTGTTTGTGCAAGAGTTATTTGAACAGAAGTTCTCTGAGATTAACGGTTGACAGCGAAAGAAAGAAAAACATGTATCTGTCTCTTTTTGTGTCTTTCAAGTTATGAATAAATAATTGAAAGTTTGCTAACGAACATCAGTTCTTTGACTGCCAGTGAATCAATAAAGCCTGAGAAATCAAATGGAGCCATGCATTGAAAAACTAATTGTTACTTTTATTTAATAATATTTATGTAATTGTAGAGACTAAGTGTCAGGAGAAAGGAATATGTTATGCATTTTCCTGATATTCTGAGAAGTTTAAATAAACACCAGATAGACGGTTCAGGGGACACTGGACAAAAAGACCTGTAACAGTATTTTACAGTATCCATACGTTTTTAAAAAACTATCCATTAAAAAAAAATCCCCTGGAAATAAAGAAGAGGTATTAGTCCTTTCTTAATTAACATGAGAGACTTGCAAACCCTGAACTACTATTTGCAAGTCACCTTTAAAGCAAAATTACTCTTATTGCTGAAATCCTTCTGCCCACAAATTTGAATTGAGTGAAGCTTTAAGGCTTTCTAAGTCTTTCTGCCAGGTACCATTCAGCCAGCCAGCCACGAGGCTCTCACAATCCTTGCTCAATCTAATTTGGTAGCAGAGTGGTGGATATGGGACACCAGAATAATTTCACCTCCGCAGCCAGCAATCTGTGTAATGGTTAGACCACAGAGATGAATATTAGGAAACTATGGCTCTAATCCTTTGACAAAAAGTGGTTATTTGAACTTGTCTGTTCTAGCCTTCAGTTCCAGTTCTCTAATACTGGTTTACAACTCTTGGATGAAAAGGGCCGTGCAGGTGCTGTACCTTTATGTTACACACAAGGGATTATGAACCACGAAGGAAAAACAGAAAAGGTGGTAGCACAGCATAGCAAGGCCTACCAGCACATCACAAGAAGGAGAAAATACCACTCCTGTGTCTTCAAAATACAGCTCAGCTGCTTCTCACTATTACGAATGGCTGAATGACTGTCCCCAGCTGCTGTGCTCCCTGGCTGGAGCAGTGGGACAGGTCCCTGCCCTGCCCACCCCATGCAGCCCTCCCATGTGCCCCAGGATCTGCTGCAGAGGCAAACATGAATGGCAGCAACAAGATGGAGCTGGGAAAGTTGGGGAGACTCACAGGTAGCATGGTGCTTGGCTGGAAGACCACCAGAGCAAGGGGCAAGGCAGGCACTGTTTCTGGCAGTATCCTGGTGACAGCCTCCTGTCCCCTAGGAACCACAGATCCCAACACACAAGTCCCCCTTCAGCCTGCTCTGTTTGCTGGGATTCACAGTCTGTGTGCTTTGCTCCCTCCCAGCTCTGCTAAGCAGCTTCCTTGGGTGACATTTTAGTCCAAACAGGCGAATTAAGCACTTTCCATGCAATATAGCATCTCCACAGCCACTCACTGGGCTCACTGTGTTTTTGAGGGGTGGGAGCTGCAGAGGTTTTCCTGGTTGCTGGCCCAGGACCAGCAGCAGTGAAGGCAGCTGTGCCTGGCCCCTCTGCTATGGGCATTGATGTCTGTACAGCACTCTGAATGTTAAACATACTTTAGTTTCAGACTTTACAAGATTCAAAAGTATATCTACAGCGTCCCAAGTCTGTGACATGACCTAGGTCCCAACACAAGCAACCGGCTCAAGTTGCCCCTAGAAATAATTCCCATACGCTATGGCAGATCGCTTTTGAGGGAGAGGTTTTGATCTTTGGGATATTATGAAGCACTTGCTTTTGCAAGCAGAGAATCTCTCATACTAGTCATTCACAGTGGGTCAGTGTTATATATAACTGGTACTGCTTAGATTGCACCCAAAATTAGTACAAGTTATAGGGACAAAAGCACTTTTTGCCAATAGAAGTCAAGTCCCCGTGAGGAGGGAGGCTTCACGTTACAGCTAAGCCAGCCTAATAGCTAGTTGTTGATGGAAGAGGCATTCTTGCTCCCTCCCATCAATTTTTACAACATTTATCTTGTGTTGATTCTTTATCTTCTCTGTCCCTGCAGCAAGGCGGCTCCCTACACTGTCAAAAATAGTAATCCAGCAAAAATAAATAAGAAGCTTTGTGCTGAGTTAGCATTTTACATCAGTTCATGGTGGAGTCAAAGAAGGGCCAGCATTGATGCAGATAAAGACAAGGGGACAGGGGGGAGGACCACACTTTTCAGTACATCGGGTCAGCTATAAGGTGAAAACCAGCCATAATCTAGGAAAATGTTGTTAGTATAGCTGCACTAGGCCAGTATATACTTTGAAGAGATGAAGATACCTGACCTAAGACTTTTAGATAAGTCAGTTCAGTAAGACAGAAGGAACATATTGTGTGCTTTCGGCTCTTAAAGTTGGCATTCATTTTTGCAATAGTTTCTGAGATGTTCATGATCACATGGAATAACAAATGGGGAAAGAAAATTTCTTTAAAATAACTTGTCCCTAACTTACCCCCATTTCCACAGCCCTCCGAACACTGCAACTATTCTCCTACAGGTACTCTTTAAAGGTTTATTCATGCAAACAGAGTCAGCCCATGGATAGATAAGCAAAAATCTCAGATCAGCCTGAAAATTCAGCTCTGGCTCTGTCCTCTACAGCCATCTCATCTCTTCCTTTTCTTTTTTTCTTTTTTTTTTTTTTTTTGCCAGTTGTATTGTGTATGTTTTGTTTCCAGTTGCTATTGCAGGCTGCCAAGTACATATCCATGACTTGGCAGCCAAGTTACATATTTAAGAGGATGAGAGAAGCAGGTTTAGAAACGACCTCAGATCTCACCCATGGCAGCCAGGCAGCACTATAGAAATAGGCTCCCCACCAGGGGAAAGGGGGAGGTATGGAACTGGTAGCTTGTTGACTCATTTGTGTAGAGTAGGGCTGTCATCAGCCTCAGGAGACCATTATCCTATCTTGGCTCCAGTAGAAGTCGTGCCAAAAGGACTGGCAAAAGTAACGGCGGAGTTGCAGATACTTGGGCTACCTAGGCTAACATTCACAGCACAGGAGGCAGGGGAGACAAGCCTTCACCTGTGCTAATGTTGGGAGAAAATTGTCACAAAAAGCCCAGACTAAAGATACGGAGAAACTAAGACTCAGAACTACCTACAGGGGGAGCAACTGTGAAGGAAAAGGCTGGGGCTGAGAGCTAAAGACAGAGCTGACTAGGCAGGCAGCGAAGGCCTGGGAATCAGGGCAGCAGACAGGTGAACCAGGGCAAAATTAAGACAAATCCAGCAGGAATTTATGGAGAGTGGGACAGAATTGGCTCTGGCCCAGCACACGGACTAGGACAGGCAACAGTTTCAGGGGGAACCCCAAGACTGACTGAATTACCAGGGCAGGAGACTTGGGATACTCAGAAGCAGCACTGTACTACCCTTCACCAAGTGTTTGCTGGAGGAGAACAGAACAGCCCAAGTATTTCATGAGCTAAGGCTGCAGAGGTGAGCATCAAGCATCCCACCCATGCTGACTGCCCAAATGGGTATCAGTCTTGAAAAAGAACTAGAAGCTTGGCATTGTGTGGCAAAGAAGATTAGTGTCTGCTGGATCCCTGCTTCAGCTGTTGCAAGAGTTGGAAGCTGTAAAAGGAGTGAGCCAGAAGATTAGAAGTGGAATCAAGGTATAAAAGTTGAAGCAGTTGAAGGCTACATGGAAACTGATTTCCACATGGGCTTCAGTCACAGAATGCCAGGCAAATCACTCCAACCTGCATTCAACCCTAATGACCATTATTTGCATGCTCTTTTCTTTCTGAGCAAATGGCTTGGCTTCGTGGAATTCTGAAATGCAGGACTCAGTATCCACAGCTGTGACAGAAGCCAATGGGAACTCTGCTTTGAACAGCCTTAAAAAGCATTTAATACTAAGCTGTCTGAAAAAAAGCTCCTTGTCATCTCCAGGGAAGATCATGTAATAGACACGTGGCAGCTGGCTTTTGCTGATTTGTTTTATCACCGTCTTTCTGTGGGAATTATGCACATCTCAGGGGTGAAAACTGAACTGATAATATTGTGAAGCACTTGAGATGTAATGGTGATGACCTCCACAGGCAACCTCCTAAGCGATAATTCTTCTCCAGAGCCGAGGCTGGAAAGCACACAGAAAATAGGGTGTAAATTGTACTGGGAAGTATTACTCTCTTTGAGCACACGCTGCCCATTGTGTGCACTGTCTGAGGCAGGTGCCCTACAGAAGGAAAAAAAAGAAAAAGAAACTGTTACTGCATAATTAAAAACTGGGTTCTAAAGCACAAGCACAAAGCAAGCAAGAAATCAGCTTGTTCTGATGGTCATAATTCTGAGCAACTGACCTTGCAGCCGTAATAAGCTTCTTTTAATGTTGTCATGTTTGTGTGTCCATGTGCATCCCAGTAGCTGGGAACACTCAACAGTACGTGAATACATCCATTCTGTAAGTATATCTGATGTTTCAGTTGGATATCACACCCAGAAAATAAACACATGAATAAACTCAACAAAATTATCACTGACTCACCATCCAGCCATTCACTTCTTTTCTGCCTCGTTTCTTCTTGCTGGGTCAGGTCTGTCTTCCATACCCACCGCATTAATTTCCTCCTCTTTTCCCAGGGTCAGTTAAATGACAGGCCTGGTTTCTCTGGGCATATTAGGCTCTGTGTGTGCGCACTACTGTTTGTATTAGAAACACAAGTGCAGAATTCAATTTCACAGTAACTAATTCTTAGTCCATGACTACTCCATTTACCTGCCAAGTATTTCTGCCTGCGCATTAGAAACAGGATCATGCTATATGAATGGAATAAATAATGTCCTCAGGCATGATACCAGGAACACCGGTATGTTTTTTCACTTCAGATTTGTGCAAAATTGAAACTCAAAATTTCTTGGTTTCAGCAATTTGCACCGTTTTCACTTATCAGCACTGCTGCATTCCAGTCCCATTCCTTGGACCATGCACAGCAAAGGGTAGTTAGACAGCTGCACTGTAAGTCCTGGAGAGATACTGTGTCCACCTCACATCCTGTCTTCTGGGACACCGGCACTAGCCTTGCCACAGATTCAGAGCCCTGTGGCCTGGCTATCTGCCGCGTTCAGTGGTGGCTACATCCACAGCCACCAACTGCCTAAAGGTGTTTGATAGGCAAAGGCAGCAATAGCTACAGAGCCCAGGTCTAAGGGAAATCAGGAGGCAGAGATTGCCTAGCACCGCTTATGGGAACGCAGGCTGCTTTTGGAAAGCCAGAAAAACCAGCTGCACATTCTTTTACTGAAATCCTCATGCAATTACTCCCTGTGCATTGTTTTATCAGATGAGATTACTGAACATTAGCAGTTGTCAGCTGTTTTCATACAGCTAGGCATTTGCCTTGTGCCCCCAGTAATCAACCTTTTGTTATTAACATGCCTCTAATAGAAAGGCCAAAGTATTCGAATGTACCTCATACTCAGTAGGTATTTTCAAAACTTTTGATTCTGTATTCTGAGGTACTCAGAAATCTATGGAGCTTAACAAAAATGTCATAGCCTATTTTCTAGTTCTGCTGTAGGATATAATAACCATCTACATGCTACAGAATTAGGAAAACAAGTGAAAATTAATATAGAAGTACTATAGGCAAGATCTTCTCTATTCAACTCCATAAGCTTTGAAGGTAGTTTTTGCATGGAACTCCTTCACTTTTAATTTCTTACCGGACTTATCGGCTTATTAGAATATTTAGTTTAGTTAGCCTCCACCTGCAGTGCTGGGGATAGGACTAAGGACTTACTAGCATGAGTTCTCTTTAACCAGACTGTGTTGGTACATTTGCAAACATGTTGTGAATGAGATCTGCAGCAGGAAAAGGATTCTGCCAAATGAGAGATAAATGTGGTTTTGATAGAAATAAGCTTACATTTTTAGATACAGCCTGGAAAAAAAATAATGCTGTGTTCAGCTATGACGTGATTGCTAGAGTGTCAGTTCAGCCACGCAACAGCTCGTACAGGGGTTGACTTTAAATATTTCATTATGCTTTCCAGTGAATAGCAGGACAACCAAGACCCTAAATCCATTTTTTCATCCAGAGTGCTGCCTGAAACAGATAGCACTGGCACTGCTAGAAGTCTTTTTGTTCTTCAATCCTATTAAAAATAGATTTTTTAACTGCTGACCTGCAATCATCTGGAGCAGCAAAATTTTGAACTGCTCCAACAGACAGGGTACAGGTGATGCTAATTGTTACCTAAGCAGAAGCAAGAATGACCTTACACTGCTTGGTCCAGGATATAACAGCGATCTGTCAACTTTGTGCTGGCCAACACACACTAAACCAAGTCCTGAATGATGGGAGAGTGTCTTCAGCAATAGCAAAGGAAAAAAATTTCCTATACTGCTATTGATTTTCCTTAAAAGAAAGACTACACGAAACATGTTGGCTCTTAAAGGAAAATTCACCCCCTCTTTGAAATTCCTGGCTCATGCTGTTATTGGGATGACAAGAGGAACCAGCTTGTCTGTGTCTACACCCTACTGATGCAGGAGAGAGTAAAGGCAAATGGGTCATGCAAGGGTGGATCAGGGGTTTTTAATACTGCTGCTTCATATGTGGAAATGAAATATGTTGTTGCATCTGGAAATGCTGGCCTGCCCAACTATATAATCACCGTGCTGCTGCAAGCAAAATCTACTCTGGAGGCAGGTCTATGCTATAGGCTTCTGCCTGCATAAGTATGTGGATGAGAGTGGAGGAGAGATGTGATACCTGACCCACATAGGTGTGCTAAAGCAGCTTTACTAGCATAACTTGTTTTGCTGCGGGTTAGGGAGGGGTTATAACTTTCTTGTGATGAACAACTGCAGAGCATAATTTTGCTGCAGTAAGAGCATCCACAAGCTTTGCTGGTTTAATATCATAGAATTCCCATGTGCCAAGGTACAGTGGCTGTGATGTAGGCAAAGATTAGACCACTGTGTGCTTTCTAAAGGGACACAGTAAGGGAAACTTATGGCAGGAAGAAGGCAAAAGAGGAGACCTGGAACACCTTTTAAATAAGTAGACCTTGAAATGCAATGCACTGACAAGACTGAAAAAAAAGAACTTTAAAATATATCATGTCCTAACTGTGAGTGTAAGGACACGCTTTTGATGATGCCTTGCATTTAGCATAAGTGCAGAGACTGGAAACATGAATTCCCTGAACATTTCCTTTCTTTTTTGCTGTTCCTCATATGTGTCTCTTGGAGTGGCTCACAATGGAGAAGACAAAATTTCTGGTGTAGTACTAAGATGCCACATCTCCTTCAAAGTTGTCACCCCGTGGCTGTGCCCCACAGTGCCCCAACCCTTCAAGGAGAACCTCTCAAATAAATGACAGGCAGCTCCCAAGAGAAAGGCTGCCCAGCCTGCAGGGCCCTATGCCATTTCTCCCGAGAGATAAAAGGAAGGCTGCCAGGATATATTCATTCCTGCCCTTGAGATAGTATCACAAGGGATGAGCAGGGCTGCAGCCTGTCTGCTAAGTCCTGTGTGCAAACTTCAAACAGATGCTCTGGAGGCGGCAGGGCACGGGGCTGACTCACCCAGCTGGCTGGCTGGACACAGCCTGCCCAAACACGTTTCAGCGTTCCAGCTCCCGGGTGGGTTGCCCCCAGACACCTCTCTTGTCCTCAGCTCCCTCCAAAGCCTCTCACATGGCACGTTGCTGCAGTAATGCTTTTGGGCTTTGTCTTTTTCTGGCTCTTCCCATTCCCCTGCAAAGCGAGGGTAGGGAATTGCAGGGTGACCTGCATCACACACAGGAGTGATTGCTTTGCATTGCTCCACACCTGGATGCACCATAAGTAAGGCGTTAAGGCGCCTAAGATTTTAATTTGGGTGACTAAATTCTCCAGTATTAATGCTACAGGTGTTCTTCTATATGAAATAATACCATCCGTACAAACTCGATCAACAAATATAAGGAGTTACAAAGTTATAATCACTCTATATCCTTCCTATGGGCTTGGCCCTTTGCACAGCCCTGTTTAAGTAAGCAAGTTCAGAAACTCAGGCCCATGGTTTTGACAGAAGACGCTGGCTTTCCTGGTGAGTCAGGACAGTACAAAGGATGAGAGACGCGGAGCACGGAAGCAATGAAACTGCAGATTTTAGACAAGATTATTTTCCTGGCTTTGCCAAATTAATTTGCAATGTGCAACTGCTGCCCAGAACTACATGTACTCACCAAATACAGCTATTTGCAAATGAGGAGCAGCATTTTCCCCTCTGACATTTACTTTATTTCTTTAAGAAAACTGGGGGGGGGGGGGGGGCAAATGTAGTCCCACCAGAGTCTATGGGAAGTTTCGACTAATAGGATCAGAGCTCACGCTATGGTAAGTACAATATACTGAAAATCAATTCAGAGTTATTCTTTGTTTTATAAACTGAGTGAATGAATGCAAGGAATCTAGCTCTGAGCCCTTCAAGTTTCCTGCCACTTGCATTCTGGGGGCTTGTTCACATATTTGAAAGGCTACTTTGTGCCTCAGGACTTAAATCCTTTTCCAGTCATGTAAGTCAGCAGAATTTTCTCATCTTTCACGTATCTCACACACAGTCCAGGTGTGTCCACACCAAAAAATATCCCTTTCCAAGGGGAAGATAAATAAATAAATATATATATATATATGCACACACATATATACGTATGCACACTATTACTCCAGTGTTAACCTGCTCATGCCCTCAGCCCCTGGGGTATTTTAACCATCTGGACAGGTACTACACTTCTGTGGTCTCTGTTGCTCCCTGCCTGCCCCACCACCAAAGGGCACAGAGCAGCAGTGGCCAAGCTGAGAGAAAGGACAGATGACAGCACAGGCTTGTAACAAACCATCTGCTGTGTGCATTTAGCTACAGCAGTTCTGCAACATACTTAAACAGACATTTGGGAAAAACAACAAAAAATTGCATTTAATAACTAGGTAGCAATGCTGAGGAATGCACAGCAAGGGCTGAAAAGTAAAGGAAACTATGTGGCAAGGGCAATTACCAGTCAGTTAGTAGAAAAAAAGGTTCACCTACATTTTCAACAAACATGAATGCTACCTAATCCTTACTACTGCCCCACAGTAGTAGGGTTTCAGTCAGGAAGAGTGTATCTAGCAAAGCATGACAGTTTGCAGCAACAGCTTTTCACTTACAGATCAGCTACTCTATTCATAAGCATATATACCTATTAGTTCCTAAAAAAAGAAGTAAAATTTAAAACTCATTCTATCGCCTCATTCTCAGGGGTCCTGTATACCTCAGCCTGGCAATCAAGAGCGTGATTGCCAGCAAGATGCCATGCACACCAACACCAAAAGCACCCAGCCTCATTATAGCCTGTCAAGATTTTACTGCAGCACTCAGCAGGTGCTGAAGTTGCTGTGACTTCTCAGATCTAGCGATGGCACAGCCATTTCACTAGGAACCATTCAATAAACTTGAAGTGGGTTGAATCACTTGTGACAACAGTTGATCATACAAGCTTTTAACAAGCCTCACACTCCCCCATGGCAGCTACTGGAGCCCCTTTCAGTAGCCAGTGAAGAAAACCCCACAGTCAGTGCCCTGGCAAACAGGCAAAGAAAAATCCATATAGTAAACCAGAGTCCTACATCTCTGATGACTATTAAACACCAATCAAGTTTATTCTTGTCAGCCTCTTATCGCAAAATATTTTTATAGACTTTTAATATGCATATATACACATCAGCTACAAGCTGAAGAAACTTAAGTCCTCACCCTTCCTTGCAGCACAGGGAGGCAGCAGGGCAGCGCTGCTGTGCTTCCCAGCACCCCAACACTCCCACTTACGAGCAAACAAACCAAAACACAGCAGATGACTGCCTTCAGCTGCCCACTGCTCTGCGGTTTTTTCCCTTAAAGGATAAGCCAGTCAAAAAATGTGCATGTCATCAGACTCCTCCATTAGAGCTCATTAATTTGCAGCTCCTCAGAGTCTAAACACTGCATGTTTTTTGCTTTCTTAAACAAATGAAGAGCTCCGGAGACGATTTGTAGTAAAGCCAGACAAGTTTAACTACTACAAATTTTGCCTGTTCCATCAAGTTCAGCGTCTCAGCTCTCTGCTCAGCACTCCCAGCTCTCAGGGTGTCCTTGGCAGCATTGTAACGGAGTGGCAGGGGTGGAAAAACCAACCCCACAAACAAAAAAAACAAGCACATTCAGTGAAGTATATGCTCAGCTTGCACACTAGCAACCCCAAAATAACTCTGTAGCAACACAATAGCTGGTCACAAACCCATTTCTGTTTTACTGAGCCCAGCTTTTGCAAAGCACGACTGTGTTTGTTGTACTTATTTCCCCACTGCTTGCTTTCAGCAAGAGGAACACAGCATTTCCCCGTGCATTTCCAGGGCTGCAGCAGCCGGGCTGGGTCCTGCCGCCCACACCACAAGCTGTGGATGAAGAGCAGGTCCTGCCCAAGAACACCCCCCTTACTTCGGGTAACTTGTCCCCCCCCAGCATTCCCCAGGCTGCACTCTGTTCCAGCGAGCTGCCACCCCACATCCCAGCGCGGCAGCCACTTTACTCACTTTCTGCTCCCAGCACCTTCTCGGGTGCAAGAGCTCGGGGAGTGCAGATACCAGCAGGAAGGTCTTCCTCACACAACCCTCCCACACCTACCCCACTACTGCCCCTTCACAGACAGAAGGAAGGTTTATGCTTTAAATAAGTTTTATTTATTACCAAAATTTCCAGAAGCTGAATTTGGCATATATTTTTAATCTTCTGTAAAGATTCTCATGCATAACTTGAAACATCTCAGCTGCAACAGTCAAGTGGTTACTTTAGAAGAGACACTTAAACAGAGACAAATATCCAGAGTACAAACAGCTGTATCTGAATTAACAAAACTTGTCTATTACTAACCTTATAAAGCAGGACGTGCCTTCCCTTTTATCAAAACCAAGCTGACAGATCTGCCTTTATACACACCCAACAGAATAAATTCTGTTATCGGCAAGGACGTTTTCCTTAAAGGTTAGAAAAAAAACCAAAACAAAACAAAGCAAAGAATGGAGTGACTGTCCATTAACCAGTCTATGGTTTAGTCCTCTTTAATCTACTTCTTCAATGGTTGGGCCACCGGAGCCACCTGCCCCAGCACCTCCAGCCCCCTGGTACAATTTTGTGACTATCGGGTTGCAGAGTTTCTCCAGCTCTTTCTGTTTGTGCTCATACTCTTCCTTCTCAGCCATCTGGTTGCGATCGAGCCATGAGACCACCTCCCGGCACTTGTCGAGCACTTTCTGCTTGTCCTGGTCACTTATCTTTCCCTTCAGTTTCTCATCCTCCACTGTCTGTTTCATGTTGTAAGTGTAGGACTCGAGGGAGTTCTTGGCAGACACCCGATCTCTGTTAGCTTCATCCTCTGCTTTGTATTTCTCTGCTTCTTGCACCATACGGTCAATGTCATCCTTGCTAAGGCGACCCTTGTCATTGGTGATAGTGATCTTGTTCTCCTTCCCCGTGCTCTTGTCCACAGCACTGACATTCAGGATACCATTGGCATCGATATCAAAAGTGACCTCGATCTGGGGGACTCCACGGGGCGCTGGAGGGATGCCCGTTAGGTCAAACTTGCCCAGCAAGTTGTTGTCCTTCGTCATAGCTCTCTCACCCTCGTATACCTGGACCAGGACACTGCTCTGGTTGTCTGAATAGGTGGTGAAGGTCTGAGTTTGTTTGGTGGGAATGGTGGTGTTGCGCTTGATGAGAGCAGTCATCACTCCACCAGCTGTCTCAATGCCCAGGGACAGAGGGGTGACATCCAACAGCAGCAGATCCTGCACATTCTCAGACTTGTCTCCCATGAGGATAGCTGCTTGCACTGCAGCACCGTAAGCAACGGCCTCATCGGGGTTGATGCTCTTGTTGAGCTCTTTGCCATTGAAGAAGTCCTGTAGCAGCTTCTGGATCTTGGGGATACGGGTAGAGCCACCCACCAGCACGATCTCTTGGATCTGGCCCTTGTCTAGCTTGGCATCACGCAGAGCCTTCTCCACTGGCTCCAGGGTGCCACGGAAGAGATCTGCATTGAGCTCCTCAAAGCGGGCACGGGTAATAGAGGTGTAGAAGTCAATACCCTCGAAGAGGGAGTCAATCTCAATGCTAGCTTGTGTGGAAGAGCTGAGGGTGCGCTTTGCCCTCTCACAAGCTGTACGCAGCCGCCTCACTGCACGCTTGTTGCCAGCAATGTCACGCTTGTGCTTACGCTTGAATTCTTCCACAAAATGGTTCACCATACGGTTGTCAAAGTCCTCCCCACCCAGATGGGTGTCACCAGCTGTGGACTTAACCTCAAAGATTCCATCTTCAATGGTAAGGATGGACACATCGAAAGTACCCCCTCCCAAGTCGAAGATGAGCACATTCTTCTCACCAGCTCGAGTACCTTTCTTGTCCAAGCCATAGGCTATAGCAGCTGCTGTGGGCTCATTGATAATACGCATCACATTAAGGCCAGTGATGGTACCAGCATCTTTGGTGGCCTGGCGCTGGGAGTCATTGAAATAAGCAGGCACTGTAATGACGGCATTCTGCACTTTACGCCCCAGATAGGCCTCAGCAATCTCCTTCATCTTGGTTAGGACCATAGAACTGATCTCCTCAGGAAAGAAAGTCTTCATCTCACCTTTGTACTCCACTTGCACCTTGGGCTTGCCACTATCATTCACCACGCGGAAGGGCCAGTGTTTCATATCCGACTGCACCGTGGGGTCATCATACTTGCGGCCGATGAGACGCTTAGCATCGAAGATGGTGTTGGTAGGGTTCATAGCCACCTGGTTCTTGGCTGCATCACCGATGAGGCGCTCTGTATCGGTGAAGGCCACGTAGCTGGGTGTGGTTCGGTTCCCTTGGTCGTTGGCGATGATCTCCACTTTGCCATGCTGGAAGACACCCACGCAGGAGTACGTGGTGCCCAGGTCGATGCCGATTGCCGGCCCTTTGCCAGACATGATGTCAGGTTGCTCTGATCAGCCACTCACCCACGCTCGCAGCTCCCGCCACCCGCTCTCGCTGCTCTCCGCGGCGCGATGTGCCGGCCCGCTGCCGCTGCCGCACGCTTTATAGCCGGCTGGGCCGTCTTCTGGAACCTGCCAGAACCCTGATGGCCAATCTGGACACCCGCCCGTGGCCAGCGGCCAATCGCCTCTGAGAATTACCGCAGAGCACCCACCTCCTACGCCCTGGCCAATCAGAGCCGTGGCTCCCTCCCCGCTGTACCGCTGCCAAACGAACCCCTTCTTCCGGGTCCTTCTCGATCCGTCTCGTCTTGCAGTCTGCGCCACAGCCCTCCACCAATCACCACACGCGCTTGGCACTAGCCCCGCCCCCGCCGCAAACGCTGCGAGAAAGTTCCCGTAGACATTCGAAGAAGGGCCGGTGATTGACATCAGTGTTATCCAATGGGGATCGGGCCGCCGCCACCGGGAGGGGCAGGCCGGGTGGTCGCTATGCGACTCACTTGCTCGTCCCCCTCAGGGCAGTGGCGTAAGGGGGCAGCGTGGCCGCGCCTCCTGGTGTGTGCCTCAGCGCTGCGGTCATCTCCGAGCCGGGCGCCAGCTGAGGGGGAATTTACCCTTATTTGGTCGCGAGGAGGCAGAAATTCAGCTCTCTCCACACACACCCCGCTCTCCGTCCAGTCCCCCCCACACCCGCGGCTTGTCGGTGCCAAACGGCAGCAGAGCCGTGTCCGCCCTGTCGCCGGGACCCCGGTGGGGCCAGGGATGAGGCGCCGCCCGCCTGAGGAGACCTCTCCGCAGCGCCGGTGGCTTGTCGCCGTCCCGCTATGGCAGAGGGAAGGTCCCGCAGCGAGCGAAGGCTGAAGCGTTTTTTAGCCTTATTTCGGCAGCAGTTGGCTGGCTGACCGCCCTCCGCGCACATACCCGCCCGGGCGGGCTGTCCCCTCGCCCTGAGCGGCCGCAGTCGGTGGTCAGTCACGGCTTGCGGGTGCTGCCGAGGTGGCGGGTAGCCTGTCCCAGTAGCGGGAGGCAAACATGGAAAGAAGGAGTTCGGGGCTTGGGAAGCCCTGTTGCTGCGTGTTCCTGCGTGGTGACCATTCTTGAAACGTCTCCAAATTTTTTTCTGTTGTGCTAATGCAGAATGTCGTCACGCCTACATTTAGCAAAAGCTATGAAGCTATTAACTCGGAGCTGGGAAAGTGCTTTGATGGAAATCTATTACACATGAAAATGCGCTGCTGTGCTTCCTCCAAATTACTCTTCCTTACTTTGAGACAAACGCTTCAAAATACTCCAGTAAGGAGAGCAAAATACCACACCGAGTTCTTTGTTTCCTCCGAGGCTTAGTGAGTCGCTCCTTTATGATAGCTACTTTAAAAGTGCGGCTAAAAGTCTGCCACCCACGTGAGACAAGGATTAAATACGCTGTATGCTTAAATCATCACTAATTTTGTCCCCAGCCTTGAGCCTTACGCTGTAGCAGCCCTCATAGAAAATACGTTACAGCTTTTCCCAGCCTGGTTTGTTTTCACGCAGTTACTACAGATAACTCCAACTCCCGATCGAAAACATCCTTGCTGCGATTACTGTGGTTTTCAAAACCTTTTTGCAAGACATGAAGATTCCACCCCTTTTGTGTGGTATGTCTGTATGTAGTTTTGAGATGGAAGAGCTTCAATTTCTGACAGTAAATACTGTACATGCTTAAGTAACTATTATTCTCCCACAGATCCTGGTCTTTTTTCACACAGGTTCTGACCTCGGGGAAATCCAAGTCAGTGGAAAATGGAAACAGTCAGCTCCCCCTGCCTCCAACAGGAGCTGCTCTGTATATACCATATGCATATTTCTTTGATGGGAAGGGTGTCAGTTTCTCTTGTAGTTAGACCAGTGACTGATTCATCACCAAGCTATCTCTTCCTGTAATTCTGCTACTTCATTCAGTTGATTGTATCGTATGGAGAGAGGAGAAATGCCAGAGCAATACAGAGAGGTGGTTGATAAATTCCGTTTCAGCTGAAAAGTTGTATTATTTATTATTTGTGTCCTTGTGAGGATTGTCCCTTAGGAGCACTAGTAATGCACAAGAACCCTGTTTTGATAGCTGCAGTACAAACTCAGATCATGTTATTTCTGAGTAAAAAGAGGATTCCTGCCTCAAAAAGGTATGTACAGAAACAGAAATGGAGCTAAGAAATCATACAGTATCGATTAGCACAATAACCAGTCTTTGCAGCAAAATTAATTTGATAAGCCTTTTAAGTGTAGCTGTAATCAATCAGGTTTTTATCAGATTTAGAAGTGACATTTCATTAATTTTGGCCTAAAACTTTTTAATATATGTTTTATCAGCTCAGGGACAAAATACATACAACAGCTCCAGACAAAACTTGTTTGGGGTTTCCTTGGCCCAGTAACTAGTATAGCCCTGATATGGTTGTACTGATACCCAGATGTGCTGATATCCCAGATGTGCTGATAACCTGCTAAAGAGCTGCTTGCATTGAGTGGGTTACTGCTTATCCTGATAGTACTCCCTCAGTCCTATTTATTTCATCATTTGAATTGTTGTTTTGCTATAGTAAATTTGGGGGAAAGATCTTGGAGGAATTACAATTCTTACAGTGTAAATGACACACTCGCTGTCAGTCTCAGGAAAAATCAAAAGGTCTGTAGACTCAGGCTACCAAATATTTCATTAAGCTTGTTGCAGAAATACTTCTTTTCCAGTTGAGCACATAGGTGCTGTTTTCTTCTCGTACCACGATACGTACAGGTCTGAGCTGCTCTTTAAGCTGTTGTTCCTAATCAGAAGTTCATGTGATGTTCTTGCCATCACCTCTCATCTCTTAACAATGTCCTTAGAGAAAGTCCTGTCTAACTAGAGAGAGCAACCTCCAAAACATTATTAAACTTATTCCCTTTTCTCAGCAGAGCTAACAAGCCTGCTGTTTGTCAGCAGTTCTCTAGGACTTTTTGAACAATTTGTGGACCAACTCATCTATGCTGTCATACTCTTATATGGGAAGAGCCACATGACTTTCTTTTATGTTGCTTCACATGCAGTCATGTTATAGGTGAGCTAAACAGACTGGTTGAGAAATTAAAGAGTGAGCTTACGGTGAAGACTTCAGCACAAGTCTGATTTTCCCTTTAACAAAACATTAGCTGTTATTCTCCCATCCTGAATGTGTAAGCCATATTTTTCTAGTAACTTTCAGAACAGCAAGTTGGCACCTCTGGAAGTAGGAGGCCTCTTTCTGATCCATTTATTTGTGTTTAGGATCAATAATACACCCATGAGTCCTGTTTGGCAGCATTATGTAATGTGCTGTAGGTTCTTCTCCATTACACTACCCAGCCAGAAATGAAGGCGGTATTTAGATTCTTCAATGAAGCAAGAGCTCAGTATCTGGCACAGAGCTAAGAATTCAGCCCTTTTCTTTATCTTGGTATTTCATAAGGCAGTGTAGTCTAAAAATAGGAGTGAACACAAGTTAAAGTTCAGTCAGACATCAGCCACTTGAATCATTAAAATTATAAAAGTAAAAATGCAATGATCTGTTCAGGTTTGAAAATCAGAAGCCCTTAGACCTTAAATTCTGGTATCCATTTCCCTTGTATCCATTTGCCTCATATCCATTTCCCTAGTAAGTCCATCCAGAATATTGCATAAATCAGATTGTATTGGTGAGGATAAATGAATTATTTTATAATACAGCAATCAGTTCAGAAAAGTCTAAGTAACAGCTGTGCTAAGAACGAAGAATATTTTGCCATAATACCTTTTCATCACTGAAATTCTTCATCATTTATATTTGTGAATACACGTCTAGTAACTGGAACTCAGACAAGAACTATCAGTATATCAAATGACAAGATTCTTTTGACAAGGTGCTGCTGTATTAAAAATCATCGTGTATGTGGGAGGGAACCATGTAACTTTTCTATGTTACTTTTTTTTTATATACTTCCACTTTTTGCACAGAGATGCTCCTTGTTAATTTGAAAGGTAGCCACAATACATGATTTTTCTTAAATAAGTGTTCCTTTGTGTTTGTACATAACAAAATAAAGTTCTGCTAATCAGTATGGTTTTGGCAGATTACACAACTGCATGATCACTAATATGGACATACTCAGAACAGCAGAATATAGGGCAGGGTAATTTCGTATTGCCAAACAAGGAGCTCAAAAATCATGAGTCAGATCGCCTAAAATTATAAACCTAGTTTAAAATTACGAGCTTAAAAAACACACACGGCTTTATTTACCTTCTGGCTTTTTAATCTTTAGCATATGGTCAGATTACACTTTCAGGATTTTCCATGTAATCTGCAGAGCTAAGTTTTTAAAAATTAAATAAAATAGCTGATTACACCATCTCACAACAAAAACTAAGCTGCTTCAGATTGATTAGACTCAATAAAATCATGGAAGTTGTCAACACTGATTAAACTAATGCTTGATGTTTCAAGGAATAATTATTTTATAATTAAGTGGTTTTAAAACACATTTATTTACATAGACTTCTGACAGTTACAGAGGCATGATTAAAAGCTGGGGTTAGTATCACTAGTGCTAACCAGATGAACTGGTGTGCTGTGCATTTTAGGCAGTTGGTTCTTTACTTTCCTAGAACTGTGGCCTCCTTTTCTTTGCAGTCAGTACCAGCTCTACTGACAGTAATAAATAAGGGACTTTAAAGCAGATAGTTTGCAAGCAATAATAGAATCAGATCAGAAAAGGACCTTAGTAAGATTAGTCTCATTTTGTGTCTCATTAAAATCTTCTTTCTTGCAATTTAATTTTTTTCCTCTGTCAGTTGTATGAGAAAAAGTGATTTTATTCTTTTATATATATGAAAAAACCCATGTTTCCCTTTTATCATCTTTTCTGTAAGATGACCTAAAATCATTCAATCTGTGCTCAAAGGCAAAGTTTTCTCAGCTTCTAGACATTCTCATTGCTTTCTTCTGGATTCTCTGCGTGCATCTTGTATCTTAACTCTTCAAGTGCATAATCAAAACTGGAGATGTTACTAGCTCATGCCTTAGAAGTTCTGAAGGAGCAGATTATACTCCAGTTTAGACATTTAGGTTTTACCCTTATTTGCAACAGCATGATGCTCCAGACTAATTTGCAGGATTTGATCCAAAATAACACATTTATTCTTTGCAATGGAAATTGAAAGGGTAGATTTAGATGAGATATTGGGAATTTCTTTACTGTGAGGGTGGTGAGACATTGGAACAGGTTGCCCAGAGAAGCTGTGGTTGCCCCAACCCTGTAAGTGTTCAAAGCCAGGTTGGACAGGGCTTGGAGCAACCTGGTCTAGTGGAAGGTGTCCTTACCCATGGCAGGGGGTTTAGAACTGGGTGGTCTTTAAGGTCCCTTCAACACAAACCATTGTATGCTTCTATGAAATTAAGCAATTGTTCCTGTACTTTCACAGCTAATGATTCCATCTAGCAGTTGTTTCTAGTTCCTATTAAGTAACATCTTATGTTTTCAGGTCTCATCTGCACCTTGCCAGGATTATTCTGAATTCCGATCTTACCTTATGGTATACTTGAAGTCAAACTCTACTTAGTCTTGTTTGAAGATACTAAAAGGATACTCTGCATGGTCCAGGGGGTGAATAAATGAAAACAGATCATTTTGTCTAGAACAGGTGTGAATGGGGTTAAACAACATACTGTAATTATTGGCAATAACTGTAAACTACAGTTATTGTAAGTCTTAAGGGAAATAGTGTACTGTAAACACAGGCAAAGACCAATACTTCATACTCAGAGATCAATATAATTTGATTAATTGCTCAGATTAACTTAAATGCTTAAAGAATGTTTAGAATAACTGAACTGTAGCAGCAGTAAAAATTTCTCTTTATTTTCTCATTCCTATGATTATGTTTTTTACTCATCTCAGTTTTCCTTGTCATTCTTAGCAGGTGAATGGGAAAAATGCAGGAGCAGATGAAACAGGTGGTAACCGGAACTTCACCCTGTTGTCAGGACTGTTATTAACTCAGGTATCAGGTGGAATTAAATGAAAATAATAAGCAGATTTGTAAGAATATTTTATTAGAGATACTGTATCAAAGCACAGAATAAGCTTTAAAGATGATGAAAACTAACCTGGAATGTCTTCAGCAATACTCTACATAGACTACAAATAATTGCTAAGTTACAGAACAGTCACAGCCTGTTCTAGATGTTCTACGCTTAGTATACTGTTGAAGGCCTGTCTTTAGGTGATGCTGTAAACATAATGCCCTTTTCTCCTCTGCTTCACGGTGGTCTTACTGTAAAGGTCCTTCCTGTTCTCTAGGGCAAGGACACCCCATTTTCTATTAGAGTTGCCAGCTATATTGTGCCTTCTCCCTGCAGAATCCCCAGTGGGATCTGGCTTTGCCCAGATAGTCACCATCTTCCCCTTTGCTCCAGCACAGCTACTTGGAAGAAGCATCAGCATTCCAGTATTGTACTGAAGGCTTTTAAAATGCCTACATTAATGTTCAAGGTGTTATGTGTTAATAGAGCTGATACTTTCAACATCTATATGCTGAAATGTTTGGGGCTGTGTAATTAGATTAAGCAACCACATTCAAAAATATCTGAACATCTTTTCTTGCATTTGTATAGCAACTTTATAAACTCAAAAAGAGTAAAGCAAGCACAGACACATGCCCTATACAAGCTGCAATACAGACAGTATTTTACACACTTCATAACAACAGTAATGAAAATTATGCCAATTATATATAAAATTATAGACAGACTCTTCTTGAGATAACAGTTATACTGAACAATGAAACATCCTTTTATAGTCATGAGTAGAATTAGTAAGATGCATAACTATAGCAGAATATAGATCAGCATGTTTAGTCTGCTTATGGATCTCAATCTGATCCATTGCTGTCTGGGGGAAACAAATATTTTTTTAATCCATGCTGGCCCTAAATTGAAACATTTACTGCCTTGGTTTTTTGGTTAGGGCTCCCCCCCCCCCCCCCCATTACTTTAGCTGTAAACATTATAAAAAATGCATAAAAATGCATAAAAAATGCTTAAATCTGAACATGAATGCCTGATTCTCTTCTTCAAGACAGGTTTTGCAAGGCTTAGCTCCAGAACAATGTGCACCCTGTGCCCTGTGAAGATGATTTCACATTTACTGATCTCCTTGTTGGTAAAAATTTTTCACCATTCTTGTAATAAGACCAGAGCACCATTTCTTTACTATCCACATACAAGCACTGTGCTTCATGGAAGGTCCGCTTCAGCTTGCAAATGATGATCGTGGCAGCAGGGGAATCAGGTCAGCTGGATCTTTCTCACCATCCTGCCCTTCCTCTGCTTTTAAGATTTTTCTTTTTCACCTCATACTTTTTTTTTTTCATTTCTTTTTTTTTAACACATGATAAGTTTAGCATTGTACATAAGTATATACTTCTAATGTTTGAACTAAAAAAATCTAAGCAGTTTTTGACAGAAACTCTAAGAAGCCTTATTTCAGAAAAGGAGTACTCCAACATGTGAATAGCAAATTCTGCAAACTCATTTCGTGCAGCCCTTAACACCTGGCATCTGCCTCTTTTGGCTGTCTGCTCCATGAAAGGAGTCTTCAGATCTGTTTTTAACAGGTGTAAATAATAGTCACAAGGAGGTAAGTTTTATCATACAGAGAGAAGTCCAACAGAACTTTTACTGCAAGTTCTAATTTGACTGTTTTGGTGCCTTTTGCGACTGCTGCAGTATGTCAAAAAAAGGAAAGGTGGTGCCAATTCAGATCTGGCACACGCAGTTCTGAGTTTTTATGAAATCTTTTGACGACCAGTTCTTCCTCATGTCTTCTCCAAACCTGGTTCTCTCAGTTGTTCAGAAGCTTAGAAGTCCCTATTTCACTACTGCCATGCAGAAAAGAAATGCAAAAAAAATATTAAAAGTCAGAAGCCCACACTCCAGTACTGTATTTGCTAGCATGATGTGGTCCCTCCCACCTCACTATGGTGTGGTTTTGCTCCAAATACCCATCCTTCAGTTCTATTCAGAGCACCTACCACAATCAGGAACTCTGTTTAAAAGCCATACAGTTAATTTCCTTAAGCCCCTACCCTAACAAAACATAATTTAACCTTCAACCTGTTTTGACCTTGTTTCAGAAGCTTTTGTTTGTTCTTTTCTCCTTTGCCTTCCATTTGCAAAACAGCTAAAGATTTGCTGAAGAAAAACTTCTCTTTACTATCCAGCAGTGGTTTATGACTTAGCTTAGTGGATACTCGAAAAATTGCATGACTGTTACTTCTCAGCCTGGATTTCTCATAGCTTAGAACCCCCCTTACTCTGGAGTACTTATTACTGCTTCATATTTGCCTCTGGGTTTTGGGTTGTGTTTGTTGTGTTTTGGTTTTTTTTTTGTTAAATGCAGATAAATGATATAAACATCTACAATTCCCATAAATCTCTTTTGACCAAACTAATTTATAACAAATATGAACAGCTCTGTATCTGACACGAACAGTCAAGAAATTAGAAACATGCGGATGTAACTTCTAAAGACAATCCCCAGCGTTTTTTTTGTTGGTGCACCAACTGCTTTCTCTGGATATATAAATTATGTTGTACAAATACGCAA
This sequence comes from Lathamus discolor, assembly GCF_037157495.1. Classification (NCBI taxonomy): domain Eukaryota; kingdom Metazoa; phylum Chordata; class Aves; order Psittaciformes; family Psittacidae; genus Lathamus; species Lathamus discolor. The sequence continues at coordinate 21,143,546 of NC_088889.1, read as the reverse complement.
CTGTCCCGCTTCTGACTAACCTACACTTGCTGTGTCTATGTGCACTATGGCAGCCTGGACCAAGTAGCTGTGTCTACACTGCAGAGGAGGAAAAGCTTCAAAGCTGCACATAAGCCAGGTTTATCAGCTGTCTGCATTACTTACCTGCTAGAGCATCCTCAAGACCAGCTCAGGGCTAAATTTGCTGGCACACCTTTGAGAGGAAAGCCTTAGGAGCGGTGCTCCACACTTCAGCATGCATTATAACATACCCTGCGTGACATGTGGCCAGGCCCTCACGGCATATGCCAGGTCCACAACTGACTGTATATTTTATTTGCTCTCTGTATCATGTCACATACTTCATGGTAGGCAAAAAAGCAACCTGGGACAAATTACTTTTGTTTCGTGACAGGAGGGTGATGTGAACATGCAGGTCTTGGGCAAACTGCTAGCTTCAAAGTACTGCTAGTTCTGGCAGCAAGTTCGTGTGTCTACCTACTACTTTCTTCAAATCTCTGAGGGGAATTAATTGGGCTGATGCTGTTATCTCGAAGTAGCTTTTACCTGGCTAGCTCAAAGGTCAGGAAATGCCTTTTTTTTTTGTTTGTAAACTAACAAAGGAGAAAAAAAAAAAAAGGTATTCTAACTACAGTATGCATGTAAACATTACTTTTCCCCAGGCAAGATCAGTGTTTAACACTGCTATCAAGATGCCAGCCTGCATTTTACAAAGATCTCTGTCATTTGCAGATCATACATAGCTCACACGGCGTGACTTGAGCTTCTTGACACCACCACCCTCATATACACCAACTACGCTGTGTGGGACCACCTCTGAATGTGGGAAGGTAGGTTGCCTATGAATATTAAATAACATTTTTCCGATGAGACTGCAAAAATACTGTAAACCAGTGCCAGCTGTGGTGGTATAGTGTACATGCAGAACTGTGAACACCCAAGAACTGCTGGCACTGGTAACAGCTTTTAGCCCACAGTAAGATAGACTACAGGTAGAATGTTGTGCCCTCCTCCCAGACTCTAAAATCCTCTCGATACCCTGAAAACAGAAGCTGTTTAAGGAATGCACAGCTGCAAGAGGATCTGCTTCACTCTTCACACAGTAAACTCTGCTCAACTGTGGAAACGTTTAGCTTTTTAAATGGAAATATGCATGTTTCCAGTTATCCACCAGATGGAGCTCATACCTCCCCATCACACAAATCATGAACATCTGCAAAGTTAAAGCTCTTCAGAGATACTACAAAGGATGCAGTTTCTTTCACTCATAAAAGTCAGAGGAAGTCTGTGATTAGCTGTATGTTTACAAATAAAAGGAGGATCTGGAGACAGATCAAAGATAACTCTCCAGATCTGGCATGATACAAAGTTCCTGTACTAATAGCTTCTGCATCAGTTTGACTGTTACATTATGTGATTGATCTCATCATGTATTAATAATGCTTTTTTAATTCTTAGTGCATTTATTAGAAGTCTTAAGATTCAAACAGCTGAAAAAAAATTATAAAAAGAACATCCCACAGCTAACAAGATCTCCCAGGTTCCATTTAAGAGAAGCACCCGCTGGGTTCTTCCTTACCCTGCTTTCTGCAATGTAAAGGGTATCAAGAGGCAAAGATAAGCACAGTTCCAAAATCTGAAGAATTAAATACTTCAAGCTTAGCAAACAGGAGCAGTAGCACTTAAAGCCTGTTCTCTAATGATCTAAATAGCTCTGGTGGCCCAGTCATACCATACAGCTTTTTACTGAGCAGTCTATAGTTCATCCAGGATCTCAGTAACTTTGGCAGAGCCCCAGTGACTGGGGAGAAAAGCAGATCTGAAATAAAAGATTATGGTGTGTAAAATACACTGAGTTAATGTATATGTGTTTTAAGGGACATCTTTGTTTTGACTCTGGGTAACAAACCAACATAGCCTGTGAGGTCTGGAAGGCCACAGACTATTCCTACTTTCATAGTACTGCTCTGTTTGAAACTAGTATTTCTATTTGGGGTCTAAGCCACGCTGAGCTTGATCAAATAAACATTCTCCAAAGGAAACTGCTTTTGAACTGTTTAACTCTTTGCCCAGCAAACTGAAGTTGAAGGACCTATAATAATTACGGTAAGATTTTTTGTGTATTAAGCAGCTTATTTTTCAGTTTCTAAGTTACTTATCATCAGGATCTCTGTCTTTTCTGGCAGAACTGACCATGTTAGCCACAGCCTTTAAAATCTAAGTGAAACACAACGCTGTCTGAAAGCAGACTAGGTGGGGCTCATTCTTATACTTCAGGCATGCAGACTGTGCCAGTGTCATGTTTGGCAGCATATATAAGTGTATACAAATTATATTTAATCTACTTGATAGCAGAGCAGCCCAGAGATCCAAGCTCTCTCCTGGGCTGTGGGACATACTAGGACAATTTCTTCATCTGTTCTAAGGGATCCTACCCTGTATTTCCTCTATAATACTACTGTATCTGTCCTGAAAGAGGGATATTCTAGATTTCATCTCTTGTTTCCACTTTGTGTAAGTAGTTAAATGACCAATGGCCAGAAACCCAGACCTAAGTAGTTTGGCAGCTGGGGCTCTACCAGCAGGTACCAATAGGAACCCCATAGGCAGGGAGGAAACAGGCACTGTCTTTAGCATCCTGAATAAATGCTCTCATAATGACTTGTGTAAAAGGAAAGAGTGTAACTGATACCGGAAGTATCTGGTGTATCTATTGCCAAAACCAAAAGGAATCTGGTATTCAGCAAACTCCTTTTTTTTTTAGCCAGCATATCTGCATTTCCAACAAACTTTTATGGTCTTGGGGCTTTTGCCATGGAGAGAAGGACATTATATTATTTCTCCCATCCGTTTTCTGGGGAGTTAGAAGCTGAAGTCCCTCTGGTGACCATCCCCAATATAGTGGGATGATTATCTAAAAGAGGAGAGGGTAGATTATTATTGAGTTGTGTAGGTTCAATTGAACATGCGAGAACTATTGGAAAAGGCAAGTTCTTAGCTCTCGTCACTGCTTTAAAATAGGAAGAAAGCGCATCTTCCCATTTCAGAGTAACACAAGGCAAACAGAAGAGCCAGAAGGATGAAGTTTTTAAATAGCAGCTTTGTCATCAAGGGAGATGGGGGAGAAGATACGGGAGAAGACTGATTTTTACATCTTTCATGTTGGCAACGCTGCTGCTGCAGAGACAGTGGCAATTGCTGACACTGGTGGCACTTTCCCTTACAGACAGGTTGCGAAACCAAGGGCTTGCAGACAGTCCTGATTTCCAGTGGATGTCCCACAATGCACACAGCCTCCAACAGCTGTCTTCTCATTCCCTATCAGGAGTCTTGGGATGTCTACAAAACCACAGATGTACTGAGATCATCTCTGATTTGCAACCAAAAAAAACCTACACCCCAAAATCTCCAACTGATGCAAATCACAGCTGAGTTTGAGTGAAAACAACAGCAACACTAGGATTTCACCAGAGAGGGAAGTTCTTGAACAGCTCTGGAAGAGCTAATTATTTTTTTTTCTCCCATAAGAAATGCTAGATGCTGCATTGTTCTTGTGGTTGTAGCTGCAGGAAGATTTACCATGGTTTTATTATGCCAGAAGGCCCAGAACAGGATTAAAACTTTTCTGTTTTCTTGCAAGAGAAAAGATACTGACCACTTCTGAAATTCTAGGTTCTTGGGGTAAGGTGTGCCACGGTAGCTATGCAAAACCACTTAGTCAAAATCTGACCTTGGACTATCTGCCTATTTCTCATCTCATAATTCTGTTCCCTGAAATATATTAATACAAAACTTTAAAAACATATTTTCAACTACATATATATACGGACTATGCACGAATTACTGAAAATAGTTTCTCTAAAAGCATGAGGCACGTCACTGTTTTCCTTGTTAACTTAAAACCCAAACCAGAACAAAAAAACAAAACTACAAGACATTTGAGGGCAAAAATGACCCAAAGAAAAATCTGGTAGCATTTCTCTTGTAAAGTTGTCACTGGTCATTCAAGTACATGACAAGGAACATGGGCTGTTTGTCTCAGGGCTGAATATTTATAGTCATGATGAACTGACTCTTGAGTCATGAGCTCTGTGGCACTGTACCAAATTAAGATTTGTCTTTCTGCATGAAAAAAAATAAATAAATAGAATCACAATTAATTCCAGCATTGTAGAAGTGACTAGAAGTAGCAGAAGACACTTAATTTATAAAACATGTCCTTGGCATCTCCCCCCTTCAAAATCTCAACCTAGTAACACATCTTGAGACTACACTGCACAGCAATATTTTAGGAGTTTTTTGGAAGTTGAAAGAAAACACAGAAAACTGAGAACTACAGAAAAGTCAGCTTTTACAAACATGTTCCTAATTTCTAGCCTTCAACAGATTTTTACGAAGTGAAATTAGAGATGTTTTGTCCTGTAGGTCTGTGACAAGCATCAAACCAGCTGAGAATTAGGGAAATCAAAGTATTTGATTTTCAACCCTTTCAGATTAGAAATCTCTTAGAAGTCAGAAGCAGGCACATGTGGATGTAACAGATAGTGCCAGCATCTCCTTAAGGAATTGTCCTGAGTGTTCAATATTAGTTCAGAAAGGAGATGACTGCCCCTCTTATTGCAAGACCCAGCGAAGTGCATGTTGTGAGTGGCAAGGGAGGAAAGCAGGGGTCCAGCTGCCAAGCATGTGAGCAGCACAGCTGCATCTGGGCCCACAGCTGGAGGGCACAAAGACCAGAGGAAGGTGGGAGCCAGTCCTGGTGTTCGGCTGGACAAGGGGCCCAGCTCATTCCTGGCCTTAGGCCAGGCCAACTACAAGAACCCAGTAGCGTGGAATGCCACATAGTCTGTTTCAAGAAAGGTTAAGAAAGCTCCAGACCATATTTGAGGGATGAACTGAACACAGGAGGGTATCCAGTTCTTGTAAAGAGGGCAGATAGCATAGTTGTGTCTCATTTGTACGTAAGAGGCTGGGCTGCCTTTTTACCTTATCAGGAAATAGGAGATGAATGTAAGAGTTCAGCTTCCACAAGGATGCTTGGGGAAGACAGAGACCAAGTTAAGCTCAGGATGTACTTTGAGTGCTGGCACAGCTGGTTTAAGCAAACGAGCCCTCTCCCCACTCTCCCCTCAAGTCACCCCTTCTATTGTGCTAGCACTAAATCTGACATAGAGCCGGAGAGGAAAGCACAGCGGGGAACTTGTCCATTGTTTGATTCAGTTCATTGTGAAGCTACCTAAATATGTGCTTTTGACAATGGAGAGGGTGGCACACAAGGGCTATGAGAGCTGAAACGAGGTGGGGAAGGAGTAAGGAGCTACCAGGGCTCAAGGTGGCACTGCCTTGAGGAGCAAACTTAACATCCTCACCAGCGGCTGAGATACTCGTGATACTTTAGCACTAGTAAGTTAAAATACAATAGTGTAGTTACTTTTATAACAATGTATTTTTAATATATTGGGCAGTACATTTCCTGTCTAGCGCTTTGAATAAAAAGTATGCTGAACTTTTCTCCATTAACCTGTTAAATAGAAAAGTCTCCTAATAAAAGCATAAATTTGTAGAATTCTGATATTCTAATCTATTCAAATCAAAATTTCTCCACAGACCTGTTGGCTACAAGTATCATACACAAATGGAAGTACTCTTTGAACTCAAAAGTTGCCAATAAGCATTTACAAATACATGTAAACATTTCCTCTGAAACTGAAAAAGAAGTGTAACAGCATTTGTGGCATTCTGAAGCTCATCGCAGGTCTTCATGAATTCCCTCTTCTTAACTTTCAGTAAACCCTGAAAGCTAAGAGCTAGGCTGGCTATTTACAAATGATTTTCAGGGTTGCAGCCCACACCACTGCCAGAGTTAGGAGAACAACAGAACATAGAGAGGTCCTCCAAAAAGAATAGATCACTTAAAAACGTAAGTCAGAACATCCAGCTGGTATTTCTGGCTGTGCCTTGTGCAGCGTGGTATGCTTAAACCTCCACTCTCAAAGATCAAGTGCTTTGACACTCTTAACAGACCACGTAGTGTAGTAAGGAGACGCAAAGGAACTATGCTATGATGATATAGTACAAATTTGTTAGAGGAAACAGAAGTCTAAATGAAGTATTGTTTGCTGCCCTTCACTATCTTTCAAGTAACAGTAACATTTCTAAGATATCATAACTGCAATTGTTTTGTTGGTGTTTTTTTTTCTTCCAGGTCTGCTTTTGCTCTGTCTGTACAGCAACCAATGCTGGAACTAGATGATCTTGAGGTCCTTTCCAACCCTAACTATTCTATGATTCTATCATGATAGGAGTGCTGAAACACAGTCATTTCACTCTCCTGCAGATGTCCCATTCTGGGGAGAACACCCCTGTCGTCAAGAGTGAGCAGCCTCAGACTGCCTCAGCACCCACCCCTTTCCCCCTTCACAACAGCCAAATTCCTTCTGTAACTCCGGGCCTTTTCTTCAATAGTCCCATGCTGTTCCCCCCCCATACTTTTACACCTCACCATAAACACTCTCCCCGTCTGTTTGCAAGCCAGGCTATCCTCTTTATGCCTTAGTACCTTTGATTTGCTCTCCTATATTCCCCGTGATAATTTTTCAAGCTACTTTCTGCTTTTTTTCTGCTTACATACAAGTAGATCCACTCTTAAGCTCCCTGAAGTGCAATTTATGCCCTTTTTGAGCCCTACCATGGACATGCATACACGTGAACTCCAAGGCACTCTGTTTTGTTTCACAAGAACAGGAAAAACAGTAATTCAAGTTCATTTAGAAAGGTTTAACAAACTTTCTTTTGAAAGGCTACTACAACACAACTTATAATTGAAAACAAAGGTATTCAGGGGTGTTTATAAAGTTAGTACACATAAATACCATCATTCCCAGTTCATCCATTTAACTTCTGTAGTTGTCGGGTCTACTTACACTGGGAAGTCACTTTTTTCTGAAACGTTTTTGAGTCAAGTTCAGGCTAATACACTGTAAACAAGGGCTCCTGACCCTGAGCAGGAGTATCCATAAATCACCTTTAGCCCTTCACTGTATTGAGGAACAATCTTTTAGTTCGCAGAGGTCAACTCCTCCTTTTAAATGAAGTCTTTAATTCAGTCTTTGCTGCGCCACCACAGCCCTTCCCCAGCATAGGAGCTGGCTGTACTTGGTGTGCAATTTGAGTGTGCAGTAGTGAGCTAATCACCGGGGCTGACAGCTCCCCCAGCCAGGCTGAGTCATTCTCACTCTGGTCTACAGGACGTTTCATCTGTTCCTTCAACTGCCCCCTCCATGCCACCTTTGGGATTTGCTTCCCATTGCACAGCTCTAATCCTGCCCCTCCAGACTTTGCCACTCCATCCCACTCAGGATCTCCTCTCCCACTCAGCCTTCCCACTCTCCAAGTGCCACAAGAACCTTCTGCCAACTCCCCCAGCACCTCCCAGTTTTCCCTCACTTTCCTTGGCAGCATTTCCCAATCCAGACATAGCTGGTACCATAAGGGATAACATGCATGTCAGAGAACTGTCATGTGAGGTGTATTAGCCCCCTCTGAACTCTTCCGCTACAGCACTTGATTAACTAGTTCATCTTTAAGATGATCATTATATTTAACTATTTTGTCTTTTTAAGATCTTACAGTCACCTTAACACTGATTCCAGTGCTAAAAAGAATTAAAATACCCATCCTGCTTATGTGATCTCTTACACACTGAGTTTTAGTCCGGGTTGGGATGGGGAACGTGGAATAAATTCTGAGGGTGCAGCTCTGAATTAATTGAAATGTTGCAGTACATTCATGTCCATAGTCTTTTTGGCCCCAGGATTATTCAGGACTTGGTTGACTTCATCATCATACAAGAAAACGCAGGACTGAGCAGTTAGGGCAAAACTAGCTAAAGGCCTGAACTGCACCTGAAGCAGTCACAGCCCAGGGAGCCAGCTGCTGGCACAGGACTGAGATCTGGCAGCAGGGTCCTTTCTCCATCAGTGCAGAAACAAACACATCTACCAACCAAGAGAAATTCAAATGCATGTTTAGAACTGAATAAATGCAAGGTGACTTATACCGATTTAAATAGTTACAGTGGAGACTCTGAACTGTATTAATTTCTCTAACAAGCCTAACATTACAGCTCAATACCCATCGTAATCTCCCGCATAATCCCCAAGAAACAACAAGGGATCAAAACTCAACTCTGACAGTGACAAGCACATGAAAGCCCTGGACTAGACTCAAAGCCCTGGCTCCTATTCTCAACCCCACCACTGGCATGTGAGGTGACAGAATAGAGTATTTCAGTTGGAAGGGACCTATAACAATCATCTAGTCCAACTGCCTTAATTGGTGATCTAAATTGCTTTCCTCCCTCTCTAGGAAATAGCATTACTGACCTCTCTGATAAAGTAAAATCTGCTGGGAGAAAGTACTGCAAGGTTTTATTTTTTAATAGTTTTCTCCACCATTACATATCAGGATCCTGTCCTCCCCCCATTAAAAATCACACACTTAACAAACATTGAGACAGCTGGTGCCTAAGAGTCAAAGCCAGTCATTCTCTCAAAGGCCAAACTGCCTCACTGAACTGATGTCAGCTGGTACTTAGTAGGATTTTTAAATTCAATTAAGAGACAACCTACACAGATGAGGGCTATACTAGAATCAGAAAGGAATCTTAAAAGGCATAAAATGTCTTTACATTTATTAAGCAAACTCTGCAGTCTTGTTATATTCCTGTTGAAAACCAGAACATTCAGAACGTATCATGAAAACACGAAACAAAAAGACTAAGGTTCACATGAGCCACACTCCCCCTTCCCCTCCCCGCCCAAGCAATGGGACTATCTTCACGCCCATCCATCCCACTTTTAACTTCACAACACAAGCAGCAAGGCACCATTTACAGCTAGGCTGAAAAAGAGAGTCTTCAATGCATATTGCCATTCTGCATTCCTAGCAATTCACCACAGCCACTCTTCCCTTGTATAGTAGGATAAGCAGGTTATATATACCCACACAGGTACAGATAGTAAAAGAAATGCCAACATCACTTGTACAGTTCTGCTAGGACTTCAAGTCTTGAAAACGACCACTCTGCTGGGAACTCCTCGGGTATCCCAACAGGCATTAACTCCCTTTCCCTTTGCATACACCAATTCAAATCTCCAAGGTTTAACTGAGCCTACGTGCTCTCACTCCTGGGATGCACCTTCCAGCAAAGCCAAGAAGCAGAGGACCAGGACAGCCAGCTCTGCCCTTACAGACAGAGAGCAAAGGATTATTTCTTAGCATCTTTTTGTCATTTTGAAAATGAATTTGGGGATTAAGAACAATTACAATTATGCTCTTGCACATTAATGGCTGTGATCTAAAATTTGCACATGAAGAAACAACACATGGAAATATTAAAGCACTCATCTTACGGAAATGGATCCGAGAACTGTTTAATAGCAGTCAGTGAAGGGGTAACATTGTGCTTTTAATCTACAGTTTAAAAATAATGATTTGTATATCTACTTAGTAAAACAATAAAATTAAGAACAGAAACTTATATTAGGAAACAGTGAAAATGTAATAATTAAACACATGATGCTTTTCAAAGCTATATACTTAATGAGCCTAAATAGACGCCTATGGTTAGGAGGGTCTTAAAAAAAATAATATAAAAAGAGACCTATTTTCTTTTTTTTTTTTTTTTTTTTTCTGTACTATACTGTATGCCTTGCTTTGGTGTTCTCTCTGCTGCCAACTTAATGCTTTAACAGTATTTACGCTTATGTTCTTTTCAAATGCTTGGCATTATAGTGAGATCTCATATCTTTCCTCAAATTAAATTTTGCTCCACATACTCCACATGTATACAGATGAACATCCATGTGCTGCTCCAGTTGCTCATTATTTGGGAATATCTGAAAGCAGACCTGGCATATAGTCTCTCCAGCTGATAAGTGAGATATCATATGCCGTACATGGTCATGTTTTCGGAAGTTTCCTTGATCACAAATGGAACAGACATACCTGGCCATGCCTTTGTGCATATCATTGTGGAGCCGCAACTGGCGCTCTCTTAAGAACTGCTTCCCACATGTCTGACAAACAAACTGTTTTTCCTTGGTATGAACGGTATAGTGTTCCCGCAAGTGGCAACGCTGATAAAATCCTTTCCCACAAAGATTGCAGAAATGCTTACGTCTGTGATCCCTCTCGTTCTCTTCCATCATGGAGTTCTTGAACAGATCTTGCTCCAGGCAGTTTGACATATGTTCAACCGCAAGGTTTTCAGTTTCAAAACGCTGACCGCAATTAGGGCATCGGAAAGGACAGGCTGAATGCTTGTATAATTGTTTTTTTTGAAGGCTGTTCATTGGGAAGTGACTGTCCCTGAAGTCCTCCAGCATCTCTGCAAACATCATGTCCCTTATTTCCGACTGCTCTTCAGGGTTTTCTTCTAAGTCCATTTTCTCCTCAGAATTTCTGATACCATTCATGGTCAGATCCTGGGGTTCTCCACACGTCTGCGCATGATCTTGTAACTGCTTGCCTTTGACCAGTATTTGACCACACTTGCCACAAGCACATATATTTTCTATGTGTTTGGATAAATAATGAGAGGACAAATCTTCCTCGGTGATCGTTAACCCACAAAGTTCACAGGGAGCATTCTCCACGTCTTCCTGAACTGAAGGAGCCTTCCTGTTAAGGTGGCGTGGACTTTTCAAGCACTTTCTTTCATCCTCATCCATGGATAAACGGGGTTTTAACGTCCTCCGAGCACTTCTCTTCTCTCTCATCTCTTCCTCAACATAATACCTGTAAAGCGGCTCTTCCTGTTCATCATCTAGGTCATCATTGTCAGAGGACTCATTGCAGTCTTTATCTGTCACCTTAATAATATTAAAATCCTTCAGTTCATCAGCAGGATTGTCCTCTGGTTCCATCTTGATAACAATCCTCTTCCTCTCAGAGGCTCTACTTCCTTCTTCACCTGATGTCTCGGAGGCAACTGTGCTGCTTTTTCTGCTCGTGACGTTTGACACAGGAGACGAAGAATCGTCCGCTGCTTGGCTCGAGTCCCCCTTGTATTTTTCTGTTTGCGTGGAGATAACTTTAGAAGTAGAGTCCTTTTCATTAAAGTCGATTTTTTCAGTACTGTAGTACCTGGCACTTTGGTAGGAATGCCTGTTAGTGCACGTTAACACATGCTCATCCAGTAGCTTTTCACAGCTAAAACTAAACCCGCAGCTGTCGCAGGTGAAGCTTCTTCCAAAGCGGCGTGAGTGGGACACACGCTCTTTTGTGTGAGAGAATTTGGACGTGGTGCTTTTTTTGCAGACATCAAACAGTTGTTCGGGGAAGCTGCTTAGTTGCAAAGCTTCCTCATCAGGCTCTTTGTTATGGGATGTATTTACTGTTGAACTTGGCGGCTCCATGCCCCACCTGTTTGCTTCGCTGCCATTTCTGCCAAGCGTGTCTTCATACATTCTCACGCCAAATATCATTTTGCTATTCTGGGTGCTAGAAGCAGAAGATGAACATTTTAAACCAGATGAGTCTGTATCCTGTATATCTTCTAGACATTCAGGTACATTATATAACTGTAAATAGTTCATGGCCACTTTAAACTGCTCAAAATTGGTGGGAGCTGTCATAATTTTTCCTAAATACATGAACTGTAAAATAAGATCAAAGCATTCAGCGCTAATCTTCATGTTGCTTAGATTCAGCTGGGCTGTAGTGTGTTGATGGTTCATAAAAAACATCCTAAAATAGGAGCTGCACGCAGCAAGGACTGCTTTGTGTGCTTGAAAATAAATATCATCGATAGCAATACAGCAGTCGCACAGAAAGCCCCACTCTCTTTGGTTGTTTAGCTGCTGAAGGACATAGTTGCTGTGGCTGGTTCTTGCCATCTTGTACTTCAATTATAGCCCTGCATAAAGAAGAAGACATCTTTTAGATCACGAGCACAAAAACAAAACCTACTTAAACGGAGGGGGGAACTGCCATCTTTTTCCTCTCTAGGTCCTCCTATTCTCACACTGGTTTTGGTTCAGCTTCCTGTCTGGAGATCTTCACTGGTAGCTACTTACAAATATTGATGCCAGTGAAAACACCTGTAACTCCACGCTCTCACCACTAGACTTACGAGACTAGTAAACTAATAAACATCACCACTGCACATGTCAATCAGAGCAACACTGCTAAAATATAAATTAGCAAATACATCTCAAAGTCCTGCAGCCATGATTTTCAGATATGAATTCTGAATGCAGAACTTCAAAAACTTCACAGGGCAGACTTCTGTAAGATGGCCTAAAGACAACACCTACACAAGGTAAGCTGACTCTCAAAAAGTAAGCTTACCTTGTGAGGTAAATAACCACTCTTCAGTCTCATCTTCCATTTTTCACCCATCAGTCCAATGGGCATATGATACAACATATAGAACACATAGTTCGTAACCAGTCTTTCCCTCCCCATTAAAGGAACCTGAGAAGAATCATCAGCCGAGCATCCACACAAGCTGCATCCACACAAGCTGCATCCACGAGCTTTTGCTCTTTGGGGCAGCTCAGGGACAGTTTCAACCTTATCTGCAAAGCATCTTGCAAACCAGGAACTGCAAACTCAAAGGCATTCTCAGAAGTGGAGGGCAGTCCAGCTGTGGTGGCACGTCCCACGTACAAGCCCGCTGCAGATGGTGACCAGGCTAGCTGCGTGACAACCACACAGACTGCACAGAGGCAGGAAGTGGTGCATGCTGTGCCTCCAACTGCTTTTAAAACCACTCGTTCAGAGTACTGTAATATAACCAAAACACGTAGATGGGAGACCAGACAAAGGAAAACTTCACAACGGAGAACTGCGAAAGCTAGCAAAGCAGAGGTGAGGCCATGGTGAAATGAAGCCTTGACAAAGACTAGAGGGAAAGGCCTATGAGTGCTGACGGTTGCTGTAGGTGAAAGGGCTAATTTGTCCTCAAGAGAAAAGAGGAAAATACTGATTTATGTTAACAAAAACATCCAGAAGAAATGTATTATACAGAGAAGGTGTGCATGTGATTTACAGAAGATAAACTTCAAGCGCAGTTACTTACTTTGGAAAACCTTCACCTGCATACATAATTATACTAACTGCACAGGGAGGGAGGAGAGAACCCAAAAGAGAGTATGAACAATGCCCTAACTGAAATGAAAAACCTAAAGCAGTAATGAGCATTCTTAACATTTTGCAAGGTTATTGCAAAGAATGCAAACTGTAAGAGATCTGTACAAATAATGTATAGGCTAGCAAACAGCATACATTAAATGGCATTTGATAACTCAATATTTTCAACTGTCCAAAATTTAAACAAAATACACACACAAATGCTCCCTATTCTTTTTCCCCTAACAGCTTACATCTCCTAGAGGCTGAGAAACAGGTGGAGAAATTAAATTCCAAAACTAGTACTGAATTTGCAAGTCATAGGTGTTGACTGGCTTGTTTAGTAGCAAACCTAATGTTAAGTCACCATTCTTCATTCCATGAAGGACTGCCATGGAAGAAACATGCTCAGGCTCTCAAGACAAGAACATTCTCATCCCACTTGGTAATATACCCTGCTGACTACTCATATAGCACTACCTACGGATCACCATCAGCACAAGACCTTGTCTGGCAACAGGAGCCTTATGACTTGGGTTGAACTACAGTGAGACAATGAGCATCTGCATGGCAGCTGTGCTCCTCTGCTCTCAACCCAATCCTCTCAACACCCAGAACTCAGGGCAAGCACCCTGCCAATAATAATTCTCTGACCAGTTTGGCCCAATGGTGGTCCCTGCAGAAATATAACTCACGGCATGGAATGAATGTAATGGCTTTCTTAATGACTTGCACAAGGGTGGCTTTCAAAGTAGGATAACCTCTGAAACAACTTCACACCTTTTCTACAGAAACTGATTATAGTCTAAGTCACTGGGCATATTTGGGTGTTTCTGTGAAACCCAGCAAAGCTCTCAACACCAAGTAATAATAAAAGTGCACTTAGTATTCTTCCAAGTGCTTTTTTTGGATTTGAGGTAATTCATTAGATGCTTACATGCAACTCAGTATACTGTATCAAGTGTTAAGAGCAGCAGCTGCATAATGACAAAGAATTGACTTTAACTTCCACATTATAAGAGTGAAAACCAAAAGTGAAAAGATGCAGTCTAAGGCACCACAGGCCTCTTGGGATGAACTGCCATCAAGACAAGCAAAGGCTCAGGGCAGCTCGTTTTAATCTCCTCATCCTCATAAAGTGGCAAATTTTATACAGGTTTTTTTTTTGCCCTACACTGAAAGTACTCCATCACATCCTCCAACAGCAAAACAGCAGTACAAGCAGCAAGGCTGGACCAAAAAGAAGGTCACAAACTATGTGCACACACTTGCATTTCCAAATGGTGGGAAGGATCTGGCAGCTACTGGAGTGACAGTATGCAAACTCATCAGAATTTATGACGTTTCCTCCTTCTTTGAAAAAGGTGAAATATATTCTCCTTTTGGCAGGGGAACTCTTGCAGAGCCTTCAGCACAAGTCCCAGTATGCAAGAACGAGCCACTGGCAATGCCCACCTCCAGCCACTGCTCTGGAAAAAGCCAGCTGGAGCATGAGGTCACGTGGCCAGGATAGCAAGGTGCTCAGATACCCAGGCTCTCCTGCAGTAGTACTACACATAGGTATTAAAATAGAGAGTGTTTGAAGTTATTTATGTTAATGAAAGCATTGGCATCCTCCCTCTGGATGCTGTATTAACCTGCTGGATGTAACTATATACTTACAGCTGCCAACACTTCCCACTATGACAGCCTGTGTTGGGCTATTTAAAACTTCAACATATTTCAATCAGCAAAGGCAAAACTTCCCCTTGGAATTGTCTGCTTTGGACTGATCCGTTCTTTTTTTTTTCCTTCACAGAAAATTTCAGCCAAAATGGGTCCAAAAATGACGCTAGGAAAAAGCTTTCATCTATTATTTCATTATTTCTTTTTCTTTTAAAAAAGTTTCTTTTCCAAAATCTTTGAAGAGAGACTTCATAGTGCTACAACTTGGCTACATTGTCACGGTATAAAAATCTGCCTGAATCTGGCCAAGCTATAAGCTTGACAGGAAGAAGACAGAAATTATCAGTTTGTTCACACTTAAGACTTTTGTTAGTTACTAAAGTTTCAGCTTACAGCCTCACTGAGAACATTTAACCCTCTTGCAGCTCCTCTGTACATAGGGGCCTGCCCGAGCCACCCCACCCATGAGGAAACCCTCCTTTTGTGCAGAGCTCTGCCATGGGTTTAAACTCCAAAAGGGTAGATACAAACTATATACAAGGAATAAAGATTTTATTATGAGGGTGGTGAAACACTGGCACACGTTTTCCAGAGAGGTGGTAGATGCCTCATCCCTCACAGGCTAGGCTGGATGGAGCTCTGAGCAACCTCATCTAGTTCAAGATGTCCTGCTCATTGCAGGGAGGTTGGATTAAATGGCCTTTAAAGGCTCATGCAAACCCAAACCACTCCATGATTCTATGTGTCACCTCCACAAAGTCACAGCAGGGCTTGCTGGAGATTGCTCTGTACCACAACTCACTGATGGGTTTTAGCATCCCTCCTGGTAGCTGGATGGAGAATCATAGAATGGTTTGGGTTGGAAAGGACCTTAAAATAATCTTGCTCCTACACCCTGCCACGGGCAGGGACACCTTCCACTAGAACAGGTTGCTCAAGGCTCCTTCCAACCAGGCCTTAAACACTGCCAGGGATGGAGCATTCACAACTTCCTTGCGCAGCCTGTTCCAGTGCCTCACCACCCTCACAGTAAAGAACTTCCTCCTTATACCTAACCTGAACTTCCTCTGTTTTATTTTAAACCCACCACCCCTTGTCATTTCACTACAGTCCCTGACAAGAAGTCCCTCCCTAGCATCCCTATAGGCCCCCTTCAGATACTGGAAGGCTGCTATGAGGTCTCCACGCAGCCTTCTCCTCTCCAGGCTGAACAGCCCCAACTTCCTCAGCCTGTCTTCATACGGGAGGTGCTCCAGTCCCCTGATCATCCTCGTGGCCCTCCTCTGGACTTGTTCCAACAGTTCCATGTCCTTATGTTGCAGGCCCAGAGCTGAGTGCAGTACTCCAGGTGGAGCCTCAGCACAGCAGAGTAGAGGCGTTGGATCACCTCCTTCGCCCTGCTGGCCACGCTCCTCCTGACGCAGCCAAGGACATAAAAAGCTCCACAATGAGACATGGCCTGCTCCTGCAACTACTCTGTCCCATTCCTCCCAGCCGGGTTCCGGCCCAGCTGCGCTGCTGCAAGGTGGGAGCTCACCCCACAGGCAAGAAGATGCATGGTTCTGGGTGACGAGAGCCAGGCCCAGAAGAGGACTTGGTGAAAATGCAGGGAGATTGGGAAATGTAAGAATGTGAGGGAAAGCCTGTGTTAATGGAGAAAGCAGGGAGAGGCCCGCTGGGCCTCTGAGCAGAGTGCTGAGCTGAAAGGGGACTGCTCATTCGGCACCGCACTCAGAGATGTGAAGCAAATGAGAGTGGAGGACAAAAAGGAGACTCTCACAGCAATGAACACTGCCTTGGAGAAGAGCATCCCATCACCATCATTGCCAGAACAGGTCATTTCAGCCTTTTTTTTTACAGTTGCCTGGCTTGCATTTTTTGGATGTCCAGTTTACTCACACAGTGAAACATTATTGACATCAACTGAGGCCAATGGGAGCTATCATCTGTATGTATTAATCACTGAGTATCTTGGAAAATTTAAGATTTACACGGGCAAATTTGTCAATCCAAAATTTGCAAGTATTTTTGACCTTCTCTTCTATTTCAAAAACAGGAGAGAGGCCAGCCACTTGCCCAGTGGATAGCACACTGACTTTGTGAAGCACCTGAATACTGTAGGCACAAACAGCCCACATCCACAAGGAACACGAGTAACTCCACCTTCAGCCGTGATCGATTTGTGCATTGAATACAGCAATGGGCCACAGTGTAAGCAACAGTGAACACTGCAAAGATGTTCTGAAAAAATCGGCTAGAAAAGCATCTGAAATGAAAAGTGAAGATATTTGAGTCAGGTGTGATTACTCTGATTTTCAAATTTAAAGTCTCTACAGGCATTTTATTTTCCTAATACATGTTTATTTTTCACACTGACACGCTCTGATTCAAGCTGTCTGTCTGCCACCAGGTATTTTCTTCTGAGTAAGTTCTCAGATACTACTGCTAGTCAGATGTTACCATGAACACGGTTATATGCACTATTACACTAACCAAACATGCTGTTTAGAAGTCTGCTAACAAGAAAGAACAGGTATTTACTACAGCCCCATGTGGGTTGCTTTTTTTTCATTTCCTCACACTCAAATTTTTCTGAGATGTTTTAAAACTAAATAAGCAAAAAAGTACTAAAGCAAAGAACTGGTAAAGTTCTTTTGCTAACTTTGCTGTCTTTAAAAAAGACATACCACAAGGTTCAGAACTTAGGAGTCTTTTGGCTCCTAAAATTAGTAAGTGGTTTTCAAAACCCAGCATTTCCACTGCTGAGCCAGCAAAACAGAGCACTTACATGCTCAGTTACTGGCTGCTTTTCTTTGGAAACCAAGAGCAGGCTGGACAAAAGTATAATACATGAGTGGAGAATTTGGTGCTAATAGAAAATAAGACTGGAAAACCTCAAGAAAACAACGCCCAGTTATCCAAAGACACAAGCACACAGGCACCAGAAAGCAAATTCCCCACTCCAGTCTGATACCGTATATCCCACGTGGCACGGGTTCCAAAGAACTCTCCTCCCTAAAGAGTTAATTTGCCTTTGTGGGTCAGATCCACCACAGAGCCTGGGTTCCTAAACAACAGCACCCAGATGCTCAAGAGGAAACTGTACGCAACATGTCTGAATTCTCCATGTGAAGCCTGGAAAGCTTAGGTGTTCAGCTAGTGCACTGACCATGGAGCTGTTGGCAGGCTCCAAGTTTAACTGGACATACTTAACAGGAAGCCACCGTGTACTGCGTAGTCTAAGAAGGCGCCTCAGTTTACACTAATGTTGCAGAAACAGCAAAGACCTTGGGGCCAGGTGACCACCTCAACAGCAGGAATGGGCAAGACGCAGTTTGCACTGCAAGCGTAGCCTTGATCATGAATTAAAACAATTATGGGAATTCCATGTAATGCAAGGGAAAATCTAATTAAGCTCCATTATTCAGGCTACAAAGGACTGAATGTATAATTTATCCTCCTCCCATAGCCCTTCCAATCAGCTGCCTTCAAGTGTGCTAGTTGTGAAGCCATTTCCAATGAAGTAGATACTCATCTTCAGACACATCCTGATGGCTGAATTAACCCATTTTAAACAGACTTGTGGCCAACGTATAGAAACAAGTTTCAGCTGACACTCACGCTACTGAACTGGGGAAAGGTAAGATGCTCCAAAGCCCTGAACCACGAGCTGTGGATCCCCAACTCAACAGGCAGTTCTCAGCTTATTCAGCATCCATGTCCACAAATGAGAAAGGGCTGTCAAAATTTAGCAAGTTATTAATTAAAAAATTTAGCCAAAGTTTAGCAAGTTTCTCAGTTGCTAATTGAGAATTAAGATGTATTGCATGCTCTTAGGTAAGAACACTCCTCTAAAGAAAAGGAATAAGGTGTCAGAAAACCACTGGTGAATAAATTAAGAAAATAAAAGAGTTTGCACTAAAGCCTCATCTCAAAAAACTTCAGATCTATGGAGTACAAGTACCAGAGAGAGCTTGCACAGCCTTTTAAACTAACTTGCTAGCCACAGAGTATTACTCTAGAAAGTCACAGTTATCTTTTATCTGACACCTTTACAGTCGTAAAAAGCTGTCAGGCAACAAGGTAATAATATGTTTAAAAGAAACAATTAGTGGGGAAAGAATTATGACACCCCATTTATGCCTCATAGCAGAAAGACAAGCCTTTTCCATGCTCTTTCAAGAGCTTTCAAGAGGCATCTTGGTGGTCACTCTTGTGACCCTCAAATGAAGATACGTGTACCTTCCAGGAAAGCATCCCTGGTTACATACAAGTTGCACTTTGGCATAACAACTTGCTGGATGCATATGAATGAAGCACAGTAACTTGTGATACACAGGTCCAGCTACATATTTCTGGTCTTAAATGCTTCACATTTTACCTGCAGCACATAAAAAAGATAAAGCCACTAAAGTACTCCATCCAATGAAACAACTTTAATATGGGGGGAAAAAAGCAACAGCCAGCTAAGAGAGAGTTTTGCAGTGGCACAGCATGCATGAAGAAAAAATTACAAGACAAATCTGAGGATATAGATGGTCTTCATGCAGATTATGTCAGCTATTGTGCGCACAAGCTGGGTCTACAGCAGAACTCTCCACGTGGTGGTGTATACTGCGCCCAAGCAGAGGGCGGGCAGGATAACCCAACCACTGGGAACCACTGGTCAAACTGAAAAATGCACACATGGCTTCTCACGCTACATGTGTGCGAGGTCTGGAAGGACTCTAGTGAGAGGTCCAGCTGTAACAACTAAGGGAAAGGACACTGGAATTTTTATCAGGAAACTTCCATTATCTCAATTCTGAACAGCTATTTTGTTTCCTCACAGATGGTAAGTAACTACTAAGGTTTTGTGCATCCTGGACTTTCAGGGCTCTCCAGTCAGCAACAGTGGAAATCTGTGAAAGAAGCAATTAACACATTCAAGTAAGAAAGCATCTAAAAACTGAAATCACCGGTTGGTATGAGCACTCAATGTAATTGCTGCAAATTCCTGTGCCAGTGACAACACCAGTTGAGCATGATGAAGACAAGACTTGTGCAAGCAGAGCTGAAGCATCTGTGATCTTATTCCACACAAAATGTTCCGGCTACAAGGAGGAAGGGGCTTCTATTACTTCTCGCAGCTTCCCACGCCGCACCAACCCATGTCTTCGTTACCAACATCCTCCTGCAGCAGTCTGTGAACACACACACACTCCTGGTGCCTGTTGGTTCACTGCTACCTCGAACAGCAGCAGAGTGCAACTAATACGACTTGTTCCTCCTCAGGTTTTCTGGCTAGCCACCGAAAAATCTCTCTTGTCAACTTGGTGTGCTGCTGCTAAGAAAATCTCTGCCAGCGCTGCAACCGTTCGTGTTTGGCCAGTTTTCCCCACGGCCAGATGGTCTTAACACCTCTCCCCCGCTCACCATGAAAGCTTAAGTTGTAATTTGGCAAAAATGAGAAGCCCGCATGCCCCCTGCTCATGGCTGCTGTGTGGGTTTTTCCAAGAGCTGTAATGAGGAATGTTAAACAAACACCTTTAATTAAAGGAATGTTTGTTTAATGTAATTAAATGCCTAAGGAACACCACACTGTTGCAGCCCCGGATAGATCTGCAGTATGTGCTTGCAATACTCTAGTGCAAGGAAAATAATGCAAGCAAATGACATAAGCTGGCAGTAAATACCAAATATTACACAGCATCCAACCCATGCTATCAATTTACCAATGCCTACGTGTCAAAAGAAACCAGCACTCATCTACCAGCTGACAAATAGGCCTAACTTGAGAGTCTCAGTTACAAAAAATCCTGAAAAATGGAAAAGAATAAAACCCTGGGCCCAAACCCACAACGTTTTCAGTCCCCTCTGCTCCTTCTGCTACCTTTCTGTCCTTTGGGGGACGAGACTTGCGACACTGCTCCCAGAGCAACACAAGGCTTGTTTTTATGTGACAAAACTATTCCCTTTCCTTTCCAGCCGCCTCCAAGGCGATCCTGGGCACTGCCAGCCCCGAGTGAAACCCAAGTCTGCTGCCTGGCAGGGTGGAGCATTCCCTCCAGGCTGCAGCTCCACTCGGTTCTTCGTTCAACTCCTGCAACTCGCTCGAAGTTTTGTTTTGTTTTCGGAACAGAGGGAGCAGGGCCCGGACCCGCTGGGCTGTGCCGGGGGGACAGGGCTCGCCGGCGATAACGGCCCCGGGGATGTTTAACGTGACTCCCAGCCCGCAGCGAGCAGGGCAGCGCCGTGCCCTTCCTGGCCCCGCGCCTCCGCACCTCCCTAGGCCGCTTCTCGTTTCTCGGCGCGGCTCCCCGCCGACAGCCCCGGCATCCCCCCGCCCGCTTCCGCCGGGCCCCGCCGCCGGGAGCCGCGCCCGCGCCCCCTTCCTCCCGCCGCCACTCCGCAGGTGGAGCGCACCCGCCCGGCTGCGCGCAACGCGGGACAACCGCGCCGGAGCCGCCGCCGCGGCGCCGCCACCGCTCGGCCCCCGCGCAGCCCGGGCGGCGCCGTGCTGCACCGCGCCGTACCATACCGTGCCGCGCCGCTCCGTGCCGCGCCGTACCGCGCCGTGCCGCGCCGTGGCAGGCCGCCTGGCGCAAGGTCACGGCGGCGGCCGCTCGCCAGGGACCGGCCGCTGCTGGAAAGCCCCTACCTGGCAGCGCCGCTCCCCCCGCGCCACTATGGCGGGCCATGCCGGGCCATGCCGCGGCCGGCGCCGCTCGGCACTTCCCACCTCCCGCCGCCGGCGGAGCTGCGGCCGCCGCGCCGCCTCCCGCCTCCCCCCTCCCCAGCGCCCGGCGGCAGCCCCCAGACACGGCGCGGAGGGGCGCGCAGCCCCGCTTACCCGCTGCGCGGGGAAGCGGCCGCCGCCGAAGGGGAACTGCCCGCGCCGCTCCCGCCGCCGCCGCTGCTGCTGCTGCTGCCGCCGCGGCTGCAACAAAGGACTTCCGCCCCGCCGCGCCTGCTGCTGCCGCAGCGCCGGCTCCGCCGCGACCGCACGGAGCCGGACCCCTCCCCTCGGCGGCCGGCGGCTCCCGGCCCCGCCGCTGCCAGCGCTGCTGCGCCGCCGCCAATGCCCGGGCCCGGCGGGCGGCTCCCTGCCGCGCTCCCCTCTCCTCCCATGCCGCCGGGGAGGCGGCGGGGCCGGCGCGGCGCGGCGCGGCCCGGGCTAGCGCTGGCGGCGCCCCCTCCCCATGTGCTGCAAGCCCGGCCCTCCGCCGCCTCTCCCCCCTCCCTCGGCCGCCGGAGCCATTCGGGGAGACCTGGAGCGGGGCATCATCTGCCGGCGGGCGCCCGGCCGGGACCCTCACTGCCGGGCGGTCCCGACCCGCTCCCGGGTGGGAGCCCGCCCCCTCCCCGCGCACCGGGGCTCGCCTCACGGGGAGGGGAGTTCTCTCCCCTTCTCAAGCCAGCCCCGACTGGCGGTAGCGGGGAAGTCTCGGTTACCCACGTGGACGTCCAACGTCGCAGGCCTCCTGCGCTACAGCTTCGTTGCAAGTTGCAAGAAAATCAACTGCAAGGTGCATGAGTTTCCTTTCTGCTGCAGTTTTCACTTGTATCACTGCCTTCCCTCGTCGAGTTCTAAAGTGATGCAGGGAGCACAGGGGCTGGCATGATCCCTGCCACACATCCCCAGGACAGCACTTTTGAGTTTTTTTCCATCTTTCTAGGTGCTTTCCCAGGCCCTCTTCCCATCACTCTCCAGACCTCTCTTGTCTAACAGCATCCAGCTCCTCTGATACTGGCTCGTGTGAGCAAATGGGATTTCCCGAAGCTGCCTGCCCAGGTCAGTCTTTCCCCCTGTCTTGCCACTTGACTTTCGCGCCCCCAAAGTGACATTTGTCATTCAGCGCAAGCATCGGAAGTGTTTCATCTGCACAGCTCCTTCATTCAGATTCGGTTTCTAGAGGCATCATCATTTTCATGTTTGCTGCAGCTATCCAACATCCCTCTTAGCTCCAGACAAGTGTAAGGGGAAAATTTAATTGTAGCAAAGTTTAAAATATTTTATTAAAATTTTTAAAATTACAAAAGTAACCAAAAAGCAACAAAATAATATGTCACAGTGTCAGAATGAATCAGCATCAATCCCTGCTTCAGTGATTGCCAAGGTTTTCCTGAAGCATCCCTCCATCATGCAAGAAAAAACAGGATAAACCCAACTAATGTAATCCCAGTTTCCAAATGGGACATCACCCCGTCCTCCTGGGTCCCTCTGAGCATTTTTTTAACCGCTACAAAATAAAAGTGGAGCTTTCAAAATGTGTCTCAAAAAAACCCTCATTTTTCCCCCTTACCCCACTCCTGCTGTGGCTCCAGGGCGTGATGCCCATAGCGGTGCTGAGGGAAAAAACCTCCGCGGCTGTAAGGCACCAGACCCCCACAAAAGGTGGAAGGACCCCCGTGGCCCAAGTCCTTCACAGGTTTTCCTGATTTATAGGAAGTTAAATAAATGGCCTCCATAAGGCACGGCTGTGGTTTTCAAATCACACAGAGAAGTTGTTTTCCTCACAGTTCAAGGGTCTTTTCAGCTCCTTACACGTATCGGGGGAGCGGAAGCCAAGAGCGCCCATGTGGGGCTGGAGCAGCCTCTCACTCTGTTCCAGCCCTTCCATGTGCATCACACCAGGAGCTTCTGCCACCACCACTAAGACGAGGCACAAAGCAGCCCCCTTTTCACAGTCTCCATTCCCTCAGTGCCCCCCACCACAATTCTCTTCCCCGTTATTTTCTGGCCACAGAGGAGGAGCAAGCAGAAGCACTCAAAGGCAGCAGTGATTACATCCTGCTCTCTTTTTTGACCTACTGGCATAGGCATATGATACCAACACCCGTGTTTTACGTCGAAACGCCAAAATCCATTTCTCATCATAGCTTCAATCATTTTGGCTCCAGTTGCTCTGAAGCTCTTCAAAGTCCTCTTTGGACCAGAGTCAACCTAAATAAACATGTGAATTGTTAATCATTTAAATAAATAACATGCCGTCTGCAAATAGCGGCTCACCCTGTACGCAGGTTAATACGTTAAATAACACAGGACGGAACACAAAACCTCGAGCCACCTCCTGCCAACCTTTTCAGGGAAGGAAAGCAGCTACTGATACCTGTAGGAGCAGCAGGATCACAGCTCTACCACCCCTCAATCTGCTGCTGTGCAAACACAGGGGGGAACGACAGTCCCTGAGCCTTGTGAGCTTTTTATTTAAAACAGACAAACCATAGAGCAATGGAAAAGAGAAAGCTCTACTGGGCAGGGGGATAAGCAGCAAATACTGCATGGAGGTAAATGCCTCAGAGCCTGTGCCCCATCTTCTCTTGGCCCATCTCCATTCTCTACCCAAGCTCAGCCTGCCTCAAGATGCCACTGGAAAAAGCCCCAGAAGCATCTGTATTTGGAGGAGCAGGAGCATTATCTGCCCTAAAGACTCAGACACAGGCCAATTAAAAAAAACTGCAATTATGGGCACGCAATAGGAGAATGAACTGCAAAGTATCACATGGTGAGAGAAAATCAAGAGGGATGCTCCAAGGCCTGGAATGTCTTGTGCAGAACCCCAAGCCAGGTGAGATGCCACTAAGGAGGGCATGGTAAATCTCTGAAACTGCACCAATAACAGCAAAAGCACATCAAGATCAACTTCCATTCCCTTTTCCATCCCAAAGACAACCCGCTGACAACAACGGTTGCAGGGACTGGAATTTTAAACGGGTTCAGAGAGCAACGGGATGAAACTCATGGGAAAGACGCCTCAAAGACCGGATTGAGGACCAGACCAAAGGTGCTCACAGCGGCGGGAGGTCTGAGAGTGGGTGGCACTGCCTGTCTGCACCCTGTCCTCTGCCAGGCCCTGGGGCACGCAGCTGCACCCAACCCAGCGTGGCTGCTCTCACCCAGCATAACCCTGGGTTAAAAATTAGGAAGAGACTGGGGGGGCGGCCGAGAAACGGTGCGTCTACAGGATTCACCGGTGGTTACAGCGAGCTCTTAGGCCGCAGACGGTGGTGAAAAAGACAGATCGTATCTTCGGTCCATCTTCCTGTGCAGGCAGACCGGGGCGCCGCCTGTTACACACGGGTTTTTCTGTTTAAAAAAAAATGGCAAAAACCCCCAGCCCTCACCCAAGGCGCTAGCACAAAACCACACTTATAGCAACGGCCGAGCAGCTCGGCAGGCGGCACCTCTCCTGGGGGGACTGAAGAGCGAAGTCCCCCGGCCCCCGGTGAGGTCCCTGCAGGCGGAAAACAACCGCCCCCGAAGTCCCTCCCTCCCGCCCTCGGGGGCTGCGGGCGCGGTGACCGCCGCCAGGAGCCGCGCAGCGCCGCGCCTACGCCCGCGCAGCAGCCGCGCAGGGGCCCGCGCCCGCTTCTTCCTGCAGCAGCGGCGCGGGCAGACCCGGCCCAGCACCGGCGAAGGCGGCAGGAAGCGGGGAGGGGCAGCGCCCACCCCATCCGCCGGGCGGGCAGCGGCGCCGCGCCGGGCTCAGCGCTGCGCTTCCGCGCGGGTAAGCGGCTGCGCGGGCGCGGGGCGCCGCGGGGGGCCGGGCCCCAGGGCAGGGCAGGGCGCTGGTTGCGCTCCCCCGCCGCCTGCCCCCGCGCAATAGTTTTGGGCTGAACAATAGCGAATATCAGCATTTCTTGTCAAAGGGCCGCGGGCGGCGCCGGCTCAGCCCGGCACAATGGGGCTTTGTCGGGTTCCGCCGCCAGCCCCGCGGCTCCCTACGCCCCCTGCGCGGCCCCGGGGCCCAGTGATGGCCAGCGCCGTGAGCCGCGCGGCACCGTGCAGGGTCCAGGGGCAGAGCGAAAACGCGAGCGAGGTTTAAAGTTAGTGCCGGCACAGCACGGAGCGTCGTTAACGTGTAGGGGAAACAGCTCTGCCTGGCACGTGGGAAGATCCCGGGTAGGGTCTGGGCGCGTTTAATGCGGGCCTGCGCACCGGCGGTGGTATCGTAGGGGCAATTATTAGATCGGGGTGCAGGGCCCGGCTGGAGCGGGGAAGGGGCTCTGCGGGGGCGCCCAGCTCGTCTCAGTGATGAGAAAGCCACCCTGGAGCCTTGGCGAGCTGTGCGATTGCTTCATGAGATGAACAAACGCCTTGTGCTCTTGCTCTCAGGCTCACCATGGATGCGACCGGCCACAGCGTCCTCCTCCTCCAGCAGCTGAACATGCAGCGGGAGTTCGGCTTTCTGTGTGACTGCACAGTTGCCATTGGAGATGTTTACTTCAAAGCCCACAGAGCGGTGCTCGCTGCTTTTTCAAACTATTTTAAGATGATATTTATCCATCAGACGAGGTAAGGACACACAGCTCTCCTACCTTTTAAGTACTCTGCCCAGCTTCACACATTTTCCACTTTCAAAAGGTATTAAAGTCTAAAGTGGGGATTTTAGGTGCCCTAAGATTATTTTCCTAACCCAGAGCATGCCTTGGCTCTACACACTCCCGGTCCAGAATGTGCTGTCATTTAAAACCACCCTCTTAGTCTGCAGACACCAATATCAGGTCCCACATTTTGGATATGAGACATTTGTGTGATGGGGAGAAAATAAACATGTAAGTACCACAGTCCTCCTGCAGTGAGTACCTCACAGATTTGTTATCTAGGGGTTTCCAGGTGCCTCCCACCCGTACACAGTGCATCCATTACCTTGCACTAGATTGCAGGCAAGTTTGCTGGGTGGGACTGTCCCTTCTGGCAGGATCCACAGGCTTGAAGCAGTGTAGAGGCCATAGCCTTTATCGCAGTTCTGCACTTGAGACTTCTGCAGATAAGGACTGAGACAGATCATAAACTTCAGGCTGCTGTTCAGGCGCTTCACCCGACTGGCTCAGGAGTGGTTCTGCAGGTATAACAACAGTGGTGCCAAGGTCTAATCTCATCTCTGATCTGGGCCTTGCTGCTTGTAATTGACTTGTCCATTCCTCTTACTTTTGGAGGGTCATGTTGCCCAGCACCTTTGCAGGATAATCATTAGGTATAGGCTGTGTAGACCTTCGTCTGGAAGTGAGAATATCAATTAACTTCCTTTCCGCTAGATGTTGTTTACTGACACTTAAATGCAAAGCTCATAAAGATTATACAGTAGCAGCAGCTGATTTTATTACTTCAACACACAAATATTCTTTGCCTTGTGTTACTGGAGCGGGACACACCGGTGATGCGTAGCTTGCATGCCCTCGCTGCAGTGCCGCGTGGCAGCAATTGGCCGTGCATGCGAGTGACGGGGAGACTGGGAGCTGGCCACTCTCAGAATCCCTGGACACGGTTGTGCACATGGTTTTTATAATAGGGATAAATACACGCTCAGGCACTTTGCTGTGGAAGCAGAGCACTTCTGCTTGTCTTGGCAGGGAGTGTTGCTCTAACAGCAAACAACAGTGCAAATGGACAGGCAGGTTGTGGATGAGGACTGTAACTTGGAGCCCTATATGTATGTAATCATCTGTCTTGTTTCAGTGAATGCATAAAGATTCAGCCTACAGACATCCAGCCTGACATATTTAGTTACTTGTTGCATATCATGTACACCGGGAAGGGGCCGAAGCAGACTGTCAGCAGGAGCCGACTGGAGGAGGGCATCCGCTTCCTCCATGCAGACCACCTCTCCCATATCGCAGTTGAGATGAACCAAGTGTTATCCCCAGAGATGGTGCAGTCTTCAAACTTGTATGGGATCCAGATCTCGACCACACACAAACCAGCAAAGGAACGCCTGGGAACAAAGGAGAGCCTGCCCAAGGCAGGCAGCAGGCCTGCTGCCCAAGGCGATCACCCCCAGCTGCAGCTCTCCCTGGCCATCGGCCTGGATGACAGCTCCCTGGACCAGCAGGTTGCTTGCCCCTCCACTCAGCCTGCTGCTGTCACTAAGCCAGCAGAAGAGCATCCGAAGCTCTCGGTCTCCATAAAGCAGGAGAGGTGCGACTCAGAGCCTGTGGTGTCCCGGAGCTGCACCCCTCCTTCTCCAGAGGTAGCAAGCCCCATCTTCGCTAAGGCCAGCCTCAAGGTGCACTTGTGTCACTACTGCGGGGAGCGTTTCAGCTCCCGGGGGGGGCTGCGGCAGCACTTGCACACCCATGTCTCGGGCTCACTGCCGTTTGGCGTGCCAGCCTCCATCCTCGAGAGCAGCGACCTGGGAGAGGTGCAGCCTTTGGCTGAGGACAGGGAGGCTGGGGATGGCCACCGGCTCGGGACCTTCCTCCTGAAGGAGGATGAGCGTCAGCTGGAGCATCCGAGCTGCAGCGACCTGGAGCCTCTGCAGATCAGCCAGCTCTCGCTCATCTCCAAGGACCACGAACCAGTGGAGTTGAACTGTAACTTTTCTTTCTCGAGAAAGAGAAAAATCAGTTGCACTGTTTGCGGCCGCACGTTTTTCCGGAAGAGCCAGCTGCTTGAGCACATGTACACACACAGAGGGAAACAGCACAAATATGGCCGCTGCCAGCGGCTGGAGAGTCCTGCTACCCCCAGGTTTCATCCTTACTGTGACAGTGAGAGCATAGGCAAGAGCTCCAGTTTACCTCAAGACCACTTAGATGAATGTATACTGGAGTCAGATCTCATCCAAGAGAGCGTTGATACGATCCTGGTAGAGTAGTTCTCCCCCTGTGCAGCCTTCAGATACTGAAACTGGGTATTTTGGCATTCTCTGGATAGTGAGCGACTGCTCTCTGCAGCTGACTTTCCTCAGCCACCATTCCCGTCACCTCTGAGATGACTGTGAAGAACTGTGTACTTTGGTTTGTGTACTTGCTTTTTTACTTCTCTTTTAGACTGAAGCTAATTCCCACCCAAGTCCTCCTTGGAATCCTCCATGTAACTCAGTTACATTTTTGGTAAATGTGAATTTATTCCTGCTCTGCTTCACTAGAGTTAATCCTGTATTGCTGGGTGTGAGGTTTAAACTTTGCTAATATGCTGTGTGGTGCCTAGGACTGTTTATATCCCATATAGTTGCTTTTCTGAAACTAGGTGGAGGGGAAACATAGAGGGAAGTATGTGTTGAGTTTCCCAAACGGTTTGCTTTTAATTAAGTATCTCAAGATGAATCCTGATGTTCGTGTTGTATAACTGCAGTTAATAAATCTCTGCATAAATACATGCAGGAGCCATAAGGCTGGTCTTTTCACGGGAGCTGGCAGTGCTGATGGAGGGGGGGCAGCTTCTGCTCTGACAGCCCCTGGAGTCCCGTCAGTACAATCTTTTAAATTTACTTTTGGCCTCGAGGTTTGCATGCATTTCTCTTCATTCCTACGCCTCCTCGGCAGCTGCTACTGCGTAAGCAGAGACAAATTTTGATGCCCCTCTAAGACCACATCCCATTATTGGACCATCTCTGCAAGCAGGAATGAAAGCTGCAAAGATGTGTTCTCTCGGAGAGGAGGCACATCCTAACCTGAGTCTTTATGGGATTAAATACCACACATTGATTTTCTCAGCAAAAATGATTTCTGACTCTATTATAAACGGTTTGGTGCAAACACATTCTTAAACGTTACAGTCTGTGTGTTCGGTATGAGCAAACACATAATGTGTCATTTCTTCTCTGCTTATGGAGTCACCACGCATCTTTGCCTTTCATTTGTCATTACTTGATATCTGAAGAGTAATGATTTATCCAAGACGGCTTAAAAATTATATGCATTCTTCTTGGATTCATGTTTTGTCCCTCTCCAGTTTTTCACCTGAGATACGCTCGGCTTCCTACCAAACGGATGCCCCTCAAGAGATGCTCGTAATCAGAAGGCCTCAAAGAGGCCCACAAAGTTCTTACAGTGCAAAGGTTTCTTCTGCAGTGAAGAGCAAAAGCCCCGCGAGCTGCTCCCGTAATCTCATTACCCAGTTTTTGAGAAGCTGGAGGCTCCCTGCCAGTTCTGGTGCATTGAGTCATTGCCTTCGGAAAGGGGGAGCCTGAACAATGGTGAGAACAGTTTACTGTCAAAGTGCCCTCTCCAAAGCTCTCTGTATTCAGGACCCTCGGGCTGTCTTCTCTGAAACTGTCCTGAAGCAAGAGCTACATTAAATCGCTGCCGAATTAAAAGACCATCTGAGGTCTTTGTGAGGGCAGCTGCTGCTTCTCCTGGGCAGGGAGCTGCACACTCCAGGGGATGGATTGGTCGCTGAGAGCTGCCAAATTGTGTTTTAAGACAAAGGGGAAAAACAAACAGCCTCTGAGCCTGCCCGAATGATGTTACAAAATGCATGCTGCGGTTTAGTGTGTGCTTGCCTGTTAGACAGAGGGCTCCTCTCCCTGCATGTACCCATCAAAGCTGCTCTGGTGCAAATGCATTGTAACTCTGCTTTAAAAAGCTTTTCTTTAATACAAGCAAAGCAACAAAACCCTGCCGACATCCAGGCCTGCAAATGCTGCATCTAAGCACGTAGTGCTGCACATGGGTTGTTTCCTAGAAAAGAGCCTTCTGGGTCTCTCACAGGGTAATCCCATCAGCTAAGTCACATCCAGACTGCTTATAACTGGGACAAATGTCCTCTGGCTTCCACTGATCACTATTTCTACACGATGGCAAAACAAACAAAAAAAAAAAAAATAAAAAATGGTATTTTATTGTCATTCCCTATTTGTGTGCAACACTTTGCCGAGTGGGCTGGCTTCTCTGGGTGCTGCTGCTTCCCTTGGGTTCCCACATTTATTTTAAGAACAGAAAAGAGTATCTGCTGGGTTGGATATAGCTGTGAACAAGAGCTAAAAGTGAGTTTCCAGACTATTCAGTCAGTAGATGAGCATCTTAGAACTTTAGTTGCTTAACTTCCTTGAACTAGTTGATACTGAAAGTCAAACAGCCCTTGACGTCTCTGCAAAGATAACTGGGTACTGGTAATAGAGCTCAGTACTCGGGATGGCGGGGGGACAGCAAGCAGCAGTGCCCAAAGGCATCTCTGGGACATGCTGGTCACCTTCAGGTTTGTGGCCAGGATCGTTTTGTTCACTTGTTGGTTATTAAAAGGCAACTTTAATAAAAACTGTGAGCTTGGGTAGAAGACCCAAATGTCTATCAGCAATACGTGTGTATGTCTTGTAGGAGTGACTCCACTGTACTGACTGCAAATACATCCTTAAGGCTGAAATCATCCTGAAATCAGAGCTATGTTCATGTACGTGTTCAGTATGTCTCTGAAAAGTTACAACTGCAAGCAATATGTTTTTAATTGTCACACCCCTTTTTAGGGTTTACTTTGGTTGAGCTTTGCACTCCTGAACATCTGTGACATCAAACATCTGCAAAAGGCGGTTTTTGCATCATTTGCAACACAAGAAATGTATTTTCAGCAGTTTTCTACTGCAAGCATAAAGGTTATAATTAAAGCAGTAGAAAAAGCTTGAGAGACGGAAGTTGTCAGCTCCGAGTTACGTTAACTTAAAAACATCATTCTAAGTCTTATAAATAGAAAATAACTTTAGAAGATGGTTATGTTTTCTAAGCAGCTGCTCCTGGATACATCATAAGATGTTTTATTACTCTATGTGGAAGACACTTGAACTACTGAGTGCTTAACCTTTATGGCAGCACATGCTAGAAAATCTGCCTGACTCGTACAGCTGGGCTTGGCAAATGCTCATTTCTTGTGAGGTTTGGGGCTTTTTCTTCATGAAAATGTAAAATAATTAGTCACAATGTGCAGAATACTGATACTGGTGATTCCTTCCATGTGCCTGAGATTGTTTGACAGATGCACATGGGCTTAGGCAAAGCAAGTCCCAGGGTGGTGATACTTGAAGTCAGGAAGTCAAACAGCTCCAGGGGATCCGCAGAGCTTTGTCCTGTGCTGTGCAGGGGTCCCAGCATCAGGGCTGCAGAGGTGACGAACCACTGGCATGGGAATGCCTTGTCTGTGGGCTCTGCAGCTCAGGGTTTATGAAGAATATTTTAGGGGCTGGAACTAGGTGATCCGAAGGTCCTTTCCAACCCAAACCATTCTATCGATTCTAAAACATGAGAAGACTGGGGCTCAGACCCCTGCCAAAGCCCATAGCATGAGACCTCTTGGCCAGCACAAGTTAACCGCTGAAATGCCAGGCTGGGTCTAAGAGGGGCCATGTTTCTTGGGCTGCTTAGGATGCAGTAAAGGGTGTGGAATAAAGGGTATTTATCCTCCCCTTCAGCCTGGGGTCTAGTTAGTTTACTGAGAAACTTGCTTTTCATAACCTGCGGTGCTGAAAAAAGCAGGTGGTGTTTTCACCTGCCTAATGAAAAGCCATTTGGTAGCACTTGTGCAATGAAGGCGTTAGGCTGAACTCCTGCATGATCAGTGCCAGAGGAGCGAGACTTTGGTGCCTGTTATTTACACAAGTCATCCTTAAAAGATAACCCATCTCCTCAACGTTCACCTGCTAGTGTTCAGATTTTGCCTCTTCCACCTTGAACTTTTGGGTGTCAAAGGGATGCGGG
The DNA here is from genome assembly GCF_037157495.1 of Lathamus discolor. Classification (NCBI taxonomy): domain Eukaryota; kingdom Metazoa; phylum Chordata; class Aves; order Psittaciformes; family Psittacidae; genus Lathamus; species Lathamus discolor. The sequence goes on along the minus strand of NC_088889.1, from coordinate 21,111,353 downwards.
CACTTGCCTGCTGGCTGACCAGGCAGTGACACTGATGGCCAGGCCATGCTCACCGCATCTCCACACAGGACAAAAAAAAACCCTTCAGCTCTTCTTCTTTTTCTTTTTTTTTTTTTTTTTTTATATATTTTTTACAAGAGCCTGTAGGGATAGGACAAGGACAAGCCTCTAAACTGCAAGAGGGTAGATTTGGACTAAGTATTAGGAAGAAATTCTCCACTATGAGGGTGGTGAGGCTTTGGCACAGGTTGCCCAGAGAAGCTGTGGCTGCCCCATCCAGGTAGGACAGGTCATTGAGCAACCTGGTCTAGTGGAAGGTGTCCCTGCCTGTGGCAGAGGGTTGGAACTAGGTGATCTTTAGGGTCCCTTTCAACCCAAACTGTTCTGTGATTCTGTGATGATTCAGTGATTTCACTTTCTGCACAGACTGTGGTTACAACATGCATCTTCAGCCATCTGGCTACACCAGCCATTTGCACAGGCTCTCCACTCGCATGTCGTCTGTCAAATCACTGCAAATTGGGTGGCAGCAGCACAGGGGGGTGTGGAAGGGCTGACACATGAGTGCAGTGCCCCTCACCGGAGGGGTTTGAGACATTTGGGCACATGGAGAAGGTTAAAAAGGGAACAGAAATTTGCTGTCAGGATGTAAACCTGAAGCAGTGCTCATCACCATCAAAAATAAAACCGTGAACTACTAGAGTGTAACGTTCATACTGAATAGTTTCCTACTATTTTGGAGGCAGAAGGTATAAATCCCATGTAAGCAAAGCCTTCAGAAGTGCAGGGAGAAGTGATCTCAGCATCTGCAATTCAGAATCATTGAATGGGACTATCGTGAGCTATCAGTGCCAAGGCAGGAGGCTTTTTGGCTTGTCAAAGCCCTCCCACGGTAATCTGCCAGCAGCAGGTCGTGTCATATCTCTGTAATCATCTTCAGCTTCACTGTTTAATAAAGCCCAGCCTTTTCTTTCCCCCTCTTGACATGGTATGCTAAAAAGGATGGCAACTGAGTGGGTTTCCCAGCAGTCCAGCACGGGGTAAATATATTCTAAGCCATAAGAAACTGGGAGGAAAAAGGTAATGAGGATGGATCTGCCCTAAATTACATGCCAGTTAGGTACTTACAACTGGAGCTGTGTCAGGACTGAATTCCTTGAGATGCAATCACAGCATCTACCAGATTTGCATGTTTCATTAACAAAAATTAATGACACAACTTCAAAAGCAGCCTAGGAGTGGAAGTGTTTCCACTAACTATTCTGAACTGGATGCTGAACCCTCAGAACAAAGGCGCAGCAAAGCTCAAAGCCTTGTCTGCTTAATTCGGCTGGTTTTCACCGGAGCCCAGATGCCTCTGGGAAGCCTTGCAGGACTCCGGGCAGTACTGCAGCCCGTGCTTGGCTTTACCCTCCTGGGCTGTGCAGGGCAATGCTGCTAAATGCTTCCAGCAGCAGCTGGGCAAAACTTAGACTGTTACCTCTGCTGTTCTTGAGACAAACAGCATAAGAAAACATTGTGCAAAGCCCTCTGTCCCTCCTGGCACTGGACCAGCAACCCGCTGGTTGCAGGATGTAAAGCCAGCTCTAAGCACCAGGGAAGGGAAACCAGGAGTGGTGCAGGGGAAGAAACACCATTAGGCAGAAACGCGGTGTCAACCATCGAGCCAGGCCTCTGTGGGGCCAGTGCCGGGCGTGCAGCCCCACCGAGCTCCGGCCAAAAGCGCTGCCGTGCCGGGCGGAGGCTGCTCTCAGCGTCACCCCCGTTCCCCGCAGCCATCCCGGAGGGGCCTCTCCGCCAGCGGTCGCCTCCGCCACCCCGCAGCGACGCCGGACCCGGCAGAGCAGGCGCCGAAGCCTGTCATTAGGGGCCAAGCATCCCCCATCAGCCCCTGTTTATGCTGGCGGTGCGGTTGTGAGCCGCTTACTCATCGCGTTAATGAGCAGGGTGCAGGTGTGCATTCCTGTTGTGCCTGTTGCACACGCCTGCCGGCCCCGCGTTGGCGAGCCAGCCGGTCCCCAGCCCGCTGCATCGTGCCCGGAGGCTCGCAGCTGCTTTACGAACTTGAGGGGGGTTTGGGATGAGAGGCTTGCAGCGCTTTGGCCTTCCCTGCCTTGTTCCAGCGAGCAAAGCAAATGCAAATCCGGTTGCGGGCTGTCTGGGCTGCGAGGAAGCGCCGCGCAGCGTCCGCCCGCGCTGCACCGACAGCGCCCGACGCCTTTGTGCAGCGGCAGTCTGGGGAGCTCTTGGCAGGCAGAGAGCGAGCGGCTGAGGCTGCCGGCAGGAGCTGGGGATGTATCGCTCCTCCTCCCCGGTGGGGATGCTCAGAAGCGCCGTAGGAGTCGGAGTACTTGCGCTTCCCACCCAGCTGCCATCTCACCAGTCACATCACACGGAGCTGTCACGGCGCTGAGCCTTGACGCATCGGCACCTCAGCCTCGTGTCTTCATTAAAATGGCAAACAGCGAGAGCGAATGTGACACGGATGAGTTAGATCCCGGAGATGACATGCCTCTCCAGATCAGAATTAGCTCTCTGGGACAACAGCAAAGCAGTGCTTGACGTGTTTGTTCGCCAGCAGGGACTTGGTGCTGGAAAGACACCACCCACCCAAAAGGCCACTGGTACCTGCAGAAGGGACCCCACTGGGGCACCCACCTTGCCGGTGTTGTGTCTTTCCTCTTTCAGATTAAAGAGGTTTGAAAGGATTATCTCTGCCAGGTCTAATGTAAGGACTGTTAGGGTGACTGCCAGTCATAGCTGCAGATGCCACTTTCATCCTAGCAATCTGAATTGCAAAATGTGTTTTTCTAATGTCTCCCTTACTTCTGTATCCAGCATGTTTGACAGTTTTTATGGAACAAAGCTTATTTTAAAACGCCGGGTTTGGGTATTTTAGCTGAAACCCACATTCTACCTAGAAGGACTTTCACCCCTCTGGAAAAATTCCGCCGTTAAGCACAGAAGTGCACTCTTCGCAATTCCCTGCAAAAGGAAGAAATGTGAAAGTTGTGCCTCCTAAAAGTTGATTGCAGATGTAAAATAATACTAAAGCAAATTATTTAAATCGATGTGTTCTCTTGGAGTATTTAATTGCTTTGTGCTGCTCATGTTGAAAACCTGTAAGACAGGTGATATTAGGGCTTCACTGCCCCCAACACGTGGGTCCATCCGCAGGGTCTGGCTTCCATCCATCCTAAGCACAGACCAAGATTCCTGTGCATTTCATGGGTTCTTACATGCATTTGTGAAAAAAACAAGTGAAAACACAGCTCCTGGATTTTCACTTCTCTACATAAGGACACATATGAAAACATCCATCACTTATGCAGGGGCTGCATCTTAGATTCAAACACAAGATTCCTGGCTGCTGTAGATTTAGTCCTTTCAAGCGTATGGAGCTGCAGTGAACTTCAGCAGCTGGAGATCCAGCCCTAAGCAGCTCATGCATTTCTGATCTCTTTTGGTGTCCCAGGGCAGTGCTCTAGGTTCAGCTGTAACGCTACTAAGAAGGAGAAAAACAACTGTTACGGCTGAACCCAGGACAAGCAGGAAATAAAAGGCAGTATTTATTTGTGCCATCATTGCCTACCAGCGATTTCCACAAGGAACTTTTCATTGGATACGCTTGTTTTCTGTTGGGCTGACATAACAGAAAAACTTTTTATCCCCCAGAAGCCTTTCTGGGCATGAGTAGTTCTACGAAACACTCTTTTCTTTGCCACTAATGTAAAGAAACTGGGGGAAATTACAATATTCAGAATGACACGGCAAAGCAGGGATAGGGGACGTGTCTAACATAGAGCCAGATTGTCCCCACTAAGGAGAGTGCTGGAAACATCTGGGAAACAAGCAGCAACAGCACAGGCCGTGGGGTGAGCAGGAGAGCCAAGTAAATCATGAAAATACTGCTGCAAATCAACCACTTCCTTAATTCAGAGGGGCAGCAAGTAACTAACCCCTGGGTAAGAAGCCAGATGGCCCAAAGCAATCTGAATGGGCTATCGGCAAGCAAGGTTTATTTCAGCTATCAGTGAGAAATGTGGTCCTAAAGGCAGGCCACCCTTTCATGCTTTGGCACAACCAGGCAGTCGCATCCTCACAGGTTGCCTGGCCTGGTACTCATTCGCAATAGTAAATTTATCATTCCTTCTCCGACAGAATGAATGTGTCATTAATGTTCAGCTCTCTATCCATAATGAAGGAGTAGGTTGTCTTAAGTAAGTCATTAGAGGCTGTTACAAGTCTGTATTTTGTTCTGTAAACCTGAAAGAATAAATAGTATTACTAGGGTTAAAATGTATAACTTTTTCTCTTCCCCATATTTTGTTTGTTATAGAGTGCATCAAGAAATTACACGAAAGATGTTATGCAAAAATCGTATCAGGGTGTGGGGCCCATTTGAGCTGTAACAGGAAGTGCCAAAGCACTGAACTTGCTGCTGCCCCTCCGGAGGTGCTGGCCCTACTGCAGACCACATCAGCACCAAACCGTGCACCTGGAAATGGCAACCCAGAGCTCTGTAAGCAGAAAGCATGGACCAGCAGCTCACAGGGGAACCCACACCACCCAGATGGCACCAGCAGGAGCTGCACCGCTCCATGCACAACGGGGTTTGACCCTGGTCAGTCTGCAGCGCCTCAAACGCTTTCCCCTGGCATTATGAGGCACCCAATAGGGAATTAAACTGTCAGGCAGCTTGATGGCTTTTCTTAGCCACTGAAGACTTGTGAACCTTCACAAATACCTTACAGCAGTCCCTGGGCAGCCAGGACTCTGATGGAAATGACTGGCCAGGAACTGAAAGGAAATCTTATGAAAAGAGTGCAGGAGGAGCAAAACTCCAAAAAATTCAGGTCTGCTACCAACTGTAAGATCTCTCTCTGCTCACCATATGGCTGCCTGAAAACGCTGGATACAACAGAGCACCACCGCGAGTTTATCCTTTCATGTATAAAATCTCTCCATAGCTGCTCATGCAAAACACAAGGCAAGAAAACAACAGGTACAGTCACCTTTAATGAAATAATCATCAGTTATATGTACAGCTATAACAGAGGGAAAAACCAGCTACAGAAAGGATGCAAACACAACTCTGGATGTGGAGAAACAGTCACAGGGACTGGGCTGGACCACAGCATTTTTACCATTCTCCTCATCTTTTGAAGATGTGTTTTGCCCAAAAGGCAGTACTGAAATACATGAAATCCTCCCGAAACTGCTGATCGGGCCAACAGAAGATGACAGCCTGGCCCCACAGGGTCATTTTGTGTTTCTTTACCAGGGACCAGACATCCTCCTCCACAGCCAACACCAGTGGGGCCTCACAGAGCTGCTGCAGCCCTTTGCTCAGCACCGGCCTGCTGCAGTGCCCAGCATAATCCCATAACAACCCCCAGCATCATTATGGCTCTTCTCAAGGGACTGCAGCAGGTACATATGAAAGTCCTTAAAAAGTCCCTTTCAAAAGTATGGCAAAATACCTGGAAAGACCAGTATGAAGTACAAAGCCATTAAAATTGTACACACTGAATTATTGATATCTGGTCACTTATTAAATAAATCCACAAAAAAAGAAGACACTTTTTTTTAACACTGCTTTTTCTGAAGTTTAACTTGCGCAGAAACAAGCTGTGGCACTCGCTGCTCACAGTCCTCTTGTAACAACGGAGATGCTTTATCAAAGTTTAAAACATGGTTGCGCACCAGGTACTATGAAAGTTTACAGCCCTTGTATTTTAACAGGAATCCAAATCCTACGCTGGGAAGGGAATTCTCAGCGCGCTGCTATGGTCAGTGAGCAATTGCCAAGCAAGGCTGCTATTTCTGTGTCAGCTGAGAAACACGCAGGAGAATTTTCCCAGAAGAACAGGCTGGCTTGCCCGCAGCTGTACGTAAATCCCAGCTGCGCAGATGCGGTTCCACGTTATTAAAAGGCCCCTTTCTCTTGGAGAGCTGGTAGTTAGAGGTGATGCTCGTGTACACACACCATGGTGCAAACCCCCTCGGAACATGGCAGTTGATGGGTTTTGGTGGCGATTGGCCTGTCCAGACATTTACAGCCTCGTCCCCAGGCCCTCACGTCTAGATTTTTTCCCTGAGGACTTTGGTAAGATTGCTCCAGCATTTCCCTGCATGCTTCAGCGCAAGCTACGTGGCATGCCGGAGCCAGCCAGAGCCCGGCAGCAGCGAGCCAGGCATAATGCACATTTCCCAAGGGATGCCCAGGCTTGGCTGAAGTCAGGCAGGCTTTGCAGAGAGGGGGGGCTGGAGCAGTGCGGGACAGGCTGCCGCCAGCACCCAGGGATGCCGGCAGCGCTCAGACCAAATCAAAGCAGTTCTAGCGCCAGCAGTTCCCCAAACTATGTCAGCACGGAGGCAATGTTGACTGCTAACACACATGCAGCTCACTGCTATTTATAGCACATGCCATATATCAAAAATATGCTACATCCGAGGACAGCTTCACCACAACATCATGACTGGAATGGAGGAAGGCAAGGGAAGGAGAGGGGCTGCCCGCAGCAGGCACGCTCCAGCCCAGCCTGCACTGCTGATGCCACTGGGAATTTTGCCCATTGAGCTTAATGGTGCAAGAATGGCCCCCGGCAAACTGTCTGGCTGTCGTTTCCTTGGCATTTGCACCACAGCCCGGGGTCAGCAAGGCAAGCGGCTGATGCTGTGCTTTAACATGTGTGGAAATGCACAGGCATTTGACAGAGGAGGAGGCCGAATGAAAACCACCACTCACTGCAGCCATCCAGCTTCATGCAACATGACAGCAGGGGTGACCACAGTTTCTGGCATCTGTACGAAGCAAGTACCTGTCTGCAATACTAAACACTGAGCCTGTCTGGCGTTGACGTCTTCATGTTAACATTGCAGTCATTTGAACCCCAGGGCAAACCTCCAGCCGTGTCTGATGTGCCCTGAATACAGCCCAGCGGTGGGTCGGGTGCTCGTCACCGCTTGGGACCTCTCACTAAATGCATGGTACATACAGATTTATAGCATGAACAGTGGGGAAACCTGGCATGGATGATGGCAGAAATGTGGCCTTGACACAAAGATGCCAATAAGTGATAATACAGTCACTGCAACACCTTCCTTTTTCCGCAGCTGCGGTCAATAGCCTGTTTGAAGCCCCGGCCCCAGGGAACACACTGTACATAGCAGGTTTGCCCCTTGTCCCAGGATCCGTTTCACACAGACACACAACTGAACGGGCATGCAGAATTAACTACACCTCGGCCCCAGGAGCCCTTCGAGCCCTCCATACACACCCCATGCCAGCTGGAGCTTTAAATCACTCCCTGTACCCTTTAGTTTGGGGGCATCACTGCCATCACAGAAAACTGTTGTGTTTATTCTGTTCCAGGGCCATTTCGTTGACCAGCTGCTCTATGGACGACTGAATGGCTGCCTTCACGAGGGAAGAGGCAGTTTCTATGAGGAGCAATTCGTACTGCTCCCCAGTTCTGTGCTCATGATCACCTTGAGCTTTCTCCTCTGCTTGGCCATCACCACCAGCCTCAGGACCCTCTTTTTTACCCGAATCAAAGCTGCTGCTTGATTTTTTATTCCCTTTTTGCTTATTTCGGTGCAAAACAGGGGATGGCTCATAGGCCTGGTCAGAGTCGGTGTTGTCAGAGTCCTCAGCTTCGGTGACGGTGATGACAATGCCAACAGCGGTGCCTATGTTTGCTCCTAATGGCACCTCATGGCTGGAGCTGTCCTCCACACTCACTGCATCATCTTTAGATGCTGACTGACTGAAATCCATTATGGACTCATCGGCTTTGCATTCCTCAGGAAGATTTATGCTCTTTTCTGATTCATTCCCTTCAGGCAGCTCTTGGCAGATATGAGGGATTTCCTGCAGCTCAGTGGTTTCTGGGGCGCTGTCAGGTTGATCCTTGGAAATGGGCACTTCAGGAGCAACCTCGCCACCTTCCACAGGGACTGTGGTTTCGGGTGGGCTCTCCTCCTGCGGTTTTTCCTGGGATGTTTCATTAACTGTCTCTGAATCAGTTACCTCTGACTCCATGGTGCACTCTGTATGTTCCTCTGCATGTTCCTCTGCTTCAGGTGTGGGCTCTGTCAAGGGCTCACTCTTATCAGCTGAGCTGATACTTTCCTTTGCCATATCCTGGTTCTCCTCCACAGAGACCGGGCTTAAGGATTCAGACTTGTCCACTGGGGATTCATCCTTCAGCTCTTCACTAGCTTTATTCACAATGCCCATCGCTTCATTTGTTTGAACACTGCCCTCTGACTCCTCCACTGCTTCAGAGGGGCTGGGTTTCTTCTTGCCCCTGGAGAACCGAACACAGGGCATCTTCACCCCAGAGCAAACACGTTTCTTTGGGACGCCTTGCGCACAGCCCTCCTCAGCATCCACCTCCAGCCGCATTTGGGAATCAGAGGGCACCTTCTTCCGGGAGGAGGATTTCTGCCTTCTCCGAGGCCTTGCAAGGTTTTTGATGGCTGTCCAGGCTCCTCTGGAGGATCGTGACTGGTTAGAACCTTTCACCTCCCCTAGGTCAGTGCTGACACATTGGCTTTTCTCCTCCGAGGCTCCTTCACATGCATCCCTCACGGTCAGCCCCTTCTTACGGGACTTCTTTCGCTTCTTAAAACAGAGCATGGAGGGTTTTTCTGCCTGTTCCTCCGATGGGGAGCATGTCGCCCCGGCACTGTGAGTCTCTGCCTCTCTTGGGTTCTCCATTTGAATTTCCATAGCTGCCTTCACCATATTTGCTTTGTTGTTGTTACATTACCGATCTCCTTGGTTAACGCATCAGACACAGGAACTGCAGAGATGCTCAAGGCACATTTTTCCTCAAGTTGTTTTCAAAATAAAGTTAGTTGCTTTTTAACAAGAGGACGTGGCAGTGAAGTTCTGCTGAAGCTATCACATACATGTAAAGGGAGCTTTACAACTACCTCTTCGTCTTATGACTTCCTTTATCATCTCTCCAAGGAATCCCGCATAGACGTGGAGTAAGCTTCTCTTTGGCTTTGCTGGCCAGAGTCACTCTCACCTCTGGGACAATCCACTTCCAGTTGCGCTGGGTCTAACCGCACGACCATTTAATTGCCAGTCTGACATTACTTTTTTTTCCCCCAAAGGATGACAATCAAGCCAAAGGTTAACAGTTTTTATTCACCCCATGGACCTGGAAAGAACTTGCACTTTCTGAGCTATCTGCAGTTCCACATTGCCCAGGGAGCTGAATTGGAGCACCAGTAAAGCCAGAGGCCGGCAGTGGCTGTTTTCTGCCCCCCAGTGACAAGTCAGATGCTGCTTTGTCTAGCTTTGCTTTCTGCTTCAGTTCCCCTCGCAGGTTACATTAGGTTTGCTGCGAAGCGTGGCCAATGCCTCCATCTTTTATCTGTAACATAACACAACAAAGAAACGGTAAGACCCGAAGAGCAATTATTTTGTTAATTAGAAAAGTATTTCCAAGTGTTCTTTGGTTTGGGGGCTGTTTCTTTAATATTTCAATCTGGGAGGCAGACCAGGGCTGGCTGGAAAAAGCAGTTCTGCCTCGGGATGCCCCATAGCAGTTTTCCCCGCTAATTAGCATCAATATCCAGAGGCAAAATCAGGCCACGAATATGTCAACCCAGTGACGTTCCACCACAGAAAATACTGTTTTGCTATTTTGTGTGGTAAAAGGGAACTTACTTTTTTTAACTGCCCATATTACAGCAAATCCATATTACACATGCACATGCATATATTTTCTTCTCCTACGGTTAGCTGAATCTTTTCCCCACCACTCCATATGCACTCACAGTTCCAGCTAGGGAAATTACACCCTGAGACAGCAGATATTTTTATCTTTAATGCACCATATGACAATATGCAAAAACACAGAATACAAAAAGGAGGCTTGTGGAATACAAAAGCGAAATCACATGGCAAGAAGGGAGCTTATTTATACTATGTGCATGCCTTCCATGGCAACCTCAATTAACACCGCATGTGTTCATCAGATACATGATCCTGGAAGATGTATGTCACCCTTCAGAAAAAGAAAAAGAAGGAACAATCGCTGCCTCCGAACACCGTCAGAGCAGCTTTGGGTATAAAGACGCAAAAACACGCTACTGTGAACAGACCAACTTCTCCGGGACCGGCTCGGAGGCTCAGGGCGAATCTCGCACAGCGTTTTGCGCTGCGTTCAGTAGTAAGGCGATCGAACGGGGGCTCAGCCGGGGCGCGCTCCCCGCGGAGCAGGAACGGGGCTTTAAAAAACAGATGAAGTAAAAACGAATGTTAATTTTTCAGGGAGCAGCAGCGGAGCCGGCAGAGCCGCGCGGGCGAGCCTGCAGCCCGCCGCTCCCGCTGCCCCGAGCGGAGCCCGCAGCCTCGACCCCGGTCCGGCCCGACCCCGCACCCGCAGCCCGGGAAGTTCTGGGTCGCTCGCAGGAGCAGGAGCAGGAGCCGCCCGGCACCGCCGCTGCCCCCCGAGACCCTTCCCCGCCCAGGGCAAGAGGCACCCCCAGAGCCGACCCGGCCCGCGGGGGTGCTGGTGCCGCCCGGGCCCACCGCCACGCCGCCCGCCCCGCGCCCTCACCTGCGGCCCGGCCCTCGCCGCTCCGCGCCGCTCCGCGCCGCTCCGCGCCGCTCCGCGCGGCTGCGCTGCCGCCGCCTGCGCCGCAGCCGCGCCCCCCCGGGCCGGCGGGGAGGGCGCTGCCGGCAGCCCCCCGCCCCCCGCCGCCAGCCCCCGGCCCTCCCCCGGCCCCGCGGCGGCCCTGCCGGCACCCAACCGCGGCGAGCGGGGAGCGCGGCGCTGCGGGGGGGGCCGGGACCGCCCTCCCCTGCGAGCGGGCACCGTTCCGCCGGGGGCAGGACCGGGTCTCTCCCCGTTGGCACACCAGCACCCCTCTCTCCCGTGGGATGTCACCCCCTCTTCTCGCGGGGCAGCATCCCTCTTCGCAAGGCAGCATCGCCCCTTGCTCGTAGGGCAGCATCCCTCGCTTTTGGCACGGCGGCATCCCTCCCTGTGGGGCAGGATCCCTCTCTCTTGCAGAGTAACCCTTCCCCTCCCAGGCTGTGCACGGCAGCAGCAGACGTTAACCGCAAACTGCACTCAAGACAAAGGTTTTCCAGGAGATTGAGATGGGATTTTCAATTTGGAGCCCAATGGGAGCAAGAGGCACTGTAAGATGTGCACCCCGGTGGAAGGGACCGCTAGCATTTGTGGATCCAGCATTTATTTACCTGGATGTTGGGGAAGGAAGGGGGTCTTCCTTATTAGGCAGCTGCCTTATTTTGTCCCACTTGAAACCTTTGCAGCTGTAAGCACACACAATTCGGGTTGCTGCAGGAGCTAGGCCTTCGGAGGTGTTGGTAAGGACAGCCAGTTCTTGGGTTTAAACTAACCCTCGCCCCAAATCCCAGAGAAAGTGCCTCTTTCATGAGCTTCTTTCCTTCTGACTTTAAAAAATCGCATCTCCAGCTGTTACACGATTGGTGGGAAGGCCTCGGGAAGAAGGACTACCAAGTGCGGCTGATGAACTACATGAAGCTATAGTTGGAGATGCCTGAACAATCCCCATTCATCTCCACAAGGAGCTGACTGACGCCCACAAAGGTTTTGAGGACATTAACTACTTCACAGCATGCTTGAACATAAGAACCCAGGCACAGCAGCACACTTTGAACCTGCAAGTGGCTTCCCGTGAAGGCCAGCCTTAGAAAAACACACATGGCCTCCCACCTCCTTGGCTTCTGCATGGGAAAAATGCACTGAACAGGCTCACTGGGCTGGAATGTCAGCCAGCAGGGCAGCAACGTGAATCAAGCGACAAGGAATTGCCTTTTTAAAAGCTCCCCTATGAGATGTGTTTGCTTGCCTTCACTCAGGATAATAATCTTCATTTGGAAACTGCTTCTCTCCCTAGGGTGGGTGGCGAGTTCTAGTTACGCCTTACTTCTGCATTAAAGATAACTGAAGCACCTCAAGGAGATGTTCCCTCGATGCAGCCGGTGGCAGGAGGAAGGGAAACAGACAGTATCACAAGGATGGCTGGCGTGAGGATGGCTCGTATGTGTACCAGTGTGGGGGCAGGTTCTCATCAATCCCTTGTGGAAATATGGCATGGAATTCAATTAGTCCTGCACCTCTGCAGGAAGATGGTACCAGCAAAGGCTGTGGTGGAAGGCAAATAAATAACAGGGTCTGGGGCACATAGAGGATCTGGTCAGAAGATAGGTAAGCTTGAAAGGTCCTGGCCCAGCTGTAGGCTGTCTTTTCTTTCTGGGCCCACGCTGGTAACATGCAGCAAGCCAGCCAAGCAACACTCGCTCCGATTTCTTTTGTCCCTATCACCAGTAAAGAAAAATAAACCAAACCAACATCAAACCCCTGCATTATTTCTTACATGACATGATGCAGGACTCTTATTATAGCACAGCTGGGGAAACGGATGGCCATAACACCAGCTAAGGGCTCTGGGCCCACAGATAGCCCACAGAGAACAAACTCGTACATAATTAGATTTTTCTCTAGGCAACAGGAAGAGAATACAATCTTCCAATATTTACTTAGCAGAAATTAAGTGTCCTTTGTGTCCTATTTAATAGGGCAAACACTAGCTGGTGTACTTAGTTGCAAAGGAGAGACTTAAGAAAAAACAACCTATCTATGTGTCAGTCCTGCAAGACCCAGAGTTATCATCACAGAACAGTTTGGGTTGACAGGGAGCTTCAAAGGTGATGTATTTCAACCCCTGTAATGAGCAGGGAATCTTTAACAAGATCAGGTTGCTCAGAACTACATCCAGCCTGGCCTTGAATGTCTCCAGGGATGGTGCATCCAGCACCTCTCTGGGCAACCTGGGTGCTTCACCACCCTCATTGTAAAAAACGTCTTCCTCATATCCAGCCTGAATCTCCCCTCTATTAGTTTAAAACCATCACCCCTCATCCCATCACAAGAGGCTCTGCTAAAAAGTCTCTCCCCATCTTTCTTATAAGCCCCTTTTAAAGTACTGAAAGGCTGCAGTCTTCTCCAGGTTGAACAACTCCAGCTCTCTCAGCTTTTCCTCACCGAAGTGCTCCAGCCCTCTGATCATTACCGTGGCCCTCCTCTGAACCCTCTCCAACAGGTCCATGTCTTTCCTGTACAGAGGACTCCAGAGCTGCATGTAGTACTCCAGGTGAGGTCCCACCAGAGCAGAGAGGCAGAATCATCTCCCTTGACCTGCAGGTCACACTTCTTTTGACACAGCCCAAGGTACATTTGTCCTTCTGAGCTGCAAGCACACACTGCCAGCTCATATCCAACCCTTCATCCACCAGTACCCCTGCTGAGTCCTTCTCCTCTGGGGTACTCTCAATCCTTTCATCCCCCAGCCTGTGTGGATACTGGGGGTTGCCCCAACCAAGCACACTGGAGAGCTCACATCTCAACACATTCAAAGTGAGGGTTAGCAAAGCATTCCCCACTAACTGCCAGGGATGCTTGGGGTATTTCTTTGCCCCTCTGCTTTGTTGCCACCAGTTCTGCCGTGCACAGGAAGACCTTCAACAGTTTCGTGCCTGAGCCATTGTTCAGCCTCCCTTCAGGAGCTGGACTAGCAACCTCTTGAACCATCTCTCTCAAGCACATGTCTATGAGCTCATGCTAAACTAAAAGGAGGCTAATCTTAGCATAAATTTGCACTTATCCCATCTTTCGTAAGCATAAAATGAAGGTGGAACACAGAGCACTTGCAGGAAAGCAGTGTAGCAGGGAAAATTAAATGTAGGAGCTGACAGTGGACTTGGCAGCAGCTCTGGCAGCCTGCTTCAGGGGAAGGCTTGGCTGAGGTGCCACAGGTGAAGAGGTACTTTCAGCCAGGCACAGAGGCTGCAGCAGCAACTTCTGACCCCCTCAAGTGGCCTGCTTGCCCTCTGGCAACCCTGGCTGCCAATAAAGCCTCAACTGAATATCATAAAAGAGGAAATTTTAGGAGGCCATGAATGCATCTTAAATGGTCTGATGACAATTCAAGCTGTTCTCTCTGCTTCTGTGACAATCAGGTAATTTTTAAACAATAATCTTCTCCTCCTGAGTAACTCTAGAGCTATAGCTTTCTCTCTGTATATATACACAGTATTTGTCTACTACAGATGTGCCTTTACACTGGTGCATACCTACACCCTGATTATTCCAGTTTTCACCAAAATCAGCGTATTTTTAGATTCAGTTCTGATGTAAACAGATCGGCCTTGCAAGTCTTAATTCAGATCTTTTGCTGTCAACTGCAAGTATCTCAAATTCAGAGTAATTCACGTAGTTTATTTCCTATAGATGACACACATCATCTAGGAAACAGGATTAAATGCACATACACGGTGGTGCATTGCAGGCAACTTATTGCTGCAATGATCACTCTTACTTGTCAATACAGGGATTGCTGCTGTGTAGTTGATCACAGAATTAAGTTCTACTTTGGTAATCTCGGTGAGTACATTAACACCTCAAATGCACTTATAAAGTATTTACCAGTTTATTTGTATTAGCTAAAAAATTGGCAGCAATTGTATTTTTATGTTACAGAATGATTCTTGGCCTGCTGACAAAACCTACAAGTTACTTGGTTGCTACTCATGTTGTCTCTGTTCACCAAACAGGTAGCTCAGGAAACAAGGCACATAAAAAGTGTAACTGTATTGATTGTTGAGCATAAAATGGGTTAAAAGATGGGTGTGGTAGAAGCACACCACAGTTAATGGGCCAGAGGTCCAGTCCCAACTGATCTGACATCCCAAGGTTCGTTTTCTTTCACAGTGGAATATGGTTGTCACAGCTGGGCTTTCTAAAAGGGAAATTTGATGTGGCTCAGATGATCTGCAGGAATAATTCAGAGCAGAAGCCAGGGTAAGCACTTCTGGAGAGAGGCAAGAAGGAAAGGGGATTCCTCCTTGCTCCCTCTTTTAAATGGCACTGGTTCAATTTCATAGTGCAGCAGTTTCTCCCATAGTGGAGAAGTAGAATACAGAATTTAGCATGGTAAATAGGAATATGCAGTGTACAGGTCTTTCAAAGATAGCATATGCTACAAACCCCCTATGGCTGAGACAGTTAGGACCCAAGACTGTTCCGAACAGCTCCAGCTTTAGGATTTTTAATTATTAAAATCAGGTACTTGAATCAGAGGTCACTAAACCTAAGCTTCTGTATTCTGCTTCAGCTATAATTAGGAAGCAGGTTTGTAGAGGAAGTATGCTTTATATGCTCAGTGTTAACTAGCTTGGAACACAGAAGTATAAAAACTATTATAGATTAAGAGTAAGTGGTTGATGCTTTAGCACTCCTCCTTCCAGTCACTTCTTGCACTGTATTCTCAGTAATATCTTGTTTTGACTCAAAAAAAAAAAAAAAGATCAGGGCATAGTTCCGTTACATGACTCATCAGGTGTTCTTCTGGGAGCTGGAAAGAAAGATAGATTTAATTACTATTATATAGTACTGCAGGCAGCTTTCAGGCTGAATTATAATCAAATGTCATTTGGAAACATATGGCATAATGAGACCGGCTTAACTCCATTATCTCAAGATGAGAAATAAAGCCCAAATATTGAAAACCTTCAAGAAGTCACCTACCTTCAGTTAATAATTCCTTTCAAAAGAGACCATTTACTGCTCCTGACACTGGGTCTAAGTCTATATCATAGAAACAGGGTCTTGTAGGAAGTCCAGGCATAGTGCTCATCTGTACAACAAAAGATAAAATGTTAAAATGGAAGCAGCACAGTTTCATGCAGAAGATACAATACTAAAGACTATGATGGCAGCTCCTTGCATACATACAGCTCGTTGGATGATGGTCATGTACGATTTTGAATCGTACTGTGAGAGTCGGGAACTTCTGGCTCAGTACACAGATCTGGAGGTTTGGGTTTTTATGAGGAGGGTTTAGTTTGGCTTCTGCCACTGCCAGTGACCAATCCCAAGATTTGGCAAAGTACTCAGACATCTAGCTGACCAGTTAACTGTTAGAGGAGCATTCATGGACTACTGTGGTGAGCCAGTAATTACCTGTGGCAGTTTCCTGGTTATTAAAATGAGGCTACATATTTTAATACAACTTTGCTGACTGTGAAGTGTCTCAGCTGATTATAATTCTTTAAGGGTCTAGAACTAGAAGTGTTAAATAATTAGGAATAATTATTATTGTAAAGAAAGTTTAAATAGTTTGTGGTTTTCAACTGGGATAAAGCTTAAACAGAGACGAAAAGGTCAGTTCTGACCGGAACATTTCTGAGGCATTCGAGTCAGAAGGGCTGTGCAGTGGCAGAACTGAAGCTGGCAGAACAGCTGTCAGCACTACGCCTGCCTCAGGCCGGTCTCCTCCAGTTGTCCCATTACCTGGTACCCAGTTTTCAAAGCCACAGAATGCAAGACCGGAAGGGACTACACTTGGTCTGATTTACTAATACAGCTGACAGGATTTTCCCTTCCCTAACTCAGCATTTAGTCCAGCAGCACATGTAGGCTAAACACAGATGCTCTACGAAGGTGGGCAATTTGTGACCTTGCTTGCTAGTTTGTGTCAGTGGTCATTAACTGCTTTAATAAAAAATTCAAGGTCCCATTTTCTATCTGCATCCTCAGTTTCACAATCAGTATTGTTATGCCTAACTCTAAAGATCTTTTTGCCAACCTGGTGTTTTCTCCCTGAGCAAGTATTTTGCACACTTATCAAATTACCTCCCAATCTTCCTGATAATAACCTAAGCAGCAAGGAGGCACAGCTGTATTGCTTAAGCATTTTCTGCAGTACTCAAGACCATCAGGTGAGCTTTTGGAGTCCCATCCATTTTCCTAAGCCATTTACAAGTGCAAACATTAGTCCCATATGGGCTATACTATTGCAGGTCTTGCATGGTTTATGCGGAAGCAAAAATCACTTCAAGAACACTCTTCATAATGAATTCTAGAACTGCATTAGCTTTTTGTCAGAGCTGCTGCTTTCTCTGACAGAGAATTGGGGAGCTACAGAGAAGACCCCCATTCCTTGTATTTATGTTTAGTTGTACGATATTTTGCTCTCAAGAGCCAAGATACTAAGGAATTTAAAGTGCCTGGAGAGGTTTTCCTGTTCTCACCACAGTCACCATGGTCTTGCAGAGCAAGAAACTGCCAATTTATTTACTTAACACTGAAGAATCAGAGCTTTGCAGATCTCCACTTACAGATTCAGAGGGCCTCAGCAAGAACTGAGACAGTGACATTCAATAGAGAATGAGTTGCCATATTGCTGAAGTTGGGCCTGACTTTACCCTTTCTTGCACTGGCTATTCTGAAAGGAATAGTCAGTTTTCCTCCTTTCCTTTCCTATCCATAGGGCAGCCATAGTAGCTACCCTGCTACTTAAAAGCAGTCTGCTTAAACCCTGAATTCTCATGCTGTACAGGATAATTTCCATCCAAGCTACTAATTTTCTGTACAAGTGCCTACAATGCTTAATCCACTCAGTTATTTTCAAAGCTGAAGAAATGAACTTTTCCTCCATTATTCTCCCCCCTTTCAATACACCATGTGCTGTAAAAGAACACAGGGCAATTCACTCTATTTACTTACCTGAAAAAATTAGACCACGTGGATATAATCAACCCCCTTGCAAGAATTCAAATAAACCCAATGCCAGCTAAGCTCCTATTATTTATTGCACTCATGAAACTCCAAAAAAAAAAAGCCATTTAGAAACTAAAAAAAATAAGAGCTGAATAAATAATTTGCTTTCAATTCATCAGCAGCATCAGAAAAGAAACCCAAACTCTTTGAGTCCAATGATTTATTTCACTTTCACTTTAAGACTAGATAATATTTTAAATTACATTTCCTTTTAAACCTCAAAGTATTTCATTAAACTACAACAGCTTCATCTTTGAGCCAGAAAGGGAAAAAACCAAAACTCAGCAGCTGAGAGAAAAAAAAAAAGTGATATACCTTTGCGTTTATCTTCAGATAACAAGAATATGCATTCACCAGTGATTAATTTAACCTCAAATTCCTCATAAAAGATTCTGCACTGAGCTACACATTTGCTGCATTTTCAGCTCAGAGTTCAGTGGGTGCTGCCAGAAATTTATTCTGAGGCTGAAACACCTCCTGCTGAATGGGTTTAAAATAGTGGTCTGATTCAAAATGCCCTGATTTTTTTCTCAAAAGGAAATCCCTTCCCTGGCTTTACAAACACCACAGAAAAATTATCTTCATGTCCCTAACTGGAAGACTCACTGTTAATTCTGGCAGAATTAACACCATGATTTCCTACATATGCAAGAAAACATTAGGAATCTAGGAAGGGAGCAGAAAGGAGAGTCCAACGTCATAAGAACTGAAGACATCAGAAACTAAAGTGTTAGTTTTAATGTGAGGTAACGTCTTACTCTTGTGCAGCTCATTAATGCTGTGAGCCTTTCCTTTCTCCAGTGATCATTAAAAAAAAAAAATTCATAATCTGGATTAAATCTTCGCTTGCAAAAAAACCCACCACAAAACAGAAAGCCATTAATAATAAGCATGCTCTTCCCTTTTATCCCAAAACACACATTACTCTTTAGAAGGACAGATGAGCCAAAGTTTAATCAGGATGTGGTTATTTTATCTATGTTGGATAATCTGGAAACCCTTACCTAGCTCTTACTTTGTCTTTTTTTTTTAGAATTAAAAAGATATCCAATATTTGGCTCTAGCATTTGAATGAAAAAGGGGTCCAACTCTGAAATCAGCAAATCCCATAATCAGAGCCATGCACCCTTAACGCTTTTGAAAACTTATCAAAACAAACATGCTACCATGAAGACTTCAGAAAAAAGTTGAGGCCCCAAAATAAGGAAAAGACAAAGCTGCTTGCTCCAACTGTTCCATCCCCTAAAATAATCAAACAACACTCAACATTTACCCAGAGGAGATTCCCCAGATAAGATTTCCAGTGGATCCTTTCATCCTGAAATTCCTTCTTTGGATGCAAACCTAAACATTAGTTCATTTTGCAGGTAGCTTCTCTTTCTGCCTGTCAATTAATATCAAAGCTGTGCCAGGATCCTGTTTCCATTGTGGCTACTCTCCTCTCAGCTGACACTGTGCCAATCACATCAAAGAACAGAAACGAAAAACTCAAGGGCACAGTGAAATGAATTGCTGGAACTGATGCAGGCTGAATAGCAAACAGATGGTTGGCAAAACCATGAGAACCAAATGGGATGGGAGACTGATAAATGATTAATAGTACAGGTCAGCTCCACTTTGGAGGTGTCACGTCAGAAGTTGTTTGCTTTGTAAGCTTTGGAGTTGCTGTCTCGTTCTACCCTGATCTGCAAGTATACACAGACTTCACCTGCAATACTGCAAAGTGCTTTCTTCAGGAATGCAAAGTCACAACAGCAAGTAGCTGGGCCAAGGGTTTCTCCCATCCCCTCTACCAGAATGTAGTTCCTAGATTTCATTAGCTACAGAGCTCACTCCTTCTGCAAAATCCAGGAAGACAGAGATATGGGACCCAAAGAGTATCCTGGGGGCTTGCTAAGTATTCAGATAGTCAAGACAGTCTATTTTAGCTTCCCTCTTCCCCTGAAAAAAGCCTGTTCAGGGTATCTAATACACTGGACTGTTGAAACACCAATTGCAACTGACAAGGATTCTCCTAATCTAAGATACATAAAAGTAGCTGCTTATTGGCATGCACACAATTTTTTTTTCCTCGCCCCACAGTTGAGGGCTTCATGCAATCACATACCGTTCCTACGAGTGGATACAGGAACCCAGCACCAACACTGGCCCGAATGTCTCGGATTGGCAGAATAAAACCTGTAGGTGCTCCTTTTTGTTCAGGGTCATGAGACAATGATAAGTGAGTTTTAGCCATGCAGATTGGCAGGTTTCCAAATCCCTGGGAAAGGCAATGAAAAGAAAGAGAAAGTGGAGAGAAATAAGTGAATACCTGGTTTAAGTGTTCCTGTACACAAATGTAATTGCTCTGTTATGCCATTCTCTGCAGCCATCCAACATTTTACCAGCACATTTTACTCCCCACCAACTGCTTCATCCGCAGCTTGTCAGATCCATTGACCCTTCTGCATCCTCATTTCTTCTCCCTCAAACTCTGCCCCTGCCCTCCATTAAGTATTAAAGAAAGAATCACCATGCCCCCCTGTACATCCAACTCAGCAAAAAACTTCTGATATGGAGGTGTTAGATATACAACTTTGATAGCCAACTTACTTACTCTCCTCCAGAATCTTAATTTAAACAGCTTGGAATTAAAGTTCATGTTCAGATGAAGTCAGTTAATTAGAAATGTTTGATCAATATAATTGAAGTTTATAAGGAAACGGCAGTTACAGGCCTATGGCATTTTGACAGACTTTTAAAGGGATACACAAACATGAAAGAGAAAAACCATGTATGCCAGTGGTAAACGAACTGCAAAAGCAAAATTATTCAAGCACACTGTAAACAAAGAATGGCTAGTTCTCACATTGGTCTTCTCTTCAAAGCCCTTTTATAGACCTTCGTTAATGCAGAAGCAGATGAATTCACAAGAATGGCATGGTAGAGAGGAGTAAAAGCAACACAACAACGAAAAAGCACTGAATTCAACAACTAGCTGCCAGGTTCAAAACTTATAAAAGTAGACTTTTTTCCACAAATAGTATTGTATCAACCTCTGGAACATTTTCCCCAACAAAACTGTGACTACCAAAAATCCACATGGGTTTAACAATTAATTAGACAATTCAGTGGAACAAGAAGGGAAAAAAAATTAAAACAACCCCAGAGACTATTTAGCATCAGTTTGACTACTTGTAATTCCCCAATTCCCAAATTGCTGAAGTAGAGGAGAATACAGTAGAGAAAGATCACTGAATCTTCCTGCCCTCCTCTCCCAACACACTATCACAAATGTGCTACTGGGCCAGATGAGTTCTGTCTTCTCCACCAGAAACCAGGGCCAGTTTTTCCCTCCACATACCACCTTCCTCATTCTCCTCTGCCATGGCAGCACATAGTGAATCCTGGGCAAAGAGATTATTCGAGCAATGATTTCCTTCACACACAGTTTGAGCACCACTGTTCAATAAGAGCATTTTAAATGAAAAGCACCACTGATATCACGTGATGCAGAAAACTCACTTGCTTAGTGTACAAGGCAACTTTCTCCTCTGCTTCTGGAAGTAGCTCAATGTCCCTTGCCCCGTAGATCTCCTGTGCAATAATCCTGATCTTATCTATAACAGGGAGCTAGGGGAAACAAAAAAAAGACAGGCAAGTTTGTGGAGCCAAACTACAAAGAGCTGTAACATAACAGCAGCTTCATATTATTGTGCAGTGCTCATCTGCAGATGGGAATAGCTCTTCTATTTGCTGTAGACCAAAGCCATACAATTTGAGGGTTTTCAACAGACACTTCATTTATCTTGTTGCACTCGTTTCTCTTGGTAAGAGGGCAAAACTAGTTTATTACAGTTAGGAAAAAAAAAAGATACACAACAGTATCTCTTATGTGCTGTGCTTATGTGTTAACTACTGCCACCACAAAAGAGGCATCTTTATTTTCCTCCCAAGTCTAAGCCAAAAAGCAGATGAAAATAATTTGAAGGAATATATAGCAATGGTTAAATAAAAGCAAGAGTAAAACAGGCTAAAGAAAAATTGAAAGCATCTGGAGAAGCTAAAATAGATATAATGACATAGCTGTATACCTCATTAGGTTCTTGAATAGGTGCTTGCTATTCAAGAATTCAGGCTATAACCTAGGAACTAACAGTGACTTCATTACCTCCATGTCATCTGTCACATTTGCTTAATATCTTAATAAACAAATTCATTAAAGAAACCACCCCCACACACTCTTCCACCTTGACCTGTAGTGTGACTCTGTAAGCCTTACTTGCAGAGAAAGGAAAAAAAGTTAAAACTGGAAAACATAGGCTGGTATAGAGACTTCTATCCTCAGCAACAAGCACGCCTAGATGCTCTGCAGTAAGGTAACAGGTTTGGTCAGGCTTGCTCCAGTCCATGCTCTGACAGGAATGCACATCTCAGGTTCAAGAACTAAACATCTTCCTTAACCTGAAACAGGGCTGCCACAGTAGAAACCTGTGTGTCATCTCCAGCAGAGTAAACAATATTTCATTGGGCGGTCAAAACAACATGAACTGAGTAACTAGGTCTTTGAGATCAGTGGAATAAATGTTATGCTCTAAAACCAAATTTCTTCTCAGTTTCTCAGAGCAGCCTTTCAGACAGTCCTTAGCAACTTAAGCTAGTGAAACCACCTTACAAAGTACTTCTGTAATATTGCCAGTTCGTACCTTCACATCATAGAGGAACCTGAAGTTGCTGGGTGTCTGCGATGCTCTCTGAACAGCTTCTGCCAGTGCAACTGCTCCCTTACCTCCCTCTGCCCAATGAGTGCACACCACAGCATCAAATGCTCCTGCTTCCTTTGCCTGTTGCACCACAAGGGCCATTTCAGCCTTTGTATCTGTTCTGTAAGGAGAAATGTTTGCACATTTGTATCAGAATGCACACACAGTAAATTAACTGTTCAATCTAATCATTTTCACTCTTGACAAGACCCCAAAGCTGTCCAAAGAAATCACACCATCCAGCCAGTGGGAAGCTGCTGAAGGACTGTCCACCACAGCCTTTACCTTGGTGAAGACAACTATACCACAGAGTAACTGACTGTAACAGAACCCTGGAAGTACATGCCAGAAACCCATGACTCCTGATGGAGAAGTGTTCCAGACCTTCTACATTTCTCTCCTGTATCAGCAACGTAGCTTCTGTTTTCACAGGTGAACTCAGGAAGGCATTAGTATTGCTGATTTAGAGACACCAACCTTAAGAAGTTTAACTATGAAAAGTGCAAGGTCCTACACCTGGGTCGGAGCAATCCCAGGCACAGCTACAGGCTGGGCAGAGAAGAGATTCAGAGCAGCCCTGCAGAGAAGGACTTAGGGGTGTTGGCTGATGAGAAAATGAACATGGGCCGGCAGTGTGCGCTTGCAGCCCAGAAAGCCAACCGTATCCTGGGATGCCTCAAAAGGAGCGTGACCAGCAGGTCGAAGGAGGTGATCCTGCCCCTCTGCTCTGCTCTTGTGAGGCCTCACTTGGAGTATTGTGTGCAGTTCTGGTGTCCTCAACACAAAAAGGACATGGAACTGTCCACATCGTCACAGGCACCTTTTGTACACAGTAATATGGCCAGTT